>NW_020271713.1:7023084-7053585 GCF_003268045.1 Sipha flava
AAACAAAATTATAATCGTTAAATTTATGATCAAATTACGTAATAAGTTGTAATAGCAATAGGTTAAAATATAAATTTTATTTACTAATATATTAATAAACCATCATTAACATTGATCGTTCAGTTGTTTCGAGATCAAGTTTATTTATTTTTACCTGTACCCATATAGGTCTGAAGTTAATAGTTGCATAATTTAAATTTATTAAGCTTATTTAATAAAATATGTCATAATTTAATCTTTATTACAATTTATGTAGTATGTACGTTTCAACAATCAAAACATATGACACCGTAGTGGTTGATGTTATAGCGTATGATGTCGACACATTTATATTTATACATGTATATGTTATTCTTGGTCCTCACCATTTTATCCATTGACATGTTTCAACGGTTTTTTTTTATCTACTTATAAGAATAGCACCACTTACATCGTGAATAATATACATATACTGATAATGTTCAAACTTTTATTCATTACGATATGCCAATATATTTTTGTGGACGGATTTTTGATTTCAAGGACTACAAGAAAGTTTTTTTCATTGACGCAGATTTTTGTTTTGATTTCTAAAACACTTAATTACGCGCAGACCTTTCTATCGATTTAAAATTAAAAATAGGTGGTACTTCAGGGTTCGACAAGATATATATATTGTTCGCTCTCAATGGTTTTCGAGAGAACCGAGAAAATCTAAATAAAGACGAGAAAATTACATGCAATGGTATAACATATATTATGCTGTATTGCTGATTTAAAAATGTCATTCATATTTTCTCCTCGGAGATTTCCCCTTTACCGATGTCAAAGATAATATGTTTGTTTTCGTATGGGTTATTACTTAAAAATGTATAAAATTGTATAAAGTGTAATCAATTTTTATATTATAAGCTGTGGTGCCCAACCCACACATGTGGCGCGTGAAGGTATATTATACGGCCTATTACAAATCTTTAAAATAAAATAAAATATTTAAAAAAAAAAAAAACGATTTTTTATTTGTTTATTAATTTTATTTTCGAATGTTTTCAAATAGATAAAAACAAAACAAATATACACTTATATGTATATTGTATACCTACTATGAGTAACAAAATTGGCATTATTCGTATTTTTTTATTTGGTGGCCCGCTTGAAGATAATTGTTTACCAAAATGGCCCATCGAGGAAAAAAGGTTAGGCGTCACTGGTGTAGAGGTATATTTAAAGAGCGTCATTTCAAATTTTGAACTAAATCACCTTTTCATATAAGTAGATAACTCGTAATTTTTACATTGCCTATCATTTATCGTCGGTGTGAGTTGTGACCATAGCTTTAGATAGAATGGTTGCACGAGTCATTATTTTGTGATCACCAATTGTTCTTATCAGAAATCTGTTAAAAGTTACATTATAGCGCTATCTAGTTTCTTACATAAACATTATAAAAATTGTATTCTTATTTTGTATTTTCGTGTTCTAGCCGGAAATTTCCTCATCAAATAAGTTGTTCATAAAAAGGGTAAATTTTATCGTTTCTTCACAATTTTCAAACCCTTGATAATGTTTTTTCTTATAAAACTCAATTCCAACTGCCATCGATTTACTGAAAACTTTGTTATGAATTTAATGCGTCCATCTTCTATTCTTAAAACAAAATAAAAAATATCACCTTGAAACATGACATTACTAATGGATGCGGTAACACAGGATTAGATAACTTGGAGTTTGAAAATTGAACATATTTAATGTCGCGATAGGCCGATTGACAACAATCAATGATTTTATCACAATATTTATAAATAGAAAAATTTAAGGAAATTTTAATACAAAAGATGTGTACAATATGTTCATCATACGATGTACCGTTCGCGTTTGTCCAAACAACATTTAACAAAAAGAAAATGTTGGTATGGGTTGACACGGTCGTGCAAGATATCCGATAACGAAATTGTTTTTCGGTACCTAATAATAGATAATAGTTTTTATAAGATTTATTAGACTTTTATTTAAAAATATTTTAATAATTTTGACGTTCAGTCAATAACAAGTCTGTTACTAGTTTCCAACCTTTCTATTGTCTTCAAGTCAATTATTACAAGTAAGCAATTATTTTATTAAAAACAATATGTTCTAACTCAGTGGTCGGTAACCTTTATGGACCTTTGGGCCACATTCACAAATTAAAAATGGTTCTAGGGTCAGAAAATATAAAAAATTTATATGATATTCAATGACATTTGCTAGTTTTGAAATTTACTGCGAGTCGCATAAAAGAGACATTAGTTGTCAACCCCACTGTTTTAACTCATTTAAAATTAAATGTATAAACATATTTAAATCAAATCATTTTTTATAGTGTAAAATTTATCTTAATAGGTAGGTCATTATATCAATATTATAGATCAGATATATTATGCATAAACTAGATTTATTTAAGTATAACATTAAATCTGAAAATATTCAAATTTACTTGTGTGTATATTGTGTTTTGAGTTACGAAGATACATTTTCAGTTAAACACTAATTTGATTAGGCACCTACCTATTTATAAAAGTTTCATTGAGGCCGTTCGAAATTATTTTGCACGGGTCGAGTTATAGAAAAAAAATATATGTACATACTTTCATTATTTAAAACAAATATTAGACTAAACTAAAAAATAACATTTAAAATATATCGGAAAGACAGGCAGTAGTAGTACAGTAAGAGACAGTAATACACTAGTAATGGAAAAAATTTGAATTCACTAAAGTTTAAAAATCCGGATTTTTAAAGTTCGAAATCCGAAATCCAGATTTTACATTGAATCCTAATTTCGAATTTGAAAACATTGAATTAGTATTCTTTTAATAATTATTTATAGTACATACAGAATAAATTATATTTTGACCAAACCTAATTAAGAATCTCATATTCAAGTTTTTGTGTAATATTAAATATATAAGTCGGATTTCATAAAATACATTTAAGTTATTATTAGTTGTATCTCCAAAAATAATGGTACGTTAAACTTGAAGTGTTTACCAATTATTAAGGTATCTTATTTAGACCACTATCATCTTGTCCGAAAATTAAAATAACGAATAAAAAGTGGTGTAATGAAAGTTATATGATTGGATACAGAAATTTGAAATAATAAACCCAAATCTTGGATTTTTTTGTCTGAAATCCGAAATCCGGATTTTGCAGATTATCGAAGAATCCAGATTTCATTCCCATCACTATAATACACACGATCAACGCTGTGAACGAACTAAAATAAATATTATATGACTGATACGGACATGCATCTAATCTGTTGAACTAATGACACACAACATGAATATGACTATAAATAATTAATAATATTATCACAGTATAAATGAAATATATTTTATACGGTATGTTCTATGATGTTATCTATATCCGTTAGAGCTTTGCATGGTTTGGTCTTGACCAATCCGGAACTATAAATTAATATAAATGCAATTTTAAGTATGTAACTATTTAAAAATGTATTTGAACAAATTTTACATTTAAAATAGACAAAAAATCAACAAAAAAATCAATTCAATATTAAACAACATAATAGTAATACTAATGAATAAAACTATCTAATAAAAAAACAGTTTTTCTTTAATAATATTTGAATAAAATTAATTTGAAAGAAAATAGTTTTATTATTAAAAAAAAAAAAAAAATCATATTTTATCAAAGTTGGTTGAAGTTTTATTTTATAATTTTTTTTATCCGACATATTTTTCAAATAAATTATTAAAATCAACTGATGGTCTGACGTAGCTGATTCGACTTCATTATTTTGATACCTAGTAAAAATGCATTCCGATTCATCATTCTTTTTTATTCGTTTTTTAGTAAAATCACTTATATTTATTTATAAGAATATTATAGAAATCAGTCACGAGAAAAAAAATATCAAGCTTTACATTAAATTAATAATGCGTAATATGGCTCGACGACTACTAAGCCAGCAAACTATTGATAACTTTTCGAGAGCACAAGTCAGCTTCAAGTGTGCTCATGGACAAAAGTTGCTACCTTTGCAAAAAATCTCCCCTTCCTTCAGCTGTTATACTTTTTATCGTTCGTTCACGCAAGATTCTTTTATTTTATTATTATTATTATTATTATTATTTTTTTAATTGCATCTCATATTAAAATGATGACGTAAAAGAGTCTTAAATATCCGTGTGTCAAAGAGATTACGTACATTGACACTTGAAAATACACACACACATATATATTATATACCATTCATTCATACACCCGGATATTTCACTAATGTATTAATAGTCTATAAGAATTTTAAGCTATACAATTTTCAAAAAAAAAAAAAAAAAAAGAATGATGATAAAAAGTGATAAATAAAGAACACGGTATATATAGTAATTCCAAATATTTTCATCATAGTGTCCAGTAGAAAACTGGTATATTATGATACATTATGATTACATCAATAATTGATACCATGAAATAAATAAAATTATAACTTTTGGTATAAATAATAAGTGATAGTAAAAAATTTTAATATACGTAGTCATTTTGGTGAGTGAGTACGAAATAAAAATTAATTTAAAACAAAACGTAATAACGGGGGGAAAAAAAAAATTAAAATTAATAGTCGGTTGTTATTTTATTTCTCACCATATAATTTTACTAAATTTAATAACTCATGTCACTTTTTTTGAGTTAATTTAAGTATTAAATATGGTATATTATACCTCACTAAAATAATTTTACTTATTATTGGAATAATAAAATATAATTAAGGTACGTGGTAGTTGGACGTCATATCGTTTAACAGAAAAAAACATACTACTTTAATTATATTATAATATTATAATTTATTACAAATATTATGAAATATAAATTGATTAATTTAATTAATTGAGATGTACTAAAATAATTAAATAATTATTTAGTTATCTATAAACATCTGTTTTTATAGAAAAAATAGTGTTAATAATAATTTTAGCACTTCATAATACAAAGTTCTCAATTTAAAAATTCGTTTATTTTTCATGTTTTCATATGAAGCTTTTATTTTCCCAAGTAGATTATCCAAGGAACAAATCTTGATATCCAAAAAATCAATAAAATTTCCATTCATAATCTTAAAAAATACATGATACAAATAGTCTAAAGATTAATCATAAGCGAAATCAGTCACGTATTCATTCACAAAACATGTGTTGAATATGATTTACATGAAGATATATTCAATAAACGTGTTCTATCTGTTGTATCTCTAGATGTATTCAAAAATGGAACATTAAACTTAAGCCCTACAGACTATTTTTAAACACTTCCATTCTTATCTAGGTAGGTACTTAACAAAATATTTATTTAATTCAAACTACTTCCTCCTAAAAAAAATAACACGATGGTGTGTTTGAAATCAATAATATTTTTCATAAAAACAATTTAAATCCAAAGTTTCAAAGAATTTGAATCTAAATTCAAATCCATTGAAACATATTCATAAGAGGCTTATTGATAATGGAGTTCTAAATACAAATCTCTCTAGCATAAAAGTATTTAAGATTAATATTTTATTTTATAGGTACTATTAAAGTCACCAGCTGACCATCATTTCCATGTACATATGGAATGTGTGACACAGAAAGCTGATTTCCGGGAAGAAGCTCTAATCGACTTTAAATAATATATTGTGATGCTGTACTTAAATTTATGACAAAAACTAAAATGATAATCACAAATAATGAAAATCAAGTATGTGGAGTAAAATCTTATAAGGGAGTTTTTATAGTTATTTTGTTTTGATTTTAACCAAAACAAGTAGTAGTATCTTAAATCAGAACTTATTTTTATTTTTTCGTAACCAAATATTTTACTTAATACGTTTTTTTTTAATAGTTCATATAAGATTCTGAGTGAAACGAGAAATGTATTGATATTATACCATGATGTCTGTTTTACAATCATTTTTTTTTTTTTATTGTATCTGTATACACGATTTAGACCAGAAGGATTGGAACAATCATCAAAGAAAAAAAAGTAAAAGAAAGTTAATAGAGTTTAGTTGATACTTTAGGAAAGACATTTTTTAAGCTTCTCAACACTTTATCGTATAATTGAAATAAATAGAATATACATTTGCAATAAACTTCAATGTCAACCAAAATTTGAATCTTGATTCATGATAAGAAATATTGTAATGTTGTAACATAAGGGAGTAATTTTACGAATTTCCTAACTGTTTTCTTAATAATTGCGAAAACAACAAATATTTATATATATATAAAAAAAAGGTAACATTAATCACTTACTAGTTTTTCATGATCAAATCGAATTTTTTTTCATAATAATTGAAAAAACAATAATCGTAGAGACTTAAATTTTTCACTGAAAGCTTATACCATTGTTTTCTATTAAAAAATAATTTAAATTTTATAATTTGTATAATTTTTAAAACATTTTTAGAGTTATTTTTATATTATAGTTTGGTTTAAATAAAAACCATTTTTTTCTTATATTATTTTTTTTATATTATTCTCATTATTATCAAATTATTACCTTTAGGTACCTTATTATTTTTATGTTATTTCAAAGACTATGATTACATTAAAAAAAATATATTTTTATTTCTGCATAAAAATGAATATTTTCCGATAGATATTCAATTATGATTTATCAAATAAAATTAAAATTTATTAACTTTTTCCATAACAAGTAATAAAAACGGAACTACAAATCTATAAGAAAAGCGATTTTTCAGAATTATGTAAATCATTAAAATCGCAGCCAACAAATCTCATTACCGGTCGAGATGAGTTTTATAATTTTCTTGGTATACTTAATAGTTTAACTACATAACATCATATTGTAATTGTAACGAAAGCAGCTTTTAAATCAAAAAAATTGATTTTACCTATACTTATAAAATATTTTCTATATATTTTTATAAATTATAATTATTTGTATAATTGTATTTAAGATCGTACTTACTTACTTTTAAATATATTAATTTAAGTCTTAGGCAAGGTCTTTTTAAAACTGAAGAAAATTTAAAATTAATAGATACATTTTATTTTCTAATTTCTCTTTTTATCTGTTAATAAAATTAAAATATCATTAAATAACCAGAATCATCCAAATTGTTTTTCCTTTATTAATATTTTCTCGCTTTATATGATAAAATGGTACAAATAGCTGGGCTTATTGTACAATCTTATTTGTCTACAACAAATTTGATTAAGTTTATCAAAAATTATTTATGTTTTATTTATTAAGCTTATAAACATTTATATATTTAATTTTAATAGTACTACATGACTGTATTAAATATTTTTCAAACAACAAGACGTACCGCACTTGTTTTAGCAAAATCATATTGCACATATCAATTTCCCATTTAAGAAGTATAATTTATCGTTCATATCATATTTGAAGATAATATTAATTATTATTTCCAATAATAACTAAAATTAACACAATATACACATTATATTATACTTTTTATATTTATTTTTGTTCTAAGAAATAAAGCTCAATCAGAAGTAAACACAAAGAAACTCATTGACCACGTGGATAATATAGAAAATGTATTCAGAAATTTCGGTAAATGTATAAAATATAAGCTATAATTAAATATATATTAATTATCTATTTAGTTATTCTAATAAAATAGATATGATATTAGATTCTTAATATTAAAAATATAGTATAATGATTATGACTATGTACGTTTTGGTCAAATATCATAAGAATGTTGTTAGGTGCAATTCTAATATTATATTAATTCAATTGAAGTAACTATGGTTTTTAACATATTAATTGGTTTTAACAAAAAACGTATCAGGCGTTAATGATATTCTATGATTATTTTAAATTACAACTTAATTATAAAAAAAATTAAGTAAATTGTGTATAGAATTATTTTTATTTTTATTTATATTAATGTATCACGTTTTTAAGTACCTACTACAAAGCAATTAAATTATTTTTTTTAAATTCCATTACAATTTATAAATAATTAAGCTATTTGGTAATTTGATAAAAGAAAAAAAAATTATAAATAATTCTTTGATATCACAGGATAATATATAAATATATAGTAAATCAAATTATTTTTTTAATCAATCAAAATTTCTGTGGATACTTACATGTATGTTTAAATGGAAACTATTGCAATGTCTACTGGCGTTAAGTCTGCTCCAATTCGTTAAATTAAAAATAAATATAATCACGCAAGAAAAATGTTATAACAAAGTTGTTAATCGCAAAGACTGTTAATCGTCAAGACTAGCAAGTGTTTCGGAAGAGCGTTAGAGATTGATTGACTGCTCTCCTCCGTAGTGTGCCTGTTCCTTTACCCTTCGATATTATGCCGCATCATACGTCATTGTGACCTATATAGTTCAATCATCAGCAACGCCAATCGGTGTGACATTAAGAAATTTCTGTCGAATAATTTCCATTTCACATTTAAAAACAGTAAGGTGAATTAATTAATTACCTATCAAAAAATGTTATCGATCATATTTTCAAAATGTGATATTTCAAAAAAATAATATATCGAAAATCGTAGTATTTATCTATTTATAATTTTTAAAATAAATTAAAATGATTATATGTTTATTACAAAAGCCGTTTTTTAACGAAATTAGACATTACTAAGTTAGTTTAGTAAATCTTATTATTATTATATATATGATGATTATTATAATATTGTATATTTTATAAATACTTAAATATATAAATAATTACTAAATCATATGTTAATTATTATTGTGATTATTACCTGTAACTGAGATCAACAGGCATTTAAATAAATAAATATGAAATATGTTCAGTATTATATTAATAATATATTAAAATATAATAGATAGATTTAAAAATTAATATTATACATATATATATATATATATATATATTAAAATGTTTAGTGTAATAAAAATAAATTTTTTCCAAATTTTTTCTAGTCAATTTTTATTAGCTATTATTTATTTTATCTGAAAACTTAATTCTAGAACTACGGCCCTACAGGGCACTTATTACCAATCGTTGGTGCAATTTTTTTCAAAAATAATAAATACTATAATTACATTATTACTTTTATCATTTGAAAGAATTTGTTATTGTGAATAATGTTTTTTTTTTTTAATTATCTCGTGATTAATAACTAAAAATTGTGATTGTAATAATTAATCAAAATTACGATTTGCTCAACGGTGCTTATACATATATGCAGAGCCGGTTTTAGCTCTTTCAGCACCCAGTGCAAGAATTATTTTGAGGCTCCTCCCTCTTAAACGACCAAAACATTCAACTTAAACAGACAGAATTTGGGAAGCTGGAGAAGTTCGTTCATAATCAAAAATGCTCAAAATAATTTTTCAAATTACCATACTTGTCACATATTTGTAAATCATACAGAGAAAATCAGCCACTACTTGCATGTTGATATAATAATAAATAATAATAAAAATGACAAAATAAATTTATATTAAATTATAATGAGAAAATTATTATTATTTCTACTTCTAGTAGATAATTTGCGTTTCTAACGTTTCACCAAATTTATTTCTAATTTTTACGCCTCTCACGCGCTCTTCTGATTTTAGCGCCCTGTGCCGTCACACACGTCGTTCGTATCTAAAGCCGGCCCTGCATATATGTTTGAATAAAAGTTATTTATTTATTAAAATATGTAGTTGTTTTTACTGTGAAAAATTCCAACTTTTTTTTAAAATTACATCGAATATTAAATAAGTAAGTATAACATAGCATACCTATTTATTTTATTATACTATTTTATTTAGGTCATACAGCACTAAGAAATATACAAATTAAAAAAATATTATACAATATACAACATATAATATTTATACTGGTATTATCTTGCGATGACTAGTGGAATATTTTTCAAGTATGTAATTAACTAAGTCATGAACAATTCATCTTTCTGATAAAATCATCAAATAAAAATAACTATATAAAATAAGTCAAACACTATTTTTCACACAATTTTTTTACTGTTAATTTTTTAACTAGGGATGCTAAATTAGAGTCTGGGGGTGCTATAGTACCCCCAAGCACCCCACTAGTTACGCCTATGAGTATTTCAAGTATTTATAAAAAGCATACATTTTATTAAAACGTTTACAAACAAAGAAATTTCTTTAAAATTCTAATATAATATAAGTATTCAGTAAATATTTCGAGTCACTACGGCTAGTATTTATAGGATAACAACTATAGTATGAAAATTACTTGAAATGTCCGATTTCAACAAACTTTCATTTTGTAACACTTTTGAACATTTTAACAGCAACAGTTTAAGTTACTTTCCGGTAAATTTTTTTTTTTTTACTACAAAGAATATTTTATGAAAAAGTATGTATCCAATTTGTATGCCTTAAGTATAAAAATTAAAAATTTTATGAATATTAAACTACAAAAATATAGTAATTTTTCGTGATTTTTAATTTTATCAAATTTTAACATTGAAACGTTCGAATGATTGAAAATGTTTAAAAAGTTTCTTCGATAATTATTTTTTAAACTACAAATTAAACAAAAATTCGATTTGGTCGGTAATTGATGAACCATTAATTTAAACGTTTTCTGATCATTTTTCATCAGTTTTTAAAATCATTAAAAAAATTACTTCCTGAACGCTATAATCCATTTTCTATGTTACTTATGATTAAATGATGAACGGAGTAATTTTTTTGATCGAAATTGTGACAATTGTCACAGACAAAAAAACACATACATCATTGTAAAATCAATAAGTTTCTCATTTTACTCAAAATCTAATATAAATTTAAATCTTTGAATAACATATATAAATACATAATACAATAACGGAGTATATTTATAGATATTTTCTAAAATATGTACTTACCTCGTATAAATAATAATAGCTCAGATATATTTTTAATAGTAGAAAAGATTTTAGTATATATTTGCTTACATGTATAGAAAAATAATAAGTTGACATATCTAAATTATAATGTAAATATAAAATGAGCAGAATAGAAGTGCCGATTCTGGGCTACTCTATTTCTACATACTCATTTTCCGAGGCCGCTGCCGACGGGATCGTGTTACTATTATCGTTGCTGTTATCATCCTCCTATCCTGAGCTGCCTCTGGGACAATCCACCTTTACATACACCACACGTAGAGTATTAATGATCATTTGAAGTATCTTATTGGTATTTTTAGTGTTTTAATTCCTGTACTGGAAAATATATCTACCATGTAATAATAATTTTAAACAGAGGCGTATTTATGGAGGGAGCCGAGGGGACCCGAGTCTCCTTTGAAATGAAAAACACCATTATTAAATATTGTTATTTTTAACATGGATATATTTTAATGCTGGGGGTTACCCAAAATTTGTCGTGACACTGAGAACATTGCTTATGCGATAATTTAAAATTTTATATTTATAAAATATATTTATTCTTTTAAGAAAATATGTGGTTAATTTTGAGTGACTTTAATAAAAAATTTGTTTATTATAATGTAGTTTATATACATTTAAAAAATAATAAATCATTAAAAAAATTGAGTTTCTTATTTCTCTGGTCGTGTAAAGACAGTCGAGAAGTCTTATAGTGTTAAAGTAATTTTTTTTGTATTGGTGTACTTTCTCCTTCCCTTCCACCCAAAAATCAAATACATAATCGGCCCCCTCCGAAATGAAAACCTATATACGCCTCTTGTTTTAAGTGTTATATTTAATTATAATTAACATCAAACCGCTTGAAAATATATGAGGTAAATTTCAATAAAAATTATTGTTAAAATATAATTAATTAATTTTTTTTTTAATAAGTCGGAATACTATGATGACAATGGATACGATTCACTTTCTTCACCGTCTGTAATTTCTATAAAATAAATACAATTTCCCGTTATACTTTGGAGTTGAGTTAGAGTTTGTGCAAGACCCAAGCATATGACTGTACCACTAAAAATCAATAGGCCAACGTACAAAACGAGTAGTAATGTTTATAATGACTTGAGTAAAATTAAAGGAGGGACAACCTGGTAGTGAGGTTGCGAGGTCCAATTTCTATAGAGCTACAGTTTCATTCTGAATTGTGAGGTTCTTTTCCTTGATGTGGAGAGGAGATAGAGCTTCACATAGTGTTTATGATGTGGCTAGAGAACAAACTCTTTGATATTATTCGTAGTATATGGTAATTAAAGAATACTGCTAAACATGTGTTTTGATTATTAGTATTCCGTATGTAGCTTTATACGCATTAAAGTTTTGACGAACCGGTGAATTCTCTCGATTTCCCCACAAGTTTTAAGTCCACTCGCGAATAATATTTATTCGTAGTGTAAATAATACGTTTAATCTAAAGTTATTCCTAATATCTCCTCACTCGAAATAATACGTGTAGTATAATATGTTATAATTTATTATAAAAACCCTAATGCGAATAGAGTAGCTTAATTTCGATATTTTATTATATATATTTTTAATACTTAAGCGATTTTTAATCATTGTACGAGTATAAATATCTTTATCTATCTTAAGAAATTAGATGTATTCCAAGTCAAAAACTTCATGCTTCTCGTTGCTCCATGGGGTAACATTGCAGGAAGCTTCTAAGGTATTTTATTCCACTTATGTAAATCGTATAAATATTAACCAAGTATAAATTACAAACTATTATTTTAAGTGTCTTATTAAATTATTTAAATACATCTTCATACGTAATGTTTTGATTATACTTATATATATATATATATATATATATATATATAGGTTGTGCCATTATTAAATATAGTTGAGAATAACTGGTTATAATAAATATTCTTTACATACTTATCAGGTCACTACAATATGTTGAGTTTAATAATTACCAATGAAATCATAGTTCGAGATTCAGCAGTTAATGCTATTTTTTAAATAAAAACCTTCCCATATTAAAGAACTTAATAAAAATCTTCCTCGGACAGTTCCGACTAAAGGCTGGTTTACACTTATCAAAGCAGTCACGTCCGTGAACCACAAATTAGTGGTACATATTCTACTTTGATAATATAAACACACCACACGTACGTGTAACAAGCTCGTACAAGTCGTGTTGTCCGATCCGTGCTAGCACGG
Organism: Sipha flava; assembly: GCF_003268045.1. Classification (NCBI taxonomy): domain Eukaryota; kingdom Metazoa; phylum Arthropoda; class Insecta; order Hemiptera; family Aphididae; genus Sipha; species Sipha flava. The sequence goes on from NW_020271713.1 coordinate 7,036,169, forward strand.
ACATGTATCAAAATTCTGGTACGTGGCGAGAACATTTTAATATGACTTGTATTCATTCAGTGAATTGAGCAATTAGTTAAATATATTATCAAAATGTTTTGTTGTAAAATATTAAATTTATAAGTTCAATTTTATTTTTTATTCGTACATAATATTATAATGGCAGAAAAAAAATGGTCTGAGGACAAAACAATGAAAAATGAAGTTCTGTGGAATACAAGTATATCCGAATATAAAAACAAACACGCTAGACAAACAGTGCTTGAAAATATATGCAATGAAATGGCCATAAAGAATTTTGGTGTAAATGAAGTAAAGGCAAAAATTAATAATATACGTTCTGCTTATTGTCAAGAGAAAAATGTATTCTGTTTTTGAATTCGGGTTTCCAATTTTTTTAGTAAAATATTAAAATGACCATCTCTCATCCTCATATAGTATATGAAACCTGGTCTGTCTTCTACTTGGAGCTTCGTTAACAACGTATTTGATCCACCTAAAATATTTCGCCTGGCAACCCAATCTTGCACCCATATTTTTCTTTTTTTTTTTTACGATTAGAAATAATATGGTTTGCATAATTTTGAGCTAAAACTCCGCAGACTGATAACACTACGTCTGCCAGTTCTAATTCCATTTTGGCTACTGACAAATTTACTTAGACCAAATATAATAGTGTAAACAATGTCGTCAGTGCTCGAATCAAAGTTACACTGATTCGTGGTTCACGGACGTGACTACTTTGATAAGTGTAAACCGGCTTTTATATACAAAAAAGCATGCGTAATTCGACCAGAAGTTAAATGATCACTAACAGACGCACAGAAAAATTGTTTTTAATGTATTTCATATAAAAACATAAATTAATTTAATAATTAATTTCTTACCTTGAAAACTTTAAAATTTGTTTTTATTCAATCAGGACTGTTTATAATATATTAGTACTTATTATGAAATAAGTTTTACATTAAATTCAAAATGATACATGGATAGTAATCACAAGATTTCAATATAATATTGTACGTAGTATTTTATGTGTATTGAAAAATAAAAATATAATTTAAATTTACCATAAAGTTGAGTTATGTGGCTTTATATTAAAAAAAAATAACTGTGATTATTGTAATTGTCTATATAATTTTGGCTTGTAAAAAAAGGGATGATAAAAAATAAATTGGAATGCAAAAGTCAGTAATAATGATGGTTTAATTCACATGTCGATGTTGAAAAAAAAATATCTATTTATGTTTATTTTGTTTCAATTTGGAGATACTAAGTGGATATATTGATTTTAAAATAATATGCTTTTTTATATTATAAATATTTTAATTTTTTGTGTCCATCAATTTTAACGAGAAGTATTGTATATATTGTATATATTGTATATATATATTGTATATATACTAAAGGTAAGTAGTATTTTGAATTTCTCAACAATTTTCCGAAAAACAAAAATCGATTATAATATGATTGACATGTTATTTAATGAGAATTTTAGAATTATTTGTTATTCATATTTCTTATACTAAAAATAATTGAAAACTATAAGTTATGATATCGTGCAGTTATGTTATTAACAAACTATGACTACAATTCTAAGAAGTTTTATTTAAAAAGTTTAAATAGGAAATATGTAATGATATTATATTTTTCAGGATAACATTTAAAAAAAAACTTAAAATAATTTATAAAATGAAAAAATGGTTTAGTACATAATACCTAGTAAAGACAAATTTATCGACATATATAAGACATGTATATTTATGACAATCTCATTATTTTATATACTTGTATATACACAATACTCATCATCATATTTTTAAAAACATAATATACTTACAAACGTTTACAAGAAAATAAATAAATTTATTTTACAATAAGAATAGTGGCATACGTGCATAATAGGATTAACAATAAGCTGAATGCTCAGTTATTTTTATGAATTTAAATATTAATTTAAATTTTTTTTTTTCAAAATCAGAGCGAATAAATAAAATAATTATAAAATGTTTTTATTACGACAATGTAGTACGTCCATATAGTTATATGTATATGTAATGTTGAATTAGTTAAGTTGTAGAATTCATGTATTCAGAAATCGTAAGAACATAAGACTGCAGATTGCAATAAAAAACATGCCCTATTTAAAAAATCTGGTTTCTATATACGGCCGAATTCATGAATTCGGAAACAGCGTTGCAATATAAATACTTTTAAGATACTATAAATATTACAATGTTTCAATAAGTCTACCTAGTTAATACTCGACCCAAACGTCATATCAACATAAACTAAAAACTAAAAAAAACTAACTAAAAACTCCAAAAATTAAGAAGTAAGGTTTGAGGTGAACTTTCTAAAATGTATTCATTTTACACACTGATTTTCTCAAGACAGAATACGAATACAAAATCATTTAATTATAGTTTTGTTTTTGACAGAAAATTATAATTTATCAAAATTTAATATTCCTAATCCGATATAAATTACAAAAATATTAATACATATTGTGAATATATAAAACGTTAGAAACGGGAGTGTAATATATTTGATTTTATTGCAAGAGTGATTTCAATAGTTAATGGTATCTTATATTCGTTTTTTGTTTTTTTTTACTATTATTGTTAATTACACAATACTAACAATATAGAACACTCGAAAACAGATGTTTTTTTCATATTTATGTTAATATAACTTATAAGTTATAATTTGGTTGTATAATATTAAGCAGTATGATGAAAAACGAAGTTGATACTAAAAAAATACTTTCTTATTTACTTTTCTTTACTGGCGTAGGGAACGTGGCGCCCACACCACCTAGTGCACCTTAAAAAGTTCACTGCAATAGCTCGCCAAAATAATATTGACCGTTTCTGCCATAACCCTTTTCCGCCAAAAACGAAAAAGGTACAATTCCCGTTTTCGCCAAAAGCCATTTCCACCACAAAAAAATTTGGAAACCATTGGTTTTAATTTTTAAGCAATATTGAATTATGTTATGGTATGTGTAAAAGACATTTGTAATGTATACATTAATCTTAATATACTAATAATCTGAACCATTATCTCCAAAAAAATAGTCAATAATTTATTTTGACATTTGTATGTCTTTATTTGGTTTTTTTTTTTTAATATTTTGATTGTCTGTTCGACTTGTTTCATTTTTTATTTATTATTTTTAAATTATGAGTGAAACGAAAATTTAAAAATCTATTTTGGATTTGTGTGTGCTATTTATAGACATTCTAAATTTTAGAATTTTTGTAGCTTATTTCATAAAATGTCCATAAAAAAAAATATTGATTGAGTGAAAATGTTTGAAGTTTTAATACAATATCCCTGGTACATTGTTCTTGTGAAAAAAAAATATAATAATCCATAGGCACAATTTTTGTGAATAAATGTTTGAATTTATAATGTTGATAAAAAAAAACGAAATCTGCATACTTTTTGTAATTAAAAGTCGATAAACATTCACACATCAATACTGTTCGTCCATGTTGTACTTACCGTAGCAGTTTATAATTTGGACTCGCACCTGTGTTAGCTAATAGCATAATAATAAAAAAAAATAATACAAATATAATGCGAAAGAAGGAATATATATTTGGCTGTAGTCAATTTGCACCAAAATTGACTCAAAATATATACAACAAGTGTAATTTGCACCAAAATGTTTGATATGCGATTATAATTTGCCCAAAAATAAAGATATGTAATTTGCATCACTCACAGGTAGTAAGAAATAGGAATTGTAATTTGCACCAAAATTAAAATCTATTATTTTTTCGATAGTATCTCAACAATACAATACTAATAACACAGAATTTTAGGTTTTAGATTCTGAGCCGTTATTTGTTACTTACACCGAGGTCTAAACGGTACTTCAGTATTGACCTCAATGCTACCTTATAAAAGTAGTCAATAATTTATAATAATAGTTAAATAATTTCATTATTTTAGGCAAAAAAATATAATTTTAAACAGGGCTTTGCACCCAAATCCGTAACACCCCTAAAAACTCTTAAAAAATCAAACACCAAAAAACCCATATAACCCGAATAATTTTTTTTTAAAACATTCGAATTAACCAAAACCCGAATAATTTTTTATTTTACAATCTTTATGTGACATATGATGGTCTTCTACGAATCACCGAGTCGTTATTTATTGCAATACTGTAAGTCTGAAATAGAATTGATGTCTCGCGTATGATTACCTAAATTGTTATTCGCGTATTCGTATTTGTTCAGTGTATGGTGTGAATTGTCAATTTTTGTTGGTGTAATAATTTGTGGGTAATTAACATTTTGGGCCTTACAAAATTATTTTTTACATACATCTTTAACATTACTATCCAATAATTAAAATAAACAGCTTTAATAATAATCAAATATTAATTAATAAATAAAATCATGTTTATTGAATTTTTTTTATTTACAAGAAAAAATTAATTAATAATTATATTACTTATTTCTATTTTTTTCAAAATAATTTTATTATTATTAGTGTATGTAACACCTACAACTTAATGTATATTATATTTTATAATGACTTTTATCCTATAAATTCATAAATAAAATACAGGTATCGTTAAATAAATAAAAAATACAGTTTTCCGTTTTCACAGGGCCCCTTAAATTAGTGAGGCCTCAAGGCGGGCGCCTACTCCGCCTAATGAGTGATCCGCACTGTCTATATCCTAAGATAACTTTAGTATAGTTTTTATTTATAAAAAAGCTGAGTTTACACACAGATTGTTTTAGGTTTAAATAAAACTTTATTATTATGAATATAAAAAAAAGTTAGCCAGTTTAAAAATTTATATGTAAAATTAATAAAAACAAATGTAATCATATGTAACATTTGATTTGTCAGATTTTTTTTTATAGCACTTTATGTGTCACGGTTAAATGAAGATGGGATAATCTGGAAATAATAATTTTTAATTGAAATAAAATAAACTTAGGTACCTATAAATTTATTATCATGAAACTGGAAGACTAAAAGGTTAGCTTAGTATTTGATCAAAACAATAAACTGATATATATCGCGAATACGACCAATAGTTGGACGTCAAACGTCAAAATATTATCAAATAAAGCGAAAAATCCAGAAAAATCATTATTGTCATTTGATTGTAATTTGGACGTCGACGATGATACCGAGGAATAATCGAATATTATAATATCGAGTAATTGATTATTAATCAAATAGATACTCATTTTGATGTGGGTTACAAATTCTACTTTCGACTACCTTTAGGTGGTGCAAATTACGAACTCCCATATATCTTACGGACACTAAATAATAATTAAAAAATAATAAAAAAATAATAGTAAAACAATTTTAACACCGTGACAAGGTGGGGTAGAATTAAAAAAGAAGAAAAAAGTCAAATCTGACCTGATAAACGCAGCAAACAAAACGGTCTGCTTGTTCTTGAAGTTGACGGTGGATTACGAATAGACGGCGCAAAAATAAACGATGGCGTATAAAGTCTGCACCCGTAGAAAAAAATGCCCGTACTGTAAACCGTCGAACGGTCCACCAAAAACTGACTAAAAAATTCTTTGTATTCGTGACGGAGCTATCAAACGAAAAGGAAGACAAACTAGTACCACAAGACAAATAATACAACCGAAGAGAAACCACTCGGTGACTAGAACAGACCTTTCAGACACCGACATAGTTACCAACGGCTGCGTGCTTGCGTGTGTAAATGTCGGAATGCCAACCTGACGAACCAACCGTACGGATGGGGTTTTGCCATCTCACTTGGCTGACTATGTTCGGGAATAAATACTTTGGAAATAAGACTTGAATAAATAGTATATTGTACTAGAGAAGTTGCTTTTTCCAGTCGACCAAAATAAAACCTTTACTGGAGCAGCACAATAACATTTGATAAGCGTATGAAAATTATATTTTGATGAAATTGGGTGTTTCCATCCGACCGAGTTTCATCCTTTTTAATAGTAAAACTATTAATATTTATAATTTTAGTATTATACGCAAACATTTTTTTTAAATAAAAAATATGTTATAAATATAAAATAAATATATAGATATATAATTAATATAAATATATAGTTTTTTATTTTGAGGGGCCACTGAGAAAAAAACTGTAAATCTATTGACCTCCCGAACCTTGGGTTCACTTTTGGGCTATACATACATTGTACAAATAATTGTATACATAGCCGTTATAAAATTTAAAAGTTGAATATGTTACAAATAATATTTCTACATTGACAAACATTTTATAAAAACAACCATTTAAATAATAAGTAAATATTTGACTATTTATTTTTTTGTAATCAATATTTTTAACAATCAAATTAAAGGATAAGCACTGCATATGTTTTTACGCAATTGAGTTCAAAAATAATAACTATACTATAATATAATAGTCACATATATTAGGCATTCACCCTTGGTTCATCCCTGTATACCCTTCCAGGCGTGTAATGAGAATTTAATTAAAAAAAAAAAAATGTTCGTAAATAAATTAAATTTAGTGAAAAATTCTTTATTTTTCACAAACAATAAAATAATTTTTAACTGTAGAAGAAATATATGTAAATCATCTTGATACACATAAATAATAAACAATTTGATTTTTAGTCTCATTAGATTACACAATATGTTGAAAGGTAAAGTATACAGAAAATGATAAAACTATTACTTAATGTACATTACTTAACTTTTATGATATATTTATTATGATAAAAACAAATTCCTAAATTTAATAACTTACTCTATTTTTTAACCCAAAACCAATGTTCCAGTCAAACATTTAAAATATTTTTCCAAAATATTTAAAAAGTAAGAAATTTAGAAAAATGTATCACAGATTTAACACACTGTAAAGGAATTTGATAGGTGCATAAATTTACAAAATAGTTATACTACAGAAAACATTTATTATTATAGGTTTCTACATTGGTCCATGAGAATGTGTAAAAGTAGTATTTAGATAAAATACTATTTTATGACTAGAATGTTAACATTACTTACATAGTGTTACATGTTTTTTAATGAATAATAAACTAAATGTATTTTACAATTTTTAATACATTTAAAAATGTCAATTTTACAGTTATTCTAGTTTACATAATTCATAAACTATTATCACTGAAGTATTAAAAAATAGGCAAGCTTGACACAATTCTAATTATTCTAAGTTGTTTTAAGTATTATACACAACCTATATATGTAAATAAATTGAAAAAAATACATTTATATAAGCTAGATGAATTATTTTGATTTTATGAATAAGACAAAATGTTCAAATGTTCAAAAAATATAAGTGTAAGTAACAAAAATTACAAATAAATTATTAGATTAATTTTATTACATCTGTGACTGATCTACGAGTAATTAATATTATACAAATGTGATTATACATTATAAGTTTATAGGAGATATAACATTAAAAAAAAACATGTATTTTTAAGTATTAAAATAAAATATAAATTTTTGGTAACTAAAACACAAACTAATGGTAATTTTATTTATAACAATGATGAGAAAAACACTTAATAATAATAAATAAAAACAATATTATACATACACAGTGTAATTATAATTAAATGTAATTTAATTTAATAAAAAAAAAAAATTGTTTATTTGTGTATTTGTGTATTCAGTGAATTTTCATTGCTTTAGTTTAAATATTTTGAAATGTTAATTATTATTGATTGTGTTATTGTTTTACATCAAAATCATATAAATAATAATATTTATAACATTTTTTTTTTAAGTTATAATCATAACACATAGTTTAAATATAACTTTAATAATACATTAATGTATTAATAATTTTATTTTCATTTTAATAGTGGCTATTGACAATTTTAATATTAATAGCTATAGTTAACTATTTATGATTAAATTAAGTATTAATTATTTTTTATATTGTTAGTAATAATTGTTAGATTGGAAAATATACTATGATTAAACAAATAAGATTTCATATTATATAAAAATAAATTTTAGTAATTGCTAAATTACATAATTATATCTAAAAAATTCCAATTTCTCAGAAAACCATAAAAAATATAGTACTACCTTTTTATTAACTTAATACGTTTTGAAAATGTAATTATAATTATCAAATTTCGAAATATTTTTTAATTGATATATGATAGAAAATTTCCATATAAATTACTAATTAATTTTAAATAACATATAGCTAATGAAATTATTAAATCTTCATTAAATTAAATTAAATTAAAATATAAGTATATAATAAATCAATACATTAATGTGACTAGATCTAATAATTTATAACACAGTAGCATTTAAAATAAATAAATAATGTTTTACATAGAGCATTTAAATATAGTAACCTAATTAGTGGATCAACTATTTAAAATTAATTTGTCTTATTATTCTATTAATAGAGACAATTATGATCCTAATCTATGTGGCTTAAAGTATACCAAATTGTAAGGGTAAAGCTGACAGCTAATAATATTAAAATAATAAAATACATTTATTTTACAATAATATTTTGGTTTCAAACAGTAAATAAAAATAAATTAGTAACTATTTTTCAATGTTACATTTTACTTTCTATATTTTACTTAAATGTTTATAACAACAGAGTAATATCAAGAAAATGTTTACAACTAGACACATTGAAACTATTATATTAACTACTGTATTTGAATCTAATCAACATAAAATCCAATATTTCAATGCAATTTACAACATGGCACTTTTTACTTCCTCCAAACAATGTGCTGCTTCTTTTCTTCCTTCGTCATAATGATGTCTTTTAGCATTTTTCATACCTTCCATACAATTTTTTTCTGCTTCTTTAAATAATCCTTGTTTAAGATAGATATTACCAAGGTTTATATACACTGATGAAAAATTTTCCATGTCAGGGAGATGTTGCCCAATTTTTGCTGCTTTGTTTAAATAATTTAATGCTTCTTCAACATTTCCTTGAATGTAGCTAAGAGTGCCAAGATCATTCAACAAGACAACGTTCATTTCAAATATCTCACCGTTTAATTGCACACAGATTTCATATGCTTTATGAAAATGCACAAATGATTTCTTTGTATGTCCTTGATTCAATAAATAACGTGCATATGCATCCAATGATAAAGAGTATAAACCTAAAACATTTTCATTTTCTGGATCTTTATGATATAACTCCTCTAAATGTTTAAGACAGTATTCGTACCCAATTTCACATTTGCTGAAAAATGTAAAATAATACAATTAAAACTCTACAAAAATAGTAGAGTATATAATTAACAACAATATGGAAAAATATTTTGAAATTAAAAAGTTTATCTATATATATAATTTAAAAAACAAAATTGGTTACATAGGAAATATTTTTTTATTTAATATGTTTATTTTGATAATTGGAAATTTAATTATATATAAATCAATATAGTATAAATAAATGAAAATAAATATACAATTGTCCACTTTTTTCAGCCTACATTTTATTTACATTGAAATATGGTAGTTATTATTCTTGTCTAAAATAGTAAAATATCTCCCGCATAATGCAGCTAATTCATTTAAAATTCCATTTGTTTTGAATAAATATTGAGCTAAAAGTAATATTTCATTCTTTAATTATTGTAATTATTAAACAGAAATTATTTTATTACAGAATATGTTAATAGTTAATCAATAATACCATAATTAGAACAAAGGTAACTATTTATAATATTTATATTTTATATTTATTTTAAACATTATTGTATTTTATTAATAAATAATCACTTAAATTGTTTTTAGCTATTTATGAAAGAAATAATTTTCATTAGTATTTAAAATCTACCTGAAATTATTTTGAGCTTCATAAATTTTAGCAAGTTTAAGACTTATATGTAAAATGTTAAGATCATTTTCACGGCCTCCTTTGGACATTAACCGTTGCATGACTGTTACAAAAAGCTTTTCTGCATTTACAAAATCCTTTTTCATAAATGCTCCATTTGCTAAGACATCATATACATAAGTTAAGCCATCAAAATTTTGTAAATCATACGCTATTTTGAGGGCATCGTGTAATGTTTGTTCAAAAGCTTTATAATCATCTTTCTATAACACATAAAAATAAAAAAAAATAATGAAACCATAGGAAAAGATAAAGCCATTTAAGTATTACATTAAGGTAATTAATACCAAATCATGTTAAGTTATTAAATTGAAGCAATGATAATATGAATGATATAAAATATATAAGTATATAATTTATATATTTTAAAATATATAAATATATAATTTATATGTACATTAAATAAGCTATAAAAAATATATATAAATCATGGTAGGAAGATATATATGGCAATCAATTTGGAATTGATTACACCTATTCACTTTCGGGATGATATAATATTTATACATTCGTATATTAAACTTATTAATTATAATTTAAAGTCTTCACTTTACACTGGTTATTAAAAATAATTCAAAGTGGTATAAATATATATACATATATTCTAAGAGATAATAAACAAATTTAATTTACTATACCTATTTAATGTAAACAGCATTTATAAAATTAATATAAGTAAATATTTAGCAAATTATTATTTAAAAAAATTATATTTTACTTGTAAATATAATAAGCCTCTTTTTATGGTATCGATAAGCTTCAGTTCTGAATTTATATCATCGTCAAGTCCAAATAAACCAAGTAATGAAAATCCAAAAACTACTGATTTTCCAGTAGTTGAATATTTCAGCAGAGAAATGTATCGAATAGAAGTCGGTATACAATGGTTTGGTTTAAAAATGGTTTTAGGTGGATAAATATTTTTAAATGAAATATTTTTGTGTTTAATGATTGGCAAAATTCTTTGCAAATGTTTAACTAGACTAGAATTCAGTAAAAGAGACATTATTTTTATTAAACTAAGCAACTGTACAGTGATTTTAAGTTAAAAATTTGAACATTTAACTTCTGATTTGTATTGTTTTTTTCATACAATATTGTTCTTAATACCTACAATAAATAGTAGGTACCTATTACAACTTGTTTGTTAATAATATGAAATGTAATATAGTAATATGACAAGCGATAATGTTATCAAAACTTAAGAGTCACAATTTGATAAACTTTCATTTGAGATAAGCATGAATGTGATAAAATATTTACTTTGAAAATTGATATAAATGCTTTGTTCCACGAATATCTTAATTCGAAATTCTTAATATCTTAATTCGTGCTTTGCATTGAGATAGAAAATAATATATTTTTATCTATCTTATTGTTGCTAAGTATTTAATTTAAAAATATTCCAAATGCGTCCTTTGTTCAATTATCTAAATGAATCTAAATTATCTATGATTTTTTTTTAAATAATATTTAAATAGATATTATTTGTATGGACTATGGACTATATTATAGATAATATTGAGCTCCTGTTAATAATCATGTTTCTTTATTTTTATTTTTTTATTTACGAAAAAAGCTCCATTTACAGAATAATCTTTATATTAATACATTTATGTTAAACATATTATGTTCAAGTCTATAGAATATTGAATTAAAAAATTATATTTTTTGAGTAGAATGATGTTTAAAATCAAGTGGTATTAAAGTATTAGTTTGTGTAAGTTTTCTGTAAATATAAAATTTCATTTTTTTATCTATTATGGAAATTTTAAGATCTAAAAAATTAAATTTATTATTTGTTTGTATTTCGAATGTAAATTAAATGTTTTTATTTATTTTGTTTAAATATTTAAATTTAATATTAATATAATAAAATGTATTTAAATTAATTATTGTGTACTTACATGAACTTAAATATAATTGTAATGTATTGTGTACAGGACCGGCGAAACGGGGGGGGGGGCGAGTAGGGCCTTTGCCCGGGGCCTCGCGTTTTTATAAGGACCTCGCGGATCGAAATTTGTATATAATAATATAAATATACCTAGACACCATTCTTATAAAAGAGCCTCGCGGTATATTTTGCCCTCGCAAACATATTTTTATTTGCTAAATAATAAATGTTGAAAAGTTGAATATTATATAAATAATTGTTGTACCCAGTGGCGCACGCATGGGGGGGGGGGTTAAGGGATTGTAATTCCCCCGAAATTTTCTCCGATTTCTAGGTTAAAATTTACATATTTTAGAAGTTTGAAATATGAAGAGCTAGTATTGAATACCTAGTATCCCCCCCGAAAAAAAATCCTGTGTGCGCCACTGGTTGTACCTACATAACTATAAACGCCTTCAACAAGCCGAGTTGAGCTTTCACTGGACCGGACTGAACTGGGGATTTTATTAGAGGAATAGTAAGTTCCTACACGAGAATAGCAGGTAAACAATTACATACGTTAGTTCCTACACGGACATATGTAAGTTCCTACACGGTTAAAATCAGGTACGTATGTCAGCTCCTATATGGTAAAAACTAGGTACATATGTCAGTTCCTACACGGCGGAATAATTAAATATGTATATAAAAATCATCAAAAAAACAATATATAGAAGTGCCACAGCACCAAGAGACGTATCGTTATACTGGGTTATTTCTTAATGAAACTTTGAAATATTCAAATCAGTGACGCACACAGGATTTTTTTTTTTGGGGAGGGGGAGGTCAAGGTAAAAATATAACACATTTTCCAATCAACAAAATTATGCAAATCCTTAATATATTTTGACTTAAATAATAGCATTGATAATAGAATAGACTATTCTATAATCAATGATATTAGGTATTCAATACTATATTCATATTTCAAACTTGTAAAATTTGTAAATTTTAACCTAGACATCGGAGAAAATGTCGGGGGGGTTACAACCCCTTACCCCCCCTGCGTGCGCCACTGATTTAAATACTATATCAGAGTATAGTATTGTATAGTATATATTTAGAGCAGTAGTATATTAGAGTATCTGAAAAATGTATACGAAATTACGGAAAAATACAAGCTACAGGCTGATAATAGTATCCCGACTCTATGTAGGAAAGATAAAATATCTTATCATTACAACATTTCATTACGGATAAAAATGAATTGGTTTGATAATCTTATAACTTGTTATAACCATACACCGTAAAATGTGCATCTAGCTTAAAAGTATTGTTAGTATTGTTCGAATTATCCGTGTGTCCGTACATATCCGTATATATCAGTCACAACGAGCGAGAATGTATCATTCATGTTGAGTAGAAAAGGCAAAAAACTGCTAGTTTTAAATGATTTTAAATTTTTTAATCATCATACATCTAAAAAAAATGAAAATACGAGGTGTTGTGTTATATTATTTTTTTTTACCTAGTTTTTACTGTGTAGAAACTTACATATGTAGCTTTTTCTATCGTGTAGGAATTAATGTACGTATTTTTTGTACCTACTACTCTCGTGTAGGAATTTACATTCGTCCTTTTATTATAATGATGAGGATAGGGTGGGCTTTATTATACAATTTTAACTTTAGGATTGCTTGGGTTCCATGAATTAAAACAGTGGAAGGCTCTAATAAGCCTGGTTTTTCATACTAAAATATGGACCGGAATGGGCTTAAAAAAATCGGCCCATGCAGAGCTCTAATGTATACATATTATATACCTACGCATAATATTATTATGTGCATATAGATATGCACAAACAGGACAAGATTTAATGGGTTGGGGCGGGGCACAGTAAATATTTATACTCCGGTTGAAGATACTGTACTCTCGTACATTATATTTATATAAACATATATATATTGCGGTTGGTAATCACTTGGTGTAATCGAAAACCACAAGTGGAGTCAAGGAGGTGTATTCAACGAGGATAAACGATGAATCGTATGAAAAATGAGTCGAAAGAGTTCAATTTTTTCGTACAGTCACTTCGACTTCGCGATATTCGTATCCTTTACAATCCACTGTGGTTTCCGTTAGACTTTCCTGTACACACGCACACACACACACACATCGACGTCCTAGTTCAACTACACAGTTTTACTCGGAAGTAAAAATTTAATAATAACACGAGAGCATATTTTTATTTTGTGCACGAGACGTTATCACCGGATTTGAAAATGTCTTCTGACGACGTGTCACAATGAAGTGCGGTCGAAGTGTTCTTTATCTTAGAATCGTTATCTTTTTTTCGTACCCATTAACTCGCGTTCGTAATTCCTTGCCGACCTCTGAAACGGGGTGTCGAGCTACATTATGCATGCCTACTTATACATATATGTAAAACGTATTACGGAGTGAACGTGAAAGCTGTGAGCGCGGGGCGCGCGGACGATGACGTGGCCGAAGACGAAAGGAGGGACGACGGGACTCAACACAGGGGCAAAGTGTTTACGCACGTGCGGGGGGAAAAGGGACGATCGGCGGCCACCGAACAATGACCAAGAGGCAGCGGAGGGTGGTTATCGATCGGCGGCAGCGGCGGCTTTCGCGCGACCGAGTGGCGTATCCCACGTACGCGGCGCGAGTTCACCCCGCCGCCCGGCCTCCCCCGCGTACGTAACACGCGCGCGTCCCAGTCGCGTCCGTACGCCGTTTCCCCGGGATCTACGCTAGTCGCGCCGTACAACCGCCGTCGTGTGCTCGGCCGCCGCCGCCGCCGCCGCCGCCACTGTTACCGTTGTGCAGTTGCACGCGCGCGCACCGCACCAGCCGCTGCACACCAACACCGTAAGGGCACCACACCTTGCAGTCGTCGCTGCTAAACCGCGCCCCGACACGACAATAATGATAACACCATAACGACGACGACGACGACGACGGATCGCCCCCGATAATCTCGTGTTACCGTTGTACGGCCGGGTACGGTACGTACGATTTTGTATTACGTTTGCGTAGCGTCGCAACGTACGCCGAAACACGTAACACCGGCCGCGGTCGCGTCGCGTTATCCGCGTTGTACGACACGTGCGCGCTGCGGACGACGCGCGTAATATTTCCATAACCAACGGTACCGTGCCGAGATTATCATACCGTTGCCGTCGTCGGCACCGCAACGCCATGGCGGCGGCACTGCGCGGCGACGACCACCGTCGCCGCCGCCGCCGAAGTCCCGACCTCCTCGGCGCTCGGCCGTCCCGTTCGTCGCCCCGCCGCACGACGGACAGACGCTGCAGTCGTTACGCCGCCGCCGTCGCGCCGCCGCCTCCGCTGATGCCGCCTCCGCCGCACTGTCCGACGCGCCCAGCTGCCGTGTTCTTCCGACAGCCGTCTCTGTTCGCCGCCCGGCCACAAGTAACGTATGCACTATACGCCACCACCGATGCGCGCCGGTAAAACCTTAGGTCTTTCCAGCCATGCGAACGTCCAAAGCGTTGATGACACGGCGGGCCCCGATCGGTGCACCGTAGTCGATGAGCCCCTCCCCGTCCGGTACGACGTGGCCCTGCCGTTTTCTTCCGTTTCCATTCCCGCTGATGGTCGGACGTTTTTCTAAGTAACTTGCACACACCTACGAGGGATTGTTTTTTTCTTTTTTGCGATTCGACTTTAATCTGTTTCGACGGAAAGCGTTAAAGTGGTACTATTTCGAATGCATACAACCTATATTTTTAAGTCTTTTGCTTCGATCGGAACGTTAGAAATCACCTGCCAATAGATTTGTCTGAACAATACTGTATGTTTCTACGTTATTAACTGCTTATAGTATTCACATGTATATTTGTATGTACTGCAACTATAACAGCCGGTGGACAGATTTATATTTATAACGGTTGGAGCATTGAACTACATCAGCGGTCGCTAACCTTTTAGACCTCGCAAACCATTAATTTCATAACTCTAAATTCCACCGACCATTTAAATATTTTCTAGCTTATGCTGTAGGTTTCAGGTGTTCATACGTTTTCCTGTGAACCATCAATATTTTCTCGAAAACCACCGGTTGGTGACCGTTGGACTATATTATTTTTGTTTAATTAATTGTTTAATTATTATTCTTATTAATATGTTCATTATATTCAACACATAATATGTATTTCTGTAATGAAGCGATCATTTTAGTAATCAAATATTTAACTTCCCTGAGAGAGAAGTATGGTATTTTCCATCTGAGCCAATATTATAGACAAGAAATAGTATAGCATCATGTACTTCTTTAATATTTGTAACTCAATTTTCAAAATTGTTTAGTGATTAATCAGAGTAATTTATAAATACGTAATATTTTATTGAATTTAAAATTAGTATAAAAGTTACTGTAATTAGGTCACCTGTTGGATATTATCAATAACATTGTATACTAGAGATATGGTTAGAAATAATTATTGTTATTCATTTAAGTAATCATTTAAGGAGAATACAAAATTTTTTTTTTTATCAATTATACGTATACTCTATATTAAGACAAAGAAACTATTCATTTTAGAGCTGAGTTTTTACTTACACATTTTTCTAGACTCACTAATTTCGAAAAGTTTTAAAGGTTAAATTATAAACTTTTTTCTTATAGGTCATTTTCAAAATTCTCTTCGGTTTTTGAAGTATTTCTGAACGAAATTATTCAAATGTACCTATATATAAATAATAACAGTACTGTTTTAAATTTTTTTAGAAAATATTGTTTTATGATAATTTTGAACCATGATGATAAAAAAAAAAAAAGATAAAATACTTATTACGGTTTTTGTTAAATGGCTATTTGAATTTTAAATATAATTTATATTGTATACATTTATTTGTATATTATTTGTATATATATACAGTGGCGTAGCCAGGATTTTTAAATGGGGGGGGGGGGCTAACCACTTTTTTGGATAAGTAAGGTAAGAGAGGATATGAAAATTCACCCTTAACCCCCCCCCCACCATCTACCACCAAGTTTCTAAACGTAATTCAAGCATTTTAGTATAGTTTTAAAAATATTTATTAATATATAATTTATAATAATAATAATAATTTTGGTTTCAGTGTTCAGTCACTTGCTCCACTCTGACAGCTGCATCCTCTTAGGCGAATTTCTGGCAAATACAGTTATTATTTCACTTTCATTGAATTGCTCTTTTTTATTTATATTAGCTATAGCTAACCCATTCAATCTGTTTTTCGACATGGTGCTTCTTAAAAACAATTTTTAGCGATTAAGTGTTGAAAACGTTCTTTCCGGAGTGAAAGAGGTAACTGGTAACGTGGTGAATAATTGTAAAAGTATTTTAATGTTAGATCGAAGATTGGTGTGATGAGAGAGTGAATCAAGAGCAGAATTCGGTTTTGGAATAGTATTTTGACTTCATTGTTGCCTCCATATGAACAGGTCAGCTCTGATTGTAGATGAGGTATCATCATGGAGATCTTGGACATATATTTTAGCGCTTTTATAATATTTTTATCGTCATACATATTTAAATTGGCCAGAATAAGTCTTTCAAGTGGCATAACATCAATAATCCTTTGATTAAAACGAACATCCATTGATTCTATTAAATAGTCAAGATACATTATACA
>NW_020271713.1:7053662-7116721 GCF_003268045.1 Sipha flava
GGGGGGGGCTATAGCCCCCTTAGCCCCCCCCCCCTTGGATACGCCACTGTATATATATTTTCCTATTTAGAAATTCGATTGTGTAGTATATTAATCGATTAATTGAATTTATTTTTTAATATTATGCAAATTCCTCAAATATTTCAAATAAATAGTACCTAGTACATTTGCAAAGATGCAATATTTTTAATTTGGATCTTCAGATCCAGTACTCAATAGAAATCCCACTTATTGATAATTTTAAATTTTCATTAATATAAATCAATAGGTTAGAAATACTGTAGAGTTAGAAAAAAATATATAATTTCGGACTTTTACAAACATTGATTGTTAGTCCTAAGATTTACCACAACTCACCTGTAAAAGTCCGAACTGCTAAAATCATTCGGGGTTTGGCCAAACAATAATGTATATACTAGATTTTATCGGTAAATCCTAGATTTCAACTATATTCCTACTGTTACCGTAACATATATATATTTATCATCATATTGCGATCGGTAAAACCTAATATTTACCGGTAAATCCTAGGTTTCTTCAGTATTGGTACAATTACTTTAACATATATTTATATTAAAACTTTAAAATTATACTACATAATAATATTATGATGTAAAATGTATTCAAAACAATCGTTACTTTAATATAAGGTCTATAGGATTGTAATTTATAAAGGTAATTTTTAAAATCCTTCTCTCTCATTTCTTATCTCTTCGTTTCTTCAATAGTTATTTTTTTTGTAATGTTAACATGTTTTTAAACGTAATATTATTTTTTTTCTGTAGGTTTTTTAAATATTTTCTAGAGAAAAATAAATGATAATTATTATTATATACTTGAAATTATTGTAATATATTTACGTAACTAACTAATTATCTATGTACATTTCATATCTATGGATTAAGTTTTCATCGTAATAATATTTATTTATATTTTACAGAAATTAAGATGTTAATCTAACTCGAAATATTATGGCCAATGTAGTAGGAAATGTTAGTAATTGAGTATGAGAAGATTGTAAAATTTTTCACATTTATAATTAACTTAAGATATTATTAATACAGGTAATTTATAGAATAATACCAAAAAATAAATATTTTGGTGTACATTTATTAATTTTACTTAAATTGTAGAATGTCTGAAAGCGAAAGAAAAAAAAGATCACAATGTATAGACGTTTGGGAAGAAGCCGGTTCGGAATTCTACCAAGAAAGCTATCCAGGAATGGAGGCAGATTTAGAAGCATTTCAAAAAAATCCAAATAAGCTTTCAACTTTGTTACCTAGTAATAAAACAAGAACCGGTAAGGAATATTTTATATATATTATATATCATATTTTATATATGTTAATATTGTCCTGTATAAATAAGCTATAATATAATATTAAAACCATTAACTTAATTAAACATTTTTGTAACGTTGAAATTTAAAAAAAATTTTTTATTTATTACATTCTAACATTTTTCACTAAAATACAAACATCATTATTTGTTTTGTAAAGCACGGAAGAAAATCAATAATGGGACTATGTGCTATCAAGCAACAGCTACCCTAAAACCAGCGGAATACGGAACATTATGTCAAAACACTATGGGTTGTAATAATGAAATTCAAATATCTCTTATGCCTGATTTGTCTGGTAATATAATTGTACAGTAATTTTAAAAAAAGTAGATGTCAATTAATTCATTATTGTTAAAATTTCTAGAAAATTTATCGAACGAAGAACTAATATGGGAAGAGATTATGAAAATTAAAACAATGCCGATTAGTATGGCCCACAAGAAAGAATTAAAAGCAAAGCTAAAAGTAAGTTAGGATTATGGGTTAAAATTAGTTGAAAATTATAGTTATTAAAAATAAATAACATCTATACAATAACCAGTTGAGGGTAAATTATATGTATTATTATATATTATATATATATAAGTAGAATTCATAATTATTGATCATCTTGAAACCAGAATAAATTTTATTTTTATCATTATAGGAGATTTAAATTGTTTTGAATTTTGTAACGATCATTCATTACAAATATTGATAACAATTTAATTACAAAAATGTTTAAATGGCTTTTAAATTATTTTAAAAAAAAACTTGTGGAATTCATATTCACGCAATAAAAAATTATCCAAATAAAAATTTTAAATTTTATATAAATGATAAATCGTTAGTTAATTTAAACAAAATAGATTTAGTTTATTAATTCCATAGATTGTTAATTTTTTTTATATGCTTAAAGTTATTATTTTTATATTAATTATCAATTTTAAATAAACATTTAAATTTTAGTTTGAATTAGCAATTTTTTTTTATTTTCTTATAGAATTAAAATATTTGTTTTCAGAAATTATGATTTATACTTTGTAATTGATGTAATTGATTTTAACGGTTCGCGATTTGAAGTTAAACTTTGGTTATGTTTTATTGACATTTAAACATGGTTCTAAGCTTAGAAAAAATAGTTAGTAAATACCCAGAGTTAATATTTTTGTAAATACTCATTTAATAATAATATTGTATGACAATAACATTTTGATATTTTTATGGACACTTAGACCACCTTCCATTGGGATTACGCGACGTTATTTTAATTATATATCGCGTGATAATCGTTCGTTCTATGAAACATAAATTAATATATTGTGAACTTCCACTAACGCAATCGTGACTGCATCTTGACGTTACTACAACGTGACACGAAAGTTACTAATCGTTAGTGACTGCTGCTGTCCATTGCTTGGTAAATAGTTACCATTATTCTCGTCTAAGCTTTTTCATTGACTTCATATATTTGATTTTATACATTATTTTTATGTATAAATAATTATAACTGTGTCAAAAACCAATTAAGAGATATACCTAGTTAACTTTTGTAACTTGTTTTCATTAACAGGTCCCACTTTTCTAAAAATATGTTTAAATTTTCTTTCGATGTACAAAATAGAAACTGAGCTGTTTTAGTTTTCAAAACGTTGCCTACAATGTGCACAATTTAAACTGTTATATCGTACAATTTTTTATTAAGCAATTATTTTTTTAACAATATTAACATCATGCTGCGTCACGTTGCCCCAAAAGGAAGATGATGTCCTCAGTAGCATATTCAGGGGGTTTAGGGGGTTATAACCCCCCCTCCAAATATTTAATGTATGTATATTGTCTATTGATTATAATAAAAACACATAAAATTAAAAAAAAATTTAATTTTACTTTTTTTATTACCTCCCCAAAAAAAAATTCTGGATACGCCACTGGATTTCTTTATAGTTTTCATTTTGTTAGTAATTATAATCAATAACAATTTGCTGTAGAATTTTTACCCAACTAAAATTTATTAATATTTTTAGGAATATTTTATATTATAATTATTTTGTGACATCATATTCTCGAATTGTATTTTATTGTAATTACTCATATTATAGTATTATTTTCGGTACTTTTTTAACGTACATATTTTGTTTGTTTTTAGAGCGCAGATGCTTTCAGACTACAAGGTTTCCAGCAACTCAGATGGCAAAAGCGGAAGATATGTATTTATTTAAAAACGAAATGGTTAGAATTTTATAATAAATTCCACTTGTGGAATTCGAGTATGAGAAAAATCGAAGGCCATTGTGGCGCTGGTGTAGTGGAATTCTTTCGTTTTATAAAATTGTTAATTTTTTTAAACGCTTTCACCTTGGTTGTGGTTTTTATTTTGTTGATATTTCCTTCGGTTTATTGGGTAGAGTTCAAAGAAAACAACACGTCTGATCTGTGGAACGAATGTGGCTCGAGCAACGAGAGCGCGTCGATCGAATGCTGCAGTGCCATTTACGAGAACGTGACCAGGATAGCCAGGCCCCGGGTGACCATTCATTACGTCATGGATATAATTCAAGGGACGGGTTGGGTGGAGACCACGCCAATGTATTACAGTTACTATCCAAACCAGCATTTCAGCGTTGGTCAACTGTTCACGTATCACATACCGGTGGCGTACGTGGTGTCCACCATTTGTTATTTCGTGTTGTATTTCTTGATCATTGTGAGGAAGTCGATCAAAGGATTCAAACAGAGAATGGTGGAAACCCAGGTGCAGTACTATTTGTACTCGAACAGCATATTCATCGGATGGGACTACTGCATCAACAATAAAATATCGGCGATGCTGAAGCAGAAGGCCGTGTACAACGAGCTGCGGTCGTTCCTGGCGGCGGACCGGCCAAAAGCGGAAAACAGGAACCGCGGAAAGCACACACACGTGGCGGTCGCCCGGCTGCTGATCTCGACGCTCGTGACCGCGCTCATCGGGTCTGCATGCTTCTCCGTCTACCTGACGTTCTACTACTCGATCAAGCTGCTGCAGGGCGAGCAGACGTTCATGTGGGCGTTCCTCTTGGAGTTCGCCACGCCCGTGGCCATCACGTTTTATAACGTGGTGTTGCCAATCGTGTTCGACGTGCTGCTGAAGCTCGAGCACCGGTCCATGTACCAAGAGACGCGGCTGTGCATATCGCGGATAATCTGCGTGCGCGTGTCGCTGCTGATCGTGCTGCTGGGCTCGGCGTACCGGCTGATCAACTGCGTGCGTGAGCAGTCGCAGTGCGCCAGTGCGCTGTGCAGCTCGCCGCTGTGCTGGGAGACGTACGTGGGCAAGATCATGTACAAGCTGCTGATCGTTGACGTGGCGTGCAAGATCGTCATCACCGTGCTGATCAGCTGCCCACGCAGCATACTGATCCGGCACTTCAAAAGCAACCTGTTCCAGGTGATGTGCAAGCAGGAGCTGAACCTGGCCAAGCACGTGCTGGACGTCATCTACGTGCAGATAATTGTGTGGCTGGGCAGCTTCTACGCGACGCTGCTGCCCGCCCTGGGCCTGGTGTCGCTAGTCATCATGTTCTACATTAAGCGATTCTCGTGCATCGTCAACTACAGCCTCGCGCAAAAGGTGTACAGCCCGTCCCGCACGCACACCATGATCATGTCCATGCTGCTGGTGGCCTACGCGCTCTGCTCCGCCGCGTGGCTCGCCGCCATGTCCAGGATCACACCGTCCCGGTCCTGTGGCCCATTCAAGGGGCTGTCGTCCGTCTGGATGGTTCTGGCCGACACGGTGCGGGCCACACCCCTGTGGGCGGTTGCCGGCTACGAGATACTGACCAGCGTCAACTTCACGGCACCGCTGGTCGTCACGCTGCTGTGCGTAATCTACTACTACCATACCGTGACGGGATCCAACAAGAAGATGATCGCGGTGTTGCGCAAGCAACTCGTGCTCGAAGGCCACGACAAGCAGTTCCTGTTGAACCGCCTGAGCGCGTTCATCAAGCAGCAAGATAGAGGCCGCAAAGCGGCGGAGAACAGCGACGATATCAACGTGTTGATCTCTTGATTCGTCTGTTGAGCTGCTGACGGTGAAATGAACCGCATTCGTTGCAGTGCCGACGCAGCGTCGGAGCGACAGCTGTTTCTGAACAGCTCTTTCGACCGGGTTTTTTCCCGTAATTTTTCTTTTCAGGGTGCTCAATGTTGTTGTATCAAGGTTGTGATTGATTGTTGCACGGCCGTATTGCCTACACGCGTTCGGATTACTCCTTCAAGTCAATGGATTCGAAGTCGTTTTTTATTAGGAATAGGAACTAAAATACTAATCTAATTTTTACATTACAATAATAATAATAATAATAATATTACTCTCGCCAAATAATTGTGTTACTGGACTCGGTACGTGGAGTCACGGCTATTAGGTTTCACGATCTTATTTGTATATTATTTTTCGATTCCGTGTGAAAAAATTTAATTTTTTCGATTTACAAATAATTGATATTTTTAACGGCTCTTCATCATCATAGACATCTATTTTGTTGATATATTTCTATTGGCAATCGCTCTATTATAATTAATACCCTTAGAAGTATAGGGTGAAATTGAATATGCTAAAAAATATTACTTACATTTATCTAAAACAAATATTTTCAAAACTGTAACGTCATTAATATAATGAATGCGAAACTGTGTAATATGTTTTATTATAAGTATAACATTGTATAAAGTTACAACGGAATATTTAATACATTTTTGTGACGGATACTAATATTATATTAAACCAAAAATTATATATTATAAATTGTATTTTTAATAACATTGATGTTGAGGCATTTAATATGATGTGTATTTTAAAGTTTTATTTTATACAATTTTGAGTGATATTTTTTGGATTGTCTTCCTTGAAATTTTGGTTTTGTTTTAATATTTTTGTCATGTTTTTTTTTTACTATGATTTTTATAAATAATAATTCAAAAATATGTAATAAAATGTAAGCAAATTACACCTATACATATAGTATCACATACCTAACTTATATATACATGACTAATAATGGTTAGATTTCTATGTGACAAAATGAAAAAATTAGCCTCAGATTTAATTCAATTTTCTTGGTCTCATATAATATACGAAACAGCATGTACGATTTATGAATATTAAACAATAAATAAAGCTCTTTAGCTAAATTACTAAAACATTTTATTTTTATTTTTAGTTTTTAAATTATTCCGTTTCATTTTCTAATAAAACCTTTGGCATTTTATAATGTAATTAATATTTTTATACGACAGGAATCTATTGATTGCAATGTTTAAAATATTAAAATGTGCCTTCTTAAATCAAATGTAAGCATATTATTTGTATTTGAAAATCATATTATGTATATAAGTCAGAAATTGTGGGTTTAGGATTTTTTTTTATATGAATATTGGACATGTAATTTCTTATTAATCAAATAAAATAATTTACAACATTTTAGTTTCCTACAATATAGTTCAATCAAGAATAAAGATTAATAGAATATTTACTTCTGTTCTATCATACTTTTAAGAATTTTAATCATTCATAAATGACAAAAGAAATATTTATAATTGAAAAATGTTCGAAGAAATAGAAGCTCAGGCGTATCTATTCCCAATAGTGTACCCATTAATGTGTATGTATTTTTTTGAGCTCACGCGTGCGCGCATAACGTTCCCAACCAAAAGTCACTATAGATTTCCTCGACTTTAGCGTGTAGGTTAACTTAGGTTGAGTAAACTTCAAAGGCATTCAGTGAAAATAAACAGTTCGAAATTCCTCGGTTTGGTACATAAACAATTTTTTTATATCTACTATTTCTACGCCCGGTGATTGATCATTAATTAGGGAACGGATTTTAATTTAAATAAATATTTTTATGTAGTTTTAATATCGGAGAGTTATTGACATATATATACGTTTCATTTCATTTTGAATGAACTAATGCTAATTTTATTTTAAATATTTTCAAATATTTTAGTATAATTAAATATTTTTAAATATTTTACTAATAAATATACGTAATCTATATTATTGTAAAATTTCCGTTTTTATTTTAATATTTTGCGATGGACGAAAATATATGATTAAGTCTGTACAATATCTTATCTAGAAAGCAGGTAAAAATTTGAAAAAACTTGCAAAACAATTTAACACTTATTTCCGCCAATTTTGGATTTTTAGTTGATACTATTCAAAATTAGAAACTTCTAAAATGGCATTAACCGAGAGCCTAGAAATAGTAAATAATGCCATTAAGCAATTAGAACGCGTTCCTGGAGAAATTAGAATCTTAACAAACTCTAAATTACAAAACATATTGGGAAAACTTTAGAATTTAAGGCTGTAAAGTCGATAGAGAAATTTTATTAAACAAAACTCCAAAAAACAATTTATAAATAGAATACAGTCCAAAAGAGTTAACATGTATGAAATATGTACCTGTCACTTTCGTTGATGTGGAGAAGTCATTTAACCGTCATAAAATAATACTAAGATAGAATCGCCGTAATTTAAAATTTGAAAATCTCAAATTATATGCCATTTCTAATTGTTTCTCCCATGAAAAATATTCGGATGATTCAGAATAAACATTTTTATTTTTGTATTATATATTGTTTATAAATTATAGTTAATTATATCTTATTTCCAATTTCAATATTTCAATATTATAAATAAATATATATGAAGTAATAAACAAATATATATTTAAATATTTTTAATTTTTACTAAATTTAAATCCATTCCCTAATCATCACATTTGTATCTGGAGACCGCGTACACCCATTTGGACATGTGTCCATCGAAAGAGTCAAGCTGGTACGGGTTTTCCTGAGATGTCAGTCATTTGTATATACCTGATCTTTCAGTTCGGCCAAGGTGGAGCTCCCAGTAACTCTTTTTGATTCATGTTTGTTTAGCGAGAGAGTTATTCTTACTCTATATTATTATAAATTTAATATAATATCCAAATTGTTTTTAGAGAAGGGATACATCTCACTCGTATGTGTCGCGTGCAAAACATATCCATATGCTTTAGTATATTTAATCCGCAGCAAACTTTATTTTATAAAGAGAGATTTATTATACAGTGAGCTTTATCGATATATAAGTATTAATAATTAGTTAAAAGAAACATAGTTTTAGTTTTTATTCAACTTAATTCAATAATAATAATGATTTGTATTTATAAAATAAGATGCGCGGTTTCTTATCTTAACCATCGGTGTTCCGTTTAACGTTCATTCTTTAATACCTGTATTGGTTTCTTAGCATTATTTAATAATAATTTATCACAAATAAACTGTTATAATACTAATAAAATGACAACATTTATATATTTAATATCATCAGATGAAAATCAATTTTGCATCAGTTGAAGACGTCCTATAATGTTCTAATATTTTCTAATGTTTCATTTGATTTAATGTTCAATGTGTGCAAAACCAAATCGATATAATGTCTTACATAGAACAAAATGATATGGATTACAACGATGTTTCTTTGGAGCATAAAGTTTGTAATTTTTTTTCTTATGTATATAAAGAATGTCTTCATAATAAAAAATTGTAAATATATTTTATCATGGCACCTATGTGATTTTAAATCTCCCATGGATTCCCTGTTCGAACATTTCATTTAGTCTGGATGAATCAATCAAAAATGGCAAGCTAAATATTATAAATATAGCCATTTAATATGACTAGTTTGAGTATGAGTTAATCAAATACTGTTTAAAATAAACGACCCCGACGGCTGACCATAAATGGAAATATGTTTTAATTAATTCATACCAGTTGCAGCGTTTTGGTGGGCACAGAACGTCTGCAGTTCTTCGTCGTTTGCTTCCTGGAGTGTGTACGATAGGTAACCAACGAATCGGGAGTAAGAGACAATTCGAGTTATAGGTGGGTGCCAGGAAGTGTTGTACGATTAGATAACATACATTTGAAAGCTTCAGCGACGGATATTGGTCCAGTTGGTAAACCGATATTGGGAACGTAGGTTTTGAGTGTTTTAGAAATAAACTGTTGTTAGTCATACGAAACGCATGATGGACCGTTTCGTGTTTTTATTGAAACCACGAAACAGGATATTGTTAAATAGAATACTGAATTTCCTATATGACCGTTGTGAAAACGAACAGCCAAAACGCAGGGTGTATCCTCAATACATTTGAATAGGATAGTCGACCTCTCCCTTCCCCCCCCCCCCGTAGCTTTTTTTTCAAATATTTGTTATTGATTATTTATCGTACTAAGAAGATACATAAATGAGAATACGCGTTTGAAGTTTCCCCTTCTATAGAAGGGTCCAAGGGTGCCGCTGGGTTGTACGTTGGCGAACGAGGTGCGTTATCAAGACAGGCAATAATGGAAAACCGTGAACGCGGGTCAATACGGTTAGGCACGGCGTGTTTCCAGACTCCCCACTCGTTATGATCGATATGATGCACAACAATATTTATTGTTTTTCTCTCGCGTTACATTATAACCAAAGACGAAACTAGACACTTTTATTAGGTTAGGCCAAATTAAAAATATAAAAAGTATGATTAAAAAATAAAATTAACGTAAAATTAACTATTATTTCCTATAGTATAATTATAAAAATAAACATCAAATGTGTAAATTAAACAATAAATAATAAAACGACATACGATTACATAGAATAGACTTATTATGTTCTATTATAATCCTTATTTGTACCAATTGTACCTATATACTATACTATATTATAGTGTTATGTGAAACGTACAAATTTATACGTTTACATGTATAAATATATTATTTATAATGCTTAAATAATTGTTAAAATATATAATATATACATATTTTTCGTTAGTATTATGTCAGACCATAGCCTGACTGGCCTGACCCGTAGTTTCGCCTATGATTATAGCCGTGTCCGTTCGATTTATCATTATCGATCATCGTTGATTCGCACGGTCCACCGCAATGTCACGATGACGCACCGCCGTAGTATTCGGTAACTCGCGCATTGGGCCGGTTTCCTTTTGACGGGGTCGGTGTACCGCGTCCCGCTTAACCAATAGGTGCGCTATCGTTGCAGACGACCCCGGAGGACATTGCAGCGGAGACGGACGACGAGTGCACGTCGTCCAGCTTCGACGGCGGCGACGTTCAGGACCACTTGTTCCGGCATCACGTGGACGACGACGACGAGCTCAGACTCGACCGGTTGAGGACGACGCTGATCGACTTCACGGTGAACTGTTTGCTCGAACAGCCGTGCGACCTGATCGACTACGGGATCGAGTTCTTCGACGAACTGAAGAGCGCTCAATGTACGGTCGGCCTTATGGACTACGGTACGTGTGACGCGGACGACAAAGTAGCGGACGACGGCGAAGCGGACCACGGCGTGTCGGAGCACGGCGCGTCGGACGACGACGACGACGACGACGACGGAGATCCGATGTCGGTTTGCAGGCGCCCGGCCGTGTTGGGGGAACTGCTCGACCCGGACGTGCCGGGATGCTACGACCGGGCGGCCGGACTCGCGGTCAAGTCGGACTCGCAGCGGCGGATGCTGTTGGCCAACGTATCGGAGGTGTTCGTGTTCGGCGCGCTGGACGTGGACGTGATGAACTTGGTGATCGACGCCATGCAAGAGCGGTGCGTGCGCAACGGCGACGTGATCATCAGGCAGGGCAACGGCTGCAACCGGTTCTACGTGGTGGAAGCGGGCGTGTTCGGAGAGAGCGCGGCGGACGCGGACAGCAGCGGCGGTCAACGTCGGTCGCGCACGTACAGCCCCGGCGACAGCTTCGGCGAGCTGGCGCTGCTGTACGACGAGCCGTGCGACGCGACCGTCGTGGCCCTGTCGAACGGCCTGCTATGGACCCTGGACCGGAACTCGTTCAGGCTAGTCTCGTCGCTCGTGTCCTCCGAATATCGTTGTGCTCTCGGCGCTCGGAACCGTTTGAATTTATCGTTACCGGTTCTCAGAGCAATAAATTAACTGCTCCGGTCCGGTTCCTCGTTAAAAATAACTATGGATACCGATTCCAGATAATTCTGGTACCGGTTCCTGTTATCAGTATACACCTGATTTTAATATACCTAGCTCCTTTTATTATCGTCCACCCGTTTTACAAAGACAAAGCGTATAATAATTATTTAAGTATTACAGTCATAAACATGCGCAGGCATTACCGGCAGGGTGATCGTATGTAACGCGTTAAAATTTAATATTAACATCAAATTTGGATGGGATGATTCGATTCAACTTGACAATTACATTTTTTCGGTAGTCTTATATTTACCGTTTACGGACGTGTCGAAGTGATCGAACATAATATGGTTATTTATCATCGTGATAATATTGAATATTTTGGTGGTAGGGGAAAAGTTCGCAGAGTTGTCAAAACCTGACGACTCCGTGCGTACGCTTATGATTACAGAATAAACGAAAGATAATTATTAACCCCCTATGAAATATACAAAACAGAGTAGTACTATTGTAACACTAGTATAAAATCGAAAATTACAGTCACCAAAATATTATTTACGATTTACGGTACCTACTTACGTCTCGCTTATGCATCGTTTGCCATAATAATACACTAGCGGACAGTGTATCTATTTTATAATCATCACCGCTTTATTTCGTAAATAATTTAATATTGATTCCAGTTATGGTGAATACAGATTAAAGACATGACTAAATAATACTATTTTGTTATAAATACTTTTACACATAACAAACACTTCAAAGTTATCATTTTCAATGGTTGTCCATCCAAAACGTGAAATTTGTATAGTTCTAGGTATAAATATAATGTTTATGCATCCCTGATTGTTTATAAACAAAGTAGTAATAACTAATAACTTGTACTAAATAAAACTATTTTATTTTGGGACTTAAAAGAACCTTTATAATTTAAAAATTTCGGTTCGGTTCAGTTACTTAATTTATCAATATAATGGTTTCGGTTTCGGTTCCTACCATTCAAAAATTTCCGGTTTTTTTCGATTCCGTATCCATCCCTGTTTGGAATACAAACAGTGCAACATCCGCCTGTCACCACCCACGAACACGGATTTTGGGAAAAACATAGAGGCGTAGAAAACACGAATACGCATATGTGCCCACTAGTGCTCTGCATGGTCCGGTTTTAATCAGTCCGGTCTAGTACGTTCCTAACGTACAAAAATTATTGAATCGTCGGTTTGATCCCATTTAATAATTTTTAGGAGTAGTTCGGTCCAGTCCTCAGATCAAATATATTATGTTCAGTCCGGTCCGGTCTCGGTCCGGTCTCAGTCCGGTCCCAATCATGATACTTAAAATTTAAATAGGTACAGATATCTATTGTTATATAAACAAACAAGACGAAAAAAAACCTACAAATTTAGGTATATATTTATTTATAAAGTTAAAGTCGGGTAGTCCGGTCCAGTGTATTACTAAAAGCATCATATGGTACGGTCTGGGCTAATACAGACTGAACCTTACGGACTGGTCCATAAAGGGTCCAAAATGTTTTAAGATCGAAACGACAGTTCGTTCCACGGTTTATTTTATTAAATGTTATTTAATTACTGGTCCGGTCCGGTCTAAAAATAATATGAAGCCGTCGGCTCGGTCCAATTTTGGTCTTTGATTAACGTTTAAGTATGGTCCGGTCCGACTTCTGTAAACCGACCCCTGGTAAAATTTGAAGTCCGATCTGGTCCGTAATAGTGCAGAGCACTAGCGCCCACTGTTGCGATAAACGTTCTCGAGTTTCTTCTTCTCTTTAATTGTTTTTATTTTTGTTATTTCATACGAAAGCCCACTACGGATCGCCGGAACGTTAATTGTGTTCCTGTCGTGCGTATAAGATATTGTGACAACCGATTGTTGAGAAATAGTAACCGAGATTTTAATGTGTAAACGGATAATTGTTGTTGCCTCGGTATTTTTTCTTTCTTGTTTGCCATGGTTCATTATCGATTCTGCTACAACGTCCGTCGTTTCCTCTGGATCTGCTTCTGATGAGAGTGAAAGGGAATGAGAGAGCAGTAAACTTTCAGGATCTTCCCTCCTTTAATATAAGCTGTACAGAGTGACTATTGGTTGCGTATTTACGATAGCTGATAGAGATTACGAATTCGTTAGTGGAGTATGTTTCGCGATTATCGTGTGGTAAGGAACCGAGACCAAATGCTTCCGGAGGAGTAAATATCATCACACGGAAAACAATCGGGTTCGCGCACGTTTCCCAGCTGTAGATAGTTACAGATCCGCGTATAGTAACGGCGCGCGATTGATGTATGCGCAGGCGGATCGTGCAGAAGGGCGCGCAAGACCGGTACCAAGCGTTCATGGCGCTGATCGACTCGGTGCCCATGCTGATGTCGCTGCAGCCTAACGAGCGCATGAAGCTGTCCGACGCCCTGGAACTCAGGTACCACAAGCGCGGCGAGTGCATCGTCAGCGAGGGCGATCCGTCCAACGGCATGTACTTCGTCGTGGATGGTGTGGTCGGAGTGTTCGTGACCAGGGGTGCGGGCAAGGGGGCCCGCGTGAACCGGATCGGCAAGGGTGGCTACTTCGGTGAGCTGTCGCTGATCACGGGCAGCAACCGCAACGCGTCCGTGTACGCCGAGTGCCCCGTCAAACTGGCGTTTCTGGATGCGGGCGCGTTCGAGCGCATGCTGGGCCCATGCATGGAAATTATGAAGCGCAACATACAGAACTACACGGCCCAGTTGGCCGCGGTCTTCGGCTCCGAACACGATTGATCGCCGCGCGAGCCCGTAGTCCCCCCGAACTCTCGATCATCGTTTATGGATGCAACTCTATAAAATGTTCCACTCCATGCATTCGTGAGGGATTATTTATTTTATTTTTCGACGAAATATGAGTGTCTTTCCGACGATATTTCTACGAGTCTCGGTGCTAACCGAAACAGTGTCCAAAGGAGAGGGGGGAAGAAATTAAGGGAAAAAATATTTGATCAATTTATAATATCAATATTAACGGTTCAATAAATCCTATTAGTTAACAATTTTAATCGATCATTAGTGAT
Source organism: Sipha flava (assembly GCF_003268045.1). NCBI lineage: Eukaryota > Metazoa > Arthropoda > Insecta > Hemiptera > Aphididae > Sipha > Sipha flava. Next base: position 7,068,039 of record NW_020271713.1, read on the forward strand.
CATCATTTGAAGTAGAAGAAAAAAATGTATTATAATATATATATATATTTTATAGAACATGACGAGTATCAACCATTGTTCACTTTTACTTAAAAATTATAAATTTTATTAATATTATTAAGGGGGCTGAAGCGTAGCATGTTTTAAGGAGTAATATTTAGGCATTTTATATCACATGAACATTTGGGCTGTGTCAATGTGTGAGTATTAAATGAACATTAGTGTATGTAATCCGTTATCACGTTTATCGTACATCGGCTAAAATGCAAAATCCCGGAACTACGAAAATAATCAAAATGAACATTTTATTAACTTGTACAACCAGTGCTCGACTTGGCAAAATTAAAGAAGGGGGACTCTGTTTGCTTAAAAAAAATTGCGTCCCCAAAACTTGTTAAGCGTTATAATTATAGGTAGGGGGACGCTCAAATTTCTAAAATTAGAAGGGGTACGCCGTCCCACTGCGTCCCACTACAAGTCAAGCACTGTGTACAACTCTACGGTATATCCGTTTTGATGATTCAATATTATAATATAGGTAATAGTGTGGATAGTGTAGTACTGTAATAAGACATTATAAATAATAGTGTGGAAGCATATATAAATCTGGACCATATATATATGGAATTTAAAATCTGAACTGTACAAAAATGGACCTTATTTATTTGGACTGTATAATCGGATGTAAAAATCTGGATTTTATATATATATATGTATATATATATATATTGTTTTTTATTACCTACCCAACCCTTTAAAATAAATAAATATAATTAAGATTTATGCAGTCCAGATTTCTACATTTCAGGTTTATACGGACTAGCCGTCTCTGTGTACGCCACACACTTTGCAGTTAAAATAAAACGTGCTGAAAAATCCATTTCTTATTTCTTTTGAAAATGTTAAGTCACTAAATGCACAATCAAATCCTATATGTTTAATAGACTGAATCGTTTCAAACACATATCTCACATCAACAATTCTTCTCCCCTCTAAATTTTCCCAAAAATTATTAGTCTCCTCCACTTCAGTAGATACAACACTTAAACTTAAGTCGAGAATGTCTGATGAATTATTTAGTATAGGAGAGGGAATATTTATTTATATTTTTTACGTAGAAAATAAAATAAAACTTGGTAAAAAGTTTAGTTGAAAAAATAATATAACACATTGACACAATTTATTATTCGAAGAATCAAATGTTTTTCTAGATTTTTAACTGTCAAAAAGTTATTTTTCGTAAAAATTAGAAATTTTATCTAAATTCTAAACTTGAAACATACATAAAATAATTTAACTACATAGTAATTAAATAATAAATTAATTCATAGAGTTAAAGCGATGAAAAAAAAGATTATACAAAAAAATCACTCTCTAGGTACTACACATTATTTTCAAACAATAGCAGACGCTAGACTAATCAAAATTCAAAATTCGAAATTCGAAAATGAAAGTAAGAATATTATTTTTGGTCGCCATAGAATATTACGTATAACGTACCGGTGACGGATCAAAATAAGTACTCTGGGCAATAATTATTAATAATAATAAACTTTATGCGCTAAAAAGTACTAAAATATGCGTTAAAAAAACATCAAAATATGCAGTATAATATGCAGTAAAAAATTGGAAAATAATTGCTTAAAAAATAATAAACTGACTAATAACTAGTGTACACTGTACAATGAATTCGCTTGCATGCAGATGTATGCAGTCTCAGGGGCGAAGTGGCCCATTTGGAAATCTGGTATTTTTCAGATGGATCGATACCGACAGGTCTTTATGGGCCGGAACGCGACAACAATTAAAAATTAAAAAATAATTTTAAAAAACAAAATAAGTATAATTAGCGATAAATTGTTCAACATTTCAAATAATATTAAATGATCATTATTACAAATAAAATTTCTTGTTATACCTAATCTTAAAGTATGTGATGTTATTGAATTAATTTTTTTTTATGATTATTTTATAAATACCAATAAATTAACATCAGAGTATTAGATAATAAGATATCATAAAAACATGAAAATAAAATATTGAATGTCGATAATTATTATTTTCATGTGTGGTATTTCCAATTTTTCGTACACTCGAATATTTTTAAATAGATCAAACTGAAAACTACAACAATCCGTATTTTATAAAACCAAATCCAACCAGTCTGAAACATTTTTTCAAACTACATTCAGTTCAACCATGTGATAATTCAACTTTACCATTTGTTAGTAGAAAAACATTTATCCGTAAAAATAAAACAGTTAGAACCTGGTGTACATATGACAAGACCAACAAGAAAATGTTTTGCTCGGTTTGTTTAATTTTCTCAGTAGAAACTAACCCTTTTACTAGTGGCATGACAAATTGGAAACATATTTACCAACGAATCACTGAACATGAAAATAGTAAAAGTCATGTCCAATGTTGTGATGCATATTTTTCATGCACTGCCATCAAAAAGATAATGGTAGTTTATTAAACAGTAATCAAATGCATTTATATCGTGAAGAAGTTAAAAAAAAATCGACTAGTCTTAGAACGAATAATTGAAGTTATTAAAATAATAGGAAAACAAGGTTTAAGTGTTAGGGGAAAACGTAATGAGGCAGCATATTTTCTAAGAGATCCTGCGTTAGATCATGGTACCTTTTTGGAAATGATTATGTTGTTGAGTAAATATGATGCAGTGTTTAATGAACATTTAAATAGTATTATTACTAAAAGAGAAAATATTCGTTTAAAAGGATCCAAAGGAAGAAACAATTTTATGACCTTTCTTAGCCATTATTCCATTGACAATATCATCTCAACAATTTTATTAATAATAAAACAAATAATATCTGAGCAAATTTCAACCGCTGGTATGTTTTCAGTTTTAATAAATACCACTCAAGACATATCAATGATGGATCAATGTTCTATTATTCTTCGCTATGTTTTCAATGGAAAAATTAATGAAAAATTAATAGCTGTTAAAGCCTCGATTACACTGAGCGATTTTACTAGCGATTTAAGTCGCGCTTGTGTGAGCGTGTAGCGACTTGTCCGATTACATTGAGCGATTAAATTCGCTCGTTCGCTCGTTCGCTCACACGCATTCATGTGATATACATGTAAAAGAAAGTTGTTATGATATAGATAACTCATTCGTTTTCGTTTATATTTTAAATTGTATTATTTATTAATTATTTATTATTATTTATTTAACTGGGCCCTTTTCATTCTTAGAATATTTTGATAGGCTGCAAAGTCTTCGTATTTTAGTTCTTTTAATAATGTATTGAATGCACCATATTTCTCTCACCTTGAAATCCAACTTCTGATCCATAACCTTTTCTTTTTATACTTTTTCTTTTCCAACTCCTGTCGCAATAAATGAGAAATCACAATAACTCCTGCGCGAACTACAGCTTCCGACATTTTGACCGGTCACTAATCGCTGGCACACTAGCGATTTCACCAGCTAGGGCGATTACATTGAGCGATTTCACTCGTTGGAGTGTAAAAACGTCAGTGACTAGCGACTAAAGTAGCCCGGCCGTTAACATTAATCGTGAGCGAGTAGCGAGTATTCAACACGCGGCGAGTAAGCGACTAAGCTGATTATATTGAGCGACTTTAGTCGCAGCGAGTTAATTCGTCGGTGCCTAGCGTGTAAACTCGCTCAGTGTAATCGAGGCTCAAATGTTGTACAGAATCTACTGGAAAAGGTATGATGGAACTATTACAAAATGCCATGAATGAAGTTAATATTGACACATCAAAATGCATTGGTAATGCAACTGATGGAGCAACCAATATGCAGGGTGCTTATAATGGTTTCACTTCATGGCTAAGTAGAGTAGCTCCTGAACAAATTCATGTTTGGTGTTTTAGTCACATACTATATTTAGTAATTTATGATGCTACTAAGAATCTATTAATGGTAGCCAACTTTTTTTCTTTAATCAATGGATGTGCAGTTTTCTTTAAAGAGTCATATAAAAGAATAAATATATGGAGAAATATAAGTGAAAATAATGAATTTAATGAATGAGTTTAATGAATCTAATGAAAATTTGGAAATCGAAGAAGTTCAAAGTCAATTTGAAGTTAAACATATTTCTAAAAAGAAAAAAATGGCAAATTATGAAACACCTGATGATACTATTTTGAATGTTGAAAAACGTTTACCGTTGATGTATATAACAGAGTATTTGATACAATTATAAGTATGGAAAACCGATTTTCAAATAATAAAGAAATACTTGTTGATTTAACATTATTATCACCGATTAATTTTGATTCATTTGTGAATGGACTACCTAAAAATTCTTTTACTAAATAGCTGTAAAATTAAAACCATATTAGAATGAAGACAATGAAAATTAAATAAAAAATAAACTGTCTTAAGAAATTTAAAATTTTTCAAAATCTTGGAAATATTTAAAGAAATATGTAGATGACGAATATACTGAAGAACTGTACTTATACTTAAACATTGACACAGAAAATAAAAATGAGGAAAAAGACATATCAAAAACATGTAAAAACTGTAGCACTTGTTGTTACACTGCTATGGTAAAGTACAATCTTTATTCTAATGCTTACCCTACTTTATCCATTGCTTATCAGTACTTACTAACTTTGGCGGTAACACAAGTGGCCTGTGAAAGGTCATTTTCTACTTTAAAATTTGTAAAACACCGTTTGAGAAATTCAATGACAAATAAACACTTGGAGTCATTCATGTTGATAGCCATTGAAAAAAAAATTCTCTGTAGTTTAAATAATAATATGATAGTAAATAAAGTTTGTGAAAAATCTAAAATATTTTCTAAATTATTCTTATAAGTTATATTTATTAAAGTATACTAATTTATGACAGTATGTATAATATACATTGTATATGTTTTTATATATAAATATTAAATGAAAATATTAAAATAAAAAATGTACTTGTGTATTTTATGAACCATTTGATAAATCAAAGTTGAATTTTTTTAAAATGTATGTCTATATGTTAGCTCCTGAAGTAATCAGCTGATGAACTAATGAGCCGGTAAAATGTATTTTCAAGACCCGAAATTAAGTCCCATTCCGCCGCTGTATGTAGTATATAACGAACAGAAATAATATTGTGTATAAGCTGATAACCTAATGGTTAAACATAATTGTTTACGAATGACTAATGGTTATACAATTTGTTTATGTCATGTTACAAAATATTAATACAATGGTAAATTTGTATAAAAATAAATACGGGCCGGTGGTGGTCACTATTACGAGATCTCGGTACTATAAAGATTATAATATTATTGTTAAGTGCATTGGGAGCCGGAACAATACAAATAATAGCCGTTGATGAATTAATTTATTTTGTCCAACTATATAAAACTTGGGTTGTCATATATCTAATTGACGCGGACCCGTGCGACAGCCGTTACCGAAACGGCAGTCGCCGACCTTATCTCTCTCATCAACCACCACTCCGAGGCACGCAACGTCGCAGCGATACCCCGTCCTCCCATCCATCGCCTGACAGGGGACGCGAGCGGTCGCTACGACGTCCGACAGGTACCACCACGTAACCGGGCTGTTTTTCCGGATCGTGTACCGAGACACAACTCACACGTCCTCGACTCACATAGTTATTAGTGATGGGCAAATTTTTCTAAATATCGATATTGAATATCGATACGATATTTTAATATAAAATCAATACATTTTAATATAATATCAATACATCAATAATATCGAGCAATAAAATATCGATATTTGATATCGATATAAATTATTTTTACCAATTAAATAAAAAAAGTAAGTATACTGAATAATTTTGCTATTAAAGAATGGGTGTATACTTTTATATGATATAAAATAAATAAATAATACAATCTGTGAGAAAGAAAATTAATATATAAAATTGACTGCATCAAAATAAAAATAATTATTTTTATTTAAATTAATTTCAATTTTAATTTTCCGTCCTCATACAGAATTTCATTATAATTTTTAATTAAAAAAATAATAAATAAAACAAATTTGTAACAATATATTATTATTAAAACCAAATCAAAATTTAAAATATAAAATAAGACTGTGTAAAAGTATATAAATAACACTTAATATTTATAACATAATAATATTCTTTTGAGAAAAGAAAAATAACAACATCAAACTTGAGCATATAAAAATAATAAATATATTTTTAAAGATCCCAATACATTGCTGGTATTGTTTGTAAAAAACACAGCTTAGAAATCCTACTTTCAGAAATACGGTTTCTTTTTTCCGTTATTAAGTTTCCAGCTTTTGAAAAAAGCCGTTCAGAAGGAATGGAAGATGAAACTGTTGATAGGTATTTTTGAGCTACAACATATAAATGAGGAAATACTGTTTTGTATGATTCCCATACAGCTAAAACATCATTATTTATATTTATCAATGGTAAATATAAGTATTGTTTAAATTCTGCTTCCATGGTTGAATTAGAACTTTCAAGTATCTGTGATGATGCTAGATATTTAACCTTCTTGTGATAATTCCATATATCACTATTATTGTCCACTAAATTATCATTCACATTTTCTTCGGAATTTAACCTGAAATTAAAACATAATATACTAAATTAAAGAAAAAAATTGCTAAATTTTATTATTTTTAAATACCTTGAGTTGGAAACGTAAACATTTTCAGCAGATATCATCTGTCTTATTTCTTTGTTAACTATTTGTAGCACATTTGATTTAGCCAAAGGTTTTTGGAAATGAATGGTTTTGAATCTTGGGTCTATTAATGTGGCGATAGATAACAATTGAATAAATTCGATTTTTTGGAAACGTTTTTCAATTTCTTTTTTAAGTTTAATTTGAAGTTTTTGACCTATTTCTGTAGTAGCTTCTAAATTTCCAACTTTATTTTCCAATGTGTGCACTAGAGGAATAACTTTACTAGAAGTTATGTATTCTTGTCCAAACACTTCTTTAGTAACTATTTCAAACGGCTGCAATAGATGCAATAAATCTTTTATATCATTTAATTCGGCTGTTGAAACCATTTCAGGACCATTAGGTATTTCGAGTAAAACAGAAGAGATTTTTGGAGCCAATATTTTGAAACGTTCCATCATATAATATGTTGTATTCCATCTTGTTGGTACTTCTTGCTTTAATTTTAAAATACATCCTCCATGTTGACATTTAGTCAACATGTCAGCAGCAGTAATACTATGCTTGAAAAATGTTACTATTTGTTTTACTTTTTTAATCAATAAAACTAATTTTGGAACATTTGAGATTGCCCTTTGAGGAATGAAATTAAGCATATGTGCAAAACAATGTAAGTGTCGTAATTCTCCAAAAAGATCATTACTTGCTTTTACTATGTTTGCACCACCATCCGTAACAATACATACAACTTTAGAATTGGAAATATTCCAAGATTTTTGAACTTTGGTTATGGTTTCTCTTAAATAGTCAGCTGTGTGTCGCTCAGATAGCGGATGTACATCCAATACTACAGAAACTAATTGCAAATTTTGTATAAAATGCATAGTAACTCCTAAGTAGCTTTTACTATTTAAGATATCAGTCCAGGCGTCTGTTGTTAATGTAATATTTTGAACAGAATATATAAGATTTCGGTATACCTCAGTAATCATATCATACTTATCATCTATCATCCTGGTTATACTTCTTCTGCTAGGTAACTTGAATAATGGAGTAGCAACTTTTGAGTAAGCTTGAAAACCTTCTTTTTCTGATATATTAAGAGGTAGACCATCTTTGGCAATCATGAAAACTAGTGCATTAGAAAGTTTTGAATACTTAGTACCGCCTTCTGAAATTAATTTATAAAACACATAATTATTTTATGTTACTTAAATTTGGTTCTTTAACTTTGTATAAAGAACTAAAATAGCAATATAATATTTAAAATATCAATAATTTTACTAAATATATATAAAAATATATTACAACAAGAAAAAAAAATACATTAAAAACTTATATTTTTTTACTTAAGCTAATTTCTCATCTTAAACAACTGGTAATATTCATACAAAAAAATTGCAAATTTACTAAGAATTTGTTATTTTTTAGTTTGATAATTATTTATAGAATTTAACTTTGTAAAGGTACCTTCCTAATAATTACTATTTTATACTAATATTTTTGAGTATATATTTTAATATTATTTATATTTAATAGGTACCTGAAAAAGATTCAATTGAACGAAATGTTTCGTTTATTGGCATCTGGATTTGTATTTTCTTATTTGGTGTTACTGATGTTGTTGGTGTTGATGATACTGCACATCCACTAAAATATAAATATTTAGGTAATAATCTAATATGAGTTAATTTTAATTTAATGAACTTACAATTCCAAAGTAGTCTTAGAACCAGAAAATATTGAAGGATCATCCTCTAATTGTTCTTCGAGTTCTTTATGAGTTTCCATATTTTTTATAGAATCTGGTATAAAAACACGGTCAATAGGAACTAACGTGGATGTCGTTGGAATTGAACTAAAATATAAATTGAATATAATTTTACCTTTTCTAGTATATTACACTAATTTACTTCATTTATGTAATATTTACCTAAAAATATTTAATCCCAAATGGTTTCTTTCCAAATGTTTTTTTAAATTTGTTGTGTTTCCACTTGTTTTAACATTTTTAAAACAAATTTTGCATCTTGATGTCATCAAATCAATTACGTCAAAATTAGTTTTAACGTTTTTGTATAAATTATTTTCCGACATATTTTTACATTAAAGACACAAGAAAATCACGGTAGACATGGACGGAATACAGAGAAATGATAATGATTTAACGAATAAACTATATTTTTACGGTCGCCAGGGTATAAACTATAAATACATGTATAATAGCATAGAGAATATTCACAAATTATCATTGTTGATTTGCCGTTTAGAAATAGGAAAACCAAAATATGTAATCTATTTTTATTTACACGGACCTGAAATTATTGAATTTAAAAAAACCGGTATCAGTAGGGCTGAAATATCGATAAATATCGAAATGTATAGAAAAAGAAATATCGATCCAAAATATCGATATAAATTTATTAAAATATCGATATTTCGGAAATATCGATTTTTTTTGCCCATCACTAATAGTTATCTTGTGTTATTGTGACATCTTTGCAGTGTACATTATTGTTATTATTATTATTATTAATTCTTTTTTATTCCTTTAATTTTGTACATAAATATGTATATATATATATATATATATATTTTGTGTCACCACAAGTCCGAAGTTGTTTCTTTTTTTCTTATATTCAACTTTTTGCTCACCGCACCGCGACCGTGCATACAATCGTCACCTGTGTGCCGCGTCATAATATTTTATTATTAAACTACACATTTTTTTAAAAATTTTTGTTAAATCCATGAAATATGCATATAAACGTTCTTAAACCCAAAATATGCGAATTGGTACAAAAAATGACAAATTATGCAAAATTATGCAACAAAAATGTTTATATCTGAAATATATATACTATGAATCGAATTTGTACCTATCGAATCAGAATTTCAATATACACTTTCTAGACAAATATGCAAATGCCTAAAGTTCCGAGCCTTGATTATTATTATATTATTCCCACCGCCAGCACGCGTCTCTTTATCTTATATATTCCAGGAATCAATTATTGGCAATTTATTTTCAATTAGGATAGGACAGCCGATATAATTCCGCACGCAGATGCACATGTCAAGGTATGCACTTTCAAAAATATTTTTGTATACTCGTGACAATGAATAATGTTAATAAGCTGGCGAAAAATTAACATACTTCTAGTAATTCAAATTCAATTTTTAAAAATTATTGGAATTCGTCAGCCTCTTTTTTTATGAATTGTAGCAAACAGATTTTGGAAATCTTGGAGAGTTTACGTGGTACAATTCCAAATAACTTTATTTACTTTCTCAAAATTAACTTGTACTTTTAAGTGATTACAAGACAAAAAAATTAAAATTTTTTTCCTATAGATCATAGAAAACAAGCTAACAAATTCAAATTATTATTCAAAATTAAAATTAGACTACTAGAAATATGTTTATTTTTCTCCAGCTTATAGGTATATAAATGCATGAAAAATCCAATCGTTTAGAACCGCCTTAATATTTAATTATTAATTAAAATTCATTGCAATCACTCATTTTTATATATATATATATATATATATATTTGTTACGATACAAAATTATATTTAGGACACAAGACATTCATATTTTATTCGTAAGCTCTACAATTAATACAGAAGTTTTGTAAAATTTACCTTGGTAAGGTGACAATAATTCAAAAACTTGTCGTTGATTTCACTAAATGTATATTTTTTTTATTATGTTTAATAATTTGCATAAAAAGTAAAAATTTAAGTTACAACCTATAAAATTCGGAAATAGATTTTTCTGTCAAGACTATATATAGGTACATCGCTGATTAATTTAGCTCCACAGACATTTTGATAAAATTAGTGATTGTATAGGTAATATATTTTTTTATTTTTCAACTTATTTACCAAGTGAAATATGATATTGATTCAATTTCATTAACACTAATTATAAATATATTGAAATAACTATCATTATATTGCTTATTGGCTATTGCTATGAATTTAAGTAAAAATCAACATTACACGTTAAATCATTAAGATAAGTAATACAATTTCATGTTTAATGATATTTAAATTAATAAGTTTTAAATATTGCAGTGAAATATATATATATATATTGTTGGGAGTAATTTTTTATTTGATTTATGATCTAAGCCAACAGTAGGTTATATGATTTGGTATTTCAAACTCAGTACAGAGTTTGCATCATGACTATATTTTATTTATTTATTATCTATTGGTATTTAAGGATTGGAAGGACTTATTAAGACAAATAAAATTAAAATAAATAAAATAGAAAAACAATTTTTATTTTGTACATGTAAAAAAATGTTACAGAAACATTGACTGTAAACAGTGCATAATATATAGGTACTTATATCAGCCTTCACGTGGGCAAATAAATATCCAGTACAATTTAAATAGTACCACCGACAAGTGTTTAATACATTGAAATTTTAAGGTTCCTAGTAGGAACAAATTTTATTACTTTATCGAAGATTGGCTTTTCAAAAACAAAAATCTATATATATGAAAATAAATAAATAAATAAATAAATAAATAAAAAATGACGTGGAAATATGAATAATTGTACAATTTTCCTAATAATTTGTATTAATTTAACAAAAAAAAAAAAAGATCAATAAACTTATTAATTACCACTATTTTTGGTTCTGTAACTTACACATTTTATGTAAGTTTGAGAGGAGATATGTATTTAATTAAAAATGAATAATGTAAATTAAAATTAAAGGAAAAATTATTAGTGAATCAATATGAGTATTATATTAGCGTTTAAGTCTTGGGACAGATAACCAAGTAATTATTAAGAAATTTTATAACAAACAAAATTAATAAGTTTTGGTTATCTGTCCTTAATAACTTAAACACTAATCAAAACAGTATAATATTAACGTCTTGCATATTAAAAAATCTCAACCATATATAATATACACCATTTAAATACATTAAGTAACAATGTACAATTGGTTCGAGCTAATAAAAATAAACAAGACATTTTATTAAATTAAAATTATTTGATTTCAAAGAACCACCACAAAATAAATGATAAAAACACTGTTAAAAAAAAAAAAAAATAAGAGAACCCCAAAAAAATTAAATAAACATATAATTTTTTTTTTAAATATAAGTATCTTTGAGGTCGATTTGAAAATGTTTTATAACATTTGTGATGTTTAATATTTTCCACGTTACCTTTTATTATATAATTTTACAACATACATAATTCAGTGCATATTATGCACATAAATATACGTGTATACATACATATAAATAAATACACATATATTTATACGTACATACATACATAACATATATAATGTAGATAAAAACCTTAAAACCTGTAATTAAACCTACAAGTAATATTATTGAAGTACATTTCGTTCACCTAATTTATATTTTAAATTAACTGATTTTGTTCAGGTCATGTATATAATACTCATTCACACACATCCATTAGAGGATCAACGATCCAGAATATGGTTTATGTACATTGAAAAATTTTAAAAATCATAATACAAAAAAAAAAAAAACAATAGTACTAAAAACTATATAAGTTTTTTTTTACCTATAATATTATTTGTTTTATGTATACACATATTTATATATCATTATTTAACATATATACAAAATTTAGTTACACATAAAATACATCAGACACTTTAGGGCTATACAGAAACAATGGTGACTGAGGAAATATGATCACATGACTAAAAATTAAGTTATTAACAAATATCAAATAAATTATATACATTTTCATATTATTGTGTGCGTAAACGACACATTAGCTGCTTTTTTTTAAAGAAAGGTAAAAAAATAAAGAGAGGTATAAATTACCTAACAACAGAATACTGGTTAAAATTAAAATTAATAACTTAACGGAAAAAAAATAATGTATACGAAATAATTAATTGCCAGGGAGAAAATAGTATGTTTACGCTTGGTAAAATATCAGATTTTTTTTATAGATGCATACACATCTACAGAGTGTAAGTTTTTCAAAATGAAAATACACTATCACAGTTGTATAAAAAAAATCACTAAACAATTTTATTTTCAAAAAATTAATAAAAATTTGGGAATCAACATTTTTAAAAATAGACTCATTAAAAATAATTATTAATTATGATGAAATTATTTTAATTTCATTTTTTTTTAATTTTAGAGAGCAATAAAAGTTATATATGTACATTTTGGATATCTCAAATTTGTCTATAATAGCAAAGTTTATAATATTGTCAATAAATTAATTTTAATCAAGAAAATATCAAACTTCATTTGAGCTTTAATTTGAAAAAAATTAAAGAACTAAACAATTATATTATATTTAAAAACTTAAACGTCAAACTAAATACGAATAAAATTTAAAAAAACATACCTTAAAAAATACTATTTAAAAACAAATAATACTTTTAAGAACAAAATTTTAATTTAGCGAAACAATCAAAAATGCTAATTAAGAGTATCAAATACTAGGAATGGTTTAAAACCTCATTAGCTTTGTAGCAGTGATCATATAATTCACTATTCCGGCGGAGGTGATGGCGAGTGAGACTTGGTTCTTGCAGCTGCAGCAGCAGCAGCTCTACCAGCATTACTACGCAAATTTTTACGTTCCACATTCTCATCTACTGAAGTTTTCTTTGATCGACATCTTTTACGGTTTTTGCCACTATTTTTATCATCGTTTTCATCAACCATTTCAGGTTTATGTTTAGTCATATCAACACTTTCTGCATCAGATCTATCTAATATTTGTGAATCACTTTCTGTATCTACATTCGTAGGCTGAGGAATATCAACTTTTTTGTGTTTTTCTCTTTGCTTCTCAGGAGACTTAGCCTTCATTGAACCAGATAAATCAATCCCGGACTCTGACGTATTATCCCTATTAGTAGTATGTTGCACTTTTGTCATAGTAGGAGGTACTGGTATAGTGATAGGAGATATCATGTCTTTGGCACGTTTGCTAGGTCTTTCGATAGATGTATTCTGTTCAGATGGCCTCTTCAAAGATTTTTCAATCATTTCCATTGTAGGAAAACTAAATTTTTTATCATCCGGTAATGATCTAGCAAATAGTTCTGGCGATGCTTTACTTAAATTTTCAAGAGCCTCTCTCATCTCTTGTTCTCTTGTTTTCTTTGAATCACCACTACCACTTGCCAAAGCTCCTGCTGCCAATACATTAAATGGCGGAATACTTGACATGAGCGACCGTAAACTGTCAACATCTCTTGAATTTCGACTTTTTGATAAATCTGGTGGAGGTAAATTTCGTCCAGCTCGTGTTAAATTCTCAAGAAGATCTGTAGAACTTTGATTAGGTGATGGAAGGTGATGTGTGCTAGTTCTTGGTTGACGTTGGCTAGATGATGTTACAGTACTAACATTAGAATTTTGACCTCTACTACTTGATGACTTATGACGAGAAAGTGAATTTTGAGAAGTGTTTGGCGATGATACATTTAAACTTCCATTTAATAGTGAAAGACTATCATATGCAGACGATATAGCTCCAGGCTGTAATGAAAATGGATTTAATCCACCTAAACCCAAGGGTGTGTATAACAAACTCGGATTTGGGAAGAAGAATGGTAATGAACCAGGCAAACTCGAAGGTATATTGGCTGATGAAGATGGAGTATTTTTAGTATTCGATTCCGATTTTCTTGATTTAGATGATTTTGAGTTCATTTGAGGATTTTGTGTTGAATGAGAACTATCATTCATACTCGATGGATCAATACCAGCAAGTCCAGGTAGACCTAGGCCAGCGAGGTTTGCAAACAAGGAATTAGTTAAATTCATATTACTCAATCCACCCATACCTCCTAATGCACCAATATTTGGTAATCCACTAAAAGGCATAAGCAATGGGTTATTCTTTGGATCAAAATTTCCCATTGATAAACTTGACAACAAAGTTGATGGATTCAATCCACCTAGTCCTGCAGATGCTAATGATGGGAAAGACAAATTAGGAGCCATTGATGTTGATGGTTGATTTGTTGATAAAGATTGTCCTGAGCCAGCACTTTCTCCACTTTGCATCGGTGGTCGACCAGGGCCTTTTTTGCGTTCTGTTTGAGGCAAGCGCTTCTGTAGATCATGGGTCAAATTTCCACGTTCTTTAACTAAATCAGCCCACTTAGGATCTACATCATAAGCTGGGTTTTCAAGCAACCACTGTCCAATTCTTTTTAATTGAGGAGCTTTTGTGCCAGTTAACTATAAAATAATTATGATTTATTAAAATACATTCAAAAATAAAGTAACTAAAATTAATTAGTTTAAATTTAATTTTGAATCTATACCTTCTTTCCAGTTGTCCTGTTTATGACAGACACATTTTCTTCACCAGTTAATTTTTTCCAATCTAATAATGTTGGATCTACTCTAGGCCGTCTTCTTCTGGGGGCTGATAAAAAGTCAGCAGACATTGGTTGGTCAGTCATTAGTGCATTTTGTTCTGCTAACCATTTGTTAACCTAAAATATACATGGTTTATGAATTGAAATAATTATAAACAGTAAATGACTAAATTAAAATAAGAATTACTTTAGCTTCTTGGGAAAATGATGAAGCACCTAGTTTTCCTGAATATTCAGCAGTACTCTTTGCCATACTATCCATCATAGCTTCATACATCTTACGTTGTGTTTGAGCAACAGCAGATGCACTTGATGTCTGAGACATTTTCAATACCTATAAGAAAATAAAAAACCGTTAAGAGAAAAATTAATTTTATAGAAATTAATTAATTATTGTATTATTACTTGTTGCTGTTGGGCTAGCTGTTGTTGTAAAGTTGTATGTTGTTTAAGTAAATTAGACTGTTGTTCATGTACTTGTGAAGATAAAAATGCAGCAAGTGGATCTAATTTGCTTGATTGTCTATGAGCTACTCCAATTTGCTGAGATAAGTTTTGTTGTGATTTATTTGATGGAGTAGGATAATTATGGGCAGTAGAAGTTGATGCCAAGTGTTTTTTCTGATCTGTTGACGGTGACGTCTGCTGTTCTTTGGCAGCAGAGAGACCAAATACAATTTCATCAAGTTTACGACGTTTCATTTCTTTTCCAACAGCTGGTTCATCAGATGGCTATAAAATAAAATAGTGTTTATAAAATGAAAAGTATATAGTTAAGACAGATAATTTATTACTTACACGTGGTGTACGAACACAATTTTTCTTTTGCATTAATTTGTTTAACATGTCATCTAATTTGCTTTTTGGTGGTGTCGATGAAGTTTGAGTTTGTGTCACATTTTGAGTAGGTTTATTTTTAAATGGCATTGAAAAATCTTGAACCTCATTAACAGATGTAGATATTGCTCTAGGTCCTGAACTCAAATCCATGCATCCTATCTGTGTACCACCACTTAAAAAAAAAAAAAAAAATATATATATACACAAAATAAAATAAACTATCATAACAATTGAAATTTAAATTATGACGTGATCTAAATATTGTTTTAACTTATGAAATAAGGTAGTTTCTGAATCAAATATTAAGTTTAAAATTAGTTAAAATTCTTACCCAGAAGATAAATCCATAGGTCCAGTAGATTGTTGTGTTGTGGGAACTACCGTAGTTGGAGTTTTCGGATTGTTTAAAACTTTAAGATCATAAGCCATATTCATTAATCTAGAAGATGTATTATGCGATTGCTGGTGAGCTGGTGGTGGTTGAATAAGTTGTGGTGTTACAGGAGTTGATCGTCTGAATAAAAATTTAGATTTTTAATACTTTGTTAGTATGTACTTTAATATAAAAATAAAATCATACCTTGAATCTTCCGAAAGAGATTCATCAGTTTGTTCCCATATAGGAGCGGGAGAATGTTTAATTGGATGAGCTGGGATAGAGTTAGTATTTAACAATGCATGTAACTTTGCTGTAATAAGAATTCAAAAAAAATATAAATTATAAGAAATAATTATAAATTATTTATTAATATTTAAATTTACCTCTTTCTGTTTCCACATCAATAGCAATATGTCGTTTACGTTTTAAATTGGGATTGGAATGAGCCATTATGTTATTGGATTTCAAATTTGAATGTTCATTGTGAATATCAGATAGAGTTATGTGATCATGGGATACTCCAATATCTCTTTTAGAAACAGTTATATCTGTTTCTTCTAATCCCATTCCACATATACTTGGATTTTGGGCATAAGCAGAAAACTTCTTACTAACAGGCCATTCCCCTGTTTCAACACATTCTACTATGTGCTGTAAACGGACGACAAGAGCATGTTCCTATAAAATAATTAAAAATATTCATGTAAAAATACATTTAATGCATTAAATAAAGAATAAAAATATATGTCAAATGGATTGTAATTTAACCTTAGGCCATTTAATTGGGTTCTGGTAACTTGTAGCTAAAAGATGAGCAATTGTTTGATCAATTTGTTGCAAAGGCTTATGCATTGGTAATTTATCTACAGTGGGCGTAGATACATCTTTATGTAAGACTTCCAGTTCTGGAAACATGGCTTTTAATCTATCTACACTATCTACAGAGGAAATTTCTTTAGGTTTAACAACAGCGGGTTCAATAATTTTAGTAATAGGTTTATTAATTGCACCAGGAGGTTCATTAGTGGTGTCTTTAATTTGTGTACTGGTTGTTTCGATCTCTATTTTTGATTTTGATTCAACTTCATCACTTGCAGCAGTTTTTTCAATTTCATTTGTTTGTGATTCAACTTTTTCTGTTTCTTGTATATCAGTCTGTTTACTCTCCTCCATATTAATAATTTCTGAGCTTTCATCATTTTCTTGGTCAACTACTTCAGAAGATTTTTCATTTAATTGCTCTTCTGTTTGAGTATCAGATACTTCTTCTTTTTCTTTATTACAATCGTCATCAGAAATATCAGGTTTTGAAGTTTCTTCGCTATCCACATCCATAGGTTCATCAAGTTTTATACAAGGAGATGTTACCATTTTTTCTACATTATTTTCAACATCGTGATTTGTATCATCTGTTACATTTTCAGTTGATGATTCGGTTTTATCAGAAGATATTGGATCATTCATTTCAACATTTTCTGGTGAAGTTTCTTTCGGTTCAACAGATTCCAATTTTACTTCAGAATCTACTATTTCAGTCTTATTAGTATCAGACATTGAACCATCAGTAGTGATAGGTTCTGATTTAGTTGGCTCTATTATAGTAGCCTCTGTTTTAACCACTTTTGGATTAGTAACTTCTGTTTTGGTTTCTATTTTAGCTGTTTCTATTTTGGTTGCATCAACTTTAGCTGCTTCAATTTTAGCTGTTTCAATTTTGGCAGCTTCAAGCATCTCACTAGTAAAAGATCCAGATACTGCAGATAACAAATTTTTTTGGACAATTTCACGAAAAGATAATTCAGGATCATTCAAAATATAAAAATCAGTTCTTCCTAAACCATGCCTGAAAATAAATACAAAATAAGTTATAAGACATATAAAAATAATAATATAAATAATATTATAAAAATATTTCAATGTGCATACAAATTCATTAAAAATAATATAAATTATAAAATTATTACTTGGAAACTCCAATGAGTAAATCTTTATCATGTTTCCCTGGTTGCCACCAATCAGGTACATCAGCAGATACTTGACAAGCTTTTAAACGTTCATCTAAACTAGGATGATTTAATGTTTCTTCGCGTATTTTGACAATTAAATTAATACGGTCAAGTGCTCTACGAGCCCTTTCTTCATTAATTATTTCCATAGGAAAATCACATAATTCTAAAAATTATTCACAGATTAAGTAAACAATATTTTTGTAGCTATAAATAATTGGTTAATTTAAAAAATTATAACTATTAAGTAAACTATTAACAAAAAATAAATAACAATACCTTCTTCTTCAGTTAATGTTTGGCCACATAATCGTTTACACATTGCATAGAATGAGCGGAAATATTCAGTTAAAGTATCGTCATACTTCTTTTCTAATCTAGCAACACTTTTAAATTTAGCCCAATTATAAGTCTTTGAGACCCTGAAATAAAAATGTAATTATTAAATGTTAATTATTACAATATATAATGTATACCTATCATAATCTACACCATAAGTTGTAACAGCTCTATAAAATTCTTGTTCTTCTTTGCGGGTCCACTTTTTCTGACTTATTTCAAGTCTTTGACGTTCACGTTCTCTTACAAATTGTTCATATTTTTCACGTCTTTCAACCTTCTATTTAAAAAAAAAAAAAAAAAACATTTAAAAAAATTAGAAATTCATATTTGTAATTTATGTATGGTCATATAAATATTTTACAATAGAAATACCAAAAAATTAAGTAGAATATTATAATTTATGAATAAATTCAAGTATATTTAATATTAATTTAATAATGATTAGTGATTTATTAAAATTTAGAAAAATGCAATACTAAACTAAATCCATGCCACCACTATTTTAGTATTCTAAAAATAAATTACATTAAAAACAAAAAAGCAATTTTTAGTATATAATATACACAAGCAGATATCAAGCATTATAAGTAGTGCTAAAATTAGACATAGATAAAAGTGTAATAGTACTGAAAAAAATTATAAACAAAAATATTTATGTAATATTTTTTTACAAAAAGTTTATGTTCGAATCACACCTGGGGGTAAAAAAAAAAAGATCAGGGCTAAGAAATTAAAACTCTCTTAAAAATGAAAAAAAATTATAAAATCCATATTTTATTTTTAAATATATTTTTTTCTCAATTTCAGATTTAAGACCAATTTTTATAATAATTTTAGCTGTGATTATATAAAATCCATTTACTACCTATTTTTTTTTGTATTTATCTATTAACAAATATTGAACACAATTTTAATATTCTAACATTAACTTGTAATGGGTTTATTTCTCACAAACCATAAATAAAGATACTAGAAATAAGAGATTATTTATGTCAAAAAAAAAAATTAATTTTAATTGATTATTATTTATCAACTAGGAATTAGTTCTACATATTTTAAAATTAAATGGAGGGACAAGAGAAGATAGAATAAGGCAGGAATACTTGAGAAGGTGTTGATGTAGCATCTATAGTGGACAAGATGAGAGAAAATAGAATAAGATAGTTTGGGCATGTGATAAGACAAAATGAAACAAATGCAGTTGTTATGAAAATGAATATTGAAGGTAAAAGAGAAAGAGCAAGATCAAAAAAGAGATGGTTGGACACAATTGAAAATGATATAATATCCAGTTGGTATGTGTGTAGATGTCGAAAATCAAGACGGTTGGAGTTTTAGGACTAGGGTGAGTAGTAAAAGGGGGCTTCTGACCATGGTTTTTCAGTTTATATTTTTCGAGGTAGTTTTACTGCGGTAAATTTACGAAATTTGGTTTCTTTTCAAATGATTTTAGCTTCTTTTATCTAGTTATACCACGATATGTTTATGAAATTTACCTTATTTTTAAACCATATTATTAGCTGCATTTTTTTCAAATTAATAAAAATTTTATAATTTTTTCAATTTAACATTTTATTAAGAAATATCTTAAATGTTGATATAAGAGTTATGACTTGAGTCGAAACCTAAGAAATATATTATATATATTCAATATTAATATATATTATTCTATCATTCTATGGTTAAAGTCCCCTTTTACTACTACTAGGGTGGCCAAACCCAAATAGTTGGGAAAAAAGCGAAGGAAAATAAGAATTATTTTTAGATTCTAGAGTAGTTAAATAGTTATTTGTAACTTTGATGAAATCTGATAATATAATTAGTTCGACTATTTCCGTTAAATTAATTAAATTCCATTGGTTAATAAGAAAATGTATGAATTTTTATTCAGAAACTTAAAAATAAATTTAAATACAATGGGAGACATTTTTCACTATAGACACAATATATTTTTAAACAAAAGGTTTATTAGTATTCAATTTTAATTTTTAAAAACATTAATAAAAATTTGTTTTTATCATATAATTAAATACAATAAAACTTCTTGGCACTTCTTATTTTATTGTTTAATAATTTATGGTATAGTATATTTTTAGATATTCAATTTGATTTCAATGTAATATTTATATAAAATAATAATCTAGCTAATACATTTAATAGAACAATAAATCGCGGAAAAATATTTTAAGTGTCCTGCCATTATTTTTAAAAATAGCTTACACAGACTATATAAATGAACATATAATATAACATAAATATAAATAAAATAATATAATATTAATATGTATACAAATAAATTTAACATTAAGGTTAGATTTATAACTATTTAGGAAAACAAAAATAAAGATATTGATAGCTTTCCATTAGTTAATCATTTTCAAATCAAATAAAAAAGAAATTAAAAATAATTAAAACATTTTATTTGAAAATAATTGATATATTACAGATATTAAAAACATGGAATTAGCAGGAAATATAAATGCCCTTGAGTATAAATACTCTTAAAATTCAACAAGTAGTTTAGTTTTACAGATCAAAATTATAAAATTACTTTTAATAACAGTCTATAAGCTCCATTAAATGTGTATACTTTAATAATGTATAAAAATAGCAAGTAACTTAGAATGTCACAGTTCATAACTCTTGACAATAATAAAGTGTACATACACATCTGTGCAACTTCGAATGAAAAATAAAAATAAATAAAAGAGGTTTAAAAATTACTATATTCATATAATATTGTAATAATATATGCAAGTTGCTAGTAATGAATTCACACCATGTAGATTATGTGATACCATTCATAAATATTTCCTATAGATTTCTACTTAAGGAGTATAAGATATAACTTAAAATTATTTGATAACTATACATAGTTTGAACATGAAATGTTAATTTTTTTTAACGGGAAAAAAAAAATATTAACATCATACAACCTTCCACTGAATCAATCATATTATAATATTAGCATTCAAAAACTCTGAAACTAAAATGTATTAATTGACGAATAAATATTTTTATTTAATTTGAAATTTAAATTACTAACAAAATATATGGGAACATTAATAAATAAAATGTGATAGTTTTAAAATAAACCTTTTAATGATAAACACCAGTGTTATTTGTTTATTACAAGGGCCGTAAAATATTAGTATATATGATTATTTAATTTTGGTACATAGTTAAAAACATAAATTCCCTATTATTTAAACAATTTTGATGGAAAAAAAATGTCTATATCTTAAACCTAAAAGGACTATAACAGTTTTACATTAAATTATGGGCACATTACTAAAAAATTTGAGAATCACCGTTTCAGTGTTTTATATTATACACCACTAAAAATAATGAAGTAAGAACTAATTTATAATTTACATATTATATATGTTTAGTACTAAAACAAAATGCAATGATAGAAAAATGTAAAATATTTAAAAAGATATTTGCATTAAAAGCCAACATTTTTATTTTTTTGCTTTTTCTATAATTATTTTAGTAGTTCCAAGTTTTATTCAACCACAATTATTTCACTTTTATCATAAAGTATCACTTTTATCTTATATAACCAATTTTTTCAATAGTCATTAATGAATTTTTGATTTAAATATAAAATTTACTTTATTAATTTAATCATTGCTAATATTTTTGAGTGTGATGTTAAGCTGTAACACTTCCATTTTTTTTTGTTTTGCCAAATCAATTTCATTTAAATAAAATAAATAAAATGATTTCTAAAATTACATTAGAATAATAAATTAGGTTAATTTAAAATTTGAAATATCAGTTGTTTCACAAAGCATTTAAATGTAATTGATACTATAAGTAAACAACAAAGTACATAAGAATTGAATAATAACTGAGATAAATAATATTTGACCAGATTTCAATAAATATTAGGGATTATTTTTTTCATGAATCTGTTTAATTAATCTTTCATTGGAATTTAAAGAATAATTTCATCAATTTATTTTTATTTCTTAATTTTTTGTGTAATCTATGTTAATAGACAAAATACTATTTTAAATGTCAAGTATCCCATAATTAAATTTATAGCTTTATTTATTATTTATAAGCGAAGTTATTAAGAGTCCATTCCACAACTTTATAATTAGTATTAGTGCAAATCCATTTCAATTTATTCGTTGACCAGCAATTAATTTTGATGAACTCAGATACGAACCCAAAGATACATGGCCAGTTGTTGCCAGTCCCATCCGGGCTGTCCCGTACCAAGGAGGCTGGCAACGTCTCCTGATAATTGGGCTGTACCTGACGTCGCTGCGCACGTTGATTCTCCTAGCTACGAACACACAAACATCCATGCAACTAAACATAGTCTACGTCAACAGATCTACTAAACTATAATATTATTTTTAACGAATATTTCACATGAAAACCATAAAATTATTATATTTTAGCTTCAGAAATTATCTATTACTTCTAGCTAATAGTCATTCAGTAAAGATTAAATTATAAAATAATAAAAATGGTGTTAGACGCCCAACTACATGTGTAAAGCATTCTAAATACATTATATGTCTACGTAAATAATAAAAATAAAATATATAATAGAATCCATAAAGTAGGAAGGTAGTAATTAATCTTTAATACATTTTTTTTTATCTTTATAAATTATTTAAAATTTTTGGAAATAAAAAACAAAATGTATGCATTATAAAATAATTAGTGAGAATAATTAAGATGGTAATATTATAATAAAATATATATTTAATAAAAATATTTTAGTTTATAAATATAATAAATTATAAATAGACACATAACTTTTGATAAACCATAGAAAAGATTTTAAACTTTATCAGTCAAGTCAACTATCAATTACTCACATCTTTTGTGGTAAATAAATTAAAATATAATTAAAATTAGAAATAAATGATTGATAAATAAATTATCTCAATTGTGTTACTTTTTGATTGAATGAATGAATTGATTGAATGTATAATAAATATAAATTAAGATATAATAAATAGATAAGGAACATCAATTAAATTAGTAATGAAATATTACAAGAAATATGTCCTTAAATATTAAAATAGTATAACACTAATGGATAAATTTTATATTAGCAGGATGTTTGTAATTTGACACAAAAATGATTTGTTCAAATATTCAGTCTCACAAATACGTGCATATTTAAAATTCTCAAAATGTATATCGTTTAATATTTAATAATGATTATATTGTAATTATGACTTAAGATGGTAATTTTATTTAATTTTTATTGAAAATTAAAATAGTCAAAATGTTTGTGTGTGCGCCGTGTGTATATAATATATTATATACAAAACAAAAATATAACACAACGACACACAAGGCCATATCATTAATACTACCACATCATTCACACACACGAAACCAACATAAAGAAAAGAATATTTATACAGACATTTATGCCTTCATATAACCCAATTCATACATATTTTCAATTTTAAAATTATATTTTCTTTTAAGTAAAATAATTCAAAGTAATTTTGGATGCTAGGAATAATTAGATGGTTTTATTCAAGGACAATTAAATAAAAAGTATCAAACATAGCGTGACCACATACTAGTATGATAAAATATATTTTATGGTGTGTCCTGAACAATTATTTTCTAGATTTTGCTTCAGTTTTTGTATTCAACTATAAATAGGTATACCACAAAAGTGCATGACAGTTGACCAACAAAATTGTACTGATACATGATAAATTCAAAGATTAATTTTCCATCTTCTTACTTCATGAAAAAATAACCTGCACCAAACCAAATACCGTAAGAATTCTACTAATTAAATAGTTCTATTAAATTAAATACACCCATGAATTTGACAATGATAAAATAATTTAACATTTTTTAAATTTTTTATTGTTCTCCCTATTTTAAATTTTTTAAATGCAGTATTCATACTTACAAAAATAATAGTTCTAAATAAATGAAACATATTAACTGGTGACTGATCAATAAATCATAATGAAACACAAAACAAATATTTCAAAATATTTTAATCTATGTGTCATGCTGAATGAAAGGTTCAAATGAAAATCAAATAAAACGAAAACAAATAAAATAATATAGAATATTCACAAGACACACACAAAAAGATTTACCGGCAATGCCTGTGATGAACTGATGGAATCCATCAAAGATCTCGGCGATCCAAGATCATATTTATACATGGTCACATCCTGCATAGAAACAAATACCAATTTTGGAGTTCCAGAGTTCATAATAGTAATAAAAATAATATTCCTATTCTAACCTATCAATTTTAAATATTTACTTAGCATAAAAATAAATGAAGAGAACAATTTTCTTAGCCAGTAAATTCAGGGTTATTAGCTAAATATTTAAGGCATAAATGCTTGATTAACTTTTAAAAAAACTTATTCAATTTTAAATAGGATAGAATAGTTCCCTAAATAAAATATTTAATTGGTAAATCTTGACTAGAAATAATATTTATCTAAAATTAAATATTCATATCTTTAAAATATAACTAACCTTAGCTTTTTGCACCAATTTTTGTTCTTCTTTTTTGAAGTTTCTTTGACATGTACTTATTAATCGTCTTACTCTATTGTTCAGATCACCAATAGATGGCCATATACATTCATCAGCTGTTACAGATGTTGGTGTTTGTGGGGCTAGAGCAACAGTAGTAGTATTATCTTCAGTTGCTAATGGAGTTGATGGTTCTGATATTTCTTCAGAATTAATAGGTAATTCAGTACCTTCTTCGTTATCATTAAATTTGACCACAGATGTTTCTTTTTCATCACTGATAAATTAATTTTATTATACTTCTGGTTTCTATACTTAAATACTAGATACCAAGAAATAAAAACTCACAGAGTTGGTGGTCCACATTTAACAAGGAAGCTCAAAGCAGGATCGCTTCGCATTTGATTATAGGATTCAAAACCATGTTTATAAGTGCCTACCAAAAGTGAACGGTCAGCATCTCTATCCCACCAAGGCGCGGGAGTCAAATCACAAATTGGTGTATTAATTGGCAAAGCACTAAAAATTTTAAATTTAAAAATTAATTTTAACATTATTTTCATAATAAATTATATATTTTTTTGACTATGTAAATATTGGCTAAATTGTATACATGGATAGTAATTAATATTAATTTAACTGACCTGACATGAACACCTTCTGCAACTTGTTGAGCAAACTCACCAACTATATCACTTTTTATGTAGTATAACATACGTATTCTTAACAAAACCCTTAAAATAAAACATTATCATTATAAATTTAAACAAACATAAAAACAAGATTAACAAACTTGTTAGCATGTCGGCTAAGATGTTTGCGATAGTTGCTTTCTAAAAATAAATCTCCATCATATTTATTATTTCTACTCCAATGTTCTTCATCAATTAATTGAGTCGAGTTGAAATCTTTTTGTTTAAGTTTTCGATATTTCTTTGATCCACGAGAACTTTGACCTAATAAAAATAATCCACGATTATATTTCAACCTAAATTTGAAGAAAATTATAAATTAAAATATTATAAGTATTTTCTTACCACCATGAGATGGAGAATCATCGGCGGAAATATTATCAGGAGTAATAAGATCCCAAATAAAAGATCTTATTTTTTCATCGCCACGATAAAAACGCAAACAATATAAAATCTAAAAATTATAAAGTTTTTAAAGAATAGCTTTAAAAAGTATTAATGAAGCTATTAATGACTTACAACAATGCGTGCTAGATCTTCTATGTCACTTTCCTTCCATCCTTCTCGAAAGTCGTTATGTTGCATTATTTCAGGCCAGCGACTCCAACTATCATTAAAAATGTATATATGAAATAATTACAAATATTAATTTTAAAATTAATAATCAGGATACAAACCCAAAAGTAAGAATCCCTCTTTCAACTTTAAAACATTCACTACGAGTCCAACAACCATAAACTACTTCACCATCTTTAGGTACATAATCATCAGGCAAAAATTTTGTGCGGAATTTTTTATTCTTTCTAGTTCGTCGACCTAAAAATATAAATATAAAACATACATTGATTGTATCATATACTCAAAATAAATATAATAAACAGTTGAATCTAAAATAATAAAAATTGTTGGAAGCTAAAATCAATACATATTTCCAACAATTTTAAATTTTGTTAGATTAATTTCAATAAAATAATAAAAGGTAAATTCAATACATAGACTATTCATCTGACAATATTCTAGTTATTGAAACATAGTAATGTATTAATTCACTAATTAAACTATTCTTTTTTGAAATATTATTTGATGTATAAAATTAACCTCTTCCACGTCCAACACCTAGACTGTTATCCACATCACTATCAGCAGAACCAGATGATTCTAATTCTGACATATCCATAACAGCTTCGTCATGACCATATCGTTTTATTTGTGTTCGTCGCCGAGGTTCTGATATAACTAAATCATTCTATAAACCAAAATAAAAGATTATAATTTAAATAAAATCTTTTATTAATCTAAATTTTACTTGATCTCCTCCTTCAGATGTATCAATATCTGCTTTTCTAGCCCATTTTTTCCAAAAATCAGGATCATCAATATCAATATCTTGTCGAATACCACTAGATGCAAAACTTGCTTTTGAAAAAGTTGAACCTTTTTCGCTTTCTAAGGTAATAACTTGAGTTCTACGACGAAGAATTTGATCAATATCTTCTTCACAAAATTTATCTCCTGCATTATCCTCTTCCATAACAGCACCATATGCTCCTATAATACCATTATATGATTAAGTATTATCATTTTTACACAAATATTTTAATTATTTAACCTTTTTTCAGTAAGTCTTCAATTTCTTTTTTTGTAAGTTGTTTATTATTTAGATCTTTACCCTGGGCAGTATTCATACTCTGAAGTATAGCTTTGTCTAATCCAAGTTTTAAGGATGCTTTATTAAACATCTCTCTTTCATAAGTATTACGACATAACAATCTATAGACTTTAACCATTTTTTGTTGTCCAATTCTGTGACAACGTGCTTGAGCCTGAACAATCATAACAATAATATTTTATTATTATTATATTTTAAACAACATTATACTCATACAATAAATTATACATAACCAAACTTAAATATTAAGAATATAGTACTTTATTAATTACCTGGAGGTCATTTTGTGGATTCCAATCACTATCATAAATAATAACAGTATCAGCGGCAGTCAAATTTATACCTAATCCTCCAGCTTTAGTACACAATAAAAATACAAATCTATCAGAATCAGGTTTACAGAATCTATCAATTGCTGCTTGACGTAAATTTCCTCGAATTCTTCCATCTAATCGTTCAAAAGGATATCTATAGCACAAAACAATTTTTTAAAACAAATCATTTAGGGTGCTTACATATAAATATTGAATACTATCTATCAATTTTGAAGAATACATTAAAAAGTAATGATGAAAATGAAATGATACACAGTCAACAATTTAGTAGTTAATGTCATCTACCAAACTCTAAAATTCTCCCCAGCGAGAAATTGTTACTATATGTGCACGAAGAATTTGCACTAAGCAGTGTTGCTAAACATATAACCAGGGTTCAAAACTTATAGCACTTAAAAACAATAATGAGCACTAAAATATGTACTTAAAAACAGTAAAATATGCTTAAAAATTTAAAAATACATTTAATAAATTTATTATTACGAAGTATAAATAAATATTACATAAATTAAAAGTTTAGAAAATTATAAACAATTATAAAATTGTTTAAAAATTACTGTTTCTTGAAATAGGTTTTTTCCCAGTTTTTTTATTTAAATTTGAAATTATTAAATAACTTTATTATTATCATCTACCAGTCATCTGAACTATGATTATTGGGAATCCTTTAGTTCCTTAAATTCATATTGATCGATGTCATAAACGTTTAATAATTAAATCGGTCAATACAGGTCATTGCATTTTCTAAGAAAAAAGTTATTTTCCAATAGGAAAATTAAAATGAGCAGCGAGCAAATAGTTAAATATATACAATTGCATTAATAATTTATTTATTCAATTAATTGATATTTGTACAGTTTTAAGTTTAAATTTAAATCATATTAAGTACAAAAAAAGTACATTAAATAGGTAAACATTTAACTTTTCTTCAAAATCTATAAAACATGAAAAAATATGCATATTCAAAAATTTCAGATTTGAAATAATAGGATTTAAAAATGTATTTTGTACATTGTTATATTTTACAATAAATAACAAAATTATGCAAATGCTTTATGTCCCAAACCTTGCTTATAACTAAAAAATATATTTATAGATATAATATAAAATAACTTACTTTCTGTATACTAAATAATCTTCAATGATATCTAAGCATCGTACCATTTGACTAAAGATTAATACTCTATGGCCATTGTCTTTAAGTTTTGGTAACAATTTGTCAATTAATACCATTTTACCCGATGAATGAATTAAAGCTTTATAGTAAACATCAGGATCATCACCATTTAAGTTACGGTAATCATATTGAATTTGATCTTCAGCTCCTAGAAGCAAAATATTAAAAATAAAATATGATAAATTGATTATTTAATAATAAAATAAATACTTACCATTTAATAAATAAGGATGTATACAACATTTTCTTAATTCCATCATTGTGTTCATTAAATTTGGAACATTTGCTGAAGTTGTACCCTTGGATAAAAATGAAAAGTTTTTCTCTAATATACCTCTATAATATTTTTTTTGAATATTTGTTAGCTCGACCTAAAATAAAATTTGAAATATATAGACAAATTGAATAAATAATTATATAGATAATTATAAGTTTACTTCGACAACTGTTTCCTCTTTAGGAGCAATTGACTTTTCAACATCTTCTTTTAAACGTCTCAACATCATTGGCTTTAATAATAACTGAAGTTTTTGTACTTCAGTTTCAGATTTTAAAGCACCAAATTCTTGTAAGAATTCCTCACAGCTTGAAAATTGAGTTGGTTCGAGGAAGTTTAGTAATGAAAATAATTCATTTACATTATTTTGAAGTGGTGTTCCAGATAATAAAACTCGGTGTTCCTAAATTAATTATAAATTTTTGAATTAAATGCTCACAAAAATATATTTCTTAAAAACCTAACCAATTCAAGAGAACATTTTAACATAAAAAAAAAAAAAAAATCATTAACTTACTAGGTTTAATGCACGTAATCCTTCTAACAATTTACAGTTTCTATTTTTTAAACGATGAGCTTCATCAATCACACATAATCTCCAACTTATATCACGAAGTTCCATACAATCAGATATGATCGTCTCAAAAGTTGTTATTAAAACATCAAATTTAGATACTTCTTTGATTATACCACCTTTATCATTTCGATAATACATTTCATATTGTTGTACCATATTTCTACTGTGAGATCTAAATAATAAGAAAAATTGAGAAAATTACTATAAAGAAACAATATTCTGTTTTACATATATTCATAATTCAAAACTTTGCACAACTATATATTTTAGATTAAATTTAATTCACATAAATGTGAATTAATCGGGAAATCTTAAAGGTAGAAAAAGAACATAATACTTAGAATACTTACGATCCATGATATACAATTACATTCAAGTCGGTCCAACCTTCAAACTCTCTTTGCCAATTTGGAATTGTTGATAATGGAGCAATAACTAAAAATGGACCTCTAACACCATATTCATGAACAGCATTAATAAATGTTAATGACTGTATAGTTTTTCCAAGACCCATTTCATCTGCCAAGATACAATTTCGTCTAACATCATAAGGTAATAAACTCAATTAATAAATAATAAAAATATAATTACACAATAATATATATAATATTATAATAAATTAACTATTAATAAAGAAAATACGAAAAACATAACTTAACTTACCCATTATACCAAGAAAAAAGTAACCAATTAAGACCCTCCAATTGGTATTCTCTAAGTGTATTGTTACCCTTGTACACTGGAGATTTATCCAGTTTCACCCAATCACTGGGTGTTGGTTTTTTTTTAAGCTAAAACACAAAATATATCAGAATTACATTTATGTATAACTGTAGAAAATAAAAACTATAAATATTACATTTTTATTTATGTGAATTACATATAGTAAAATATTATGTTTTTAAAATTAATGTGACTTTTGTTCATATTATAAAAACAGAATTTATAGATTATCAGACATAATTTATTATCAATATGAATATTTATATAATTATATAATCATTCATATTAGCATGGCTACAGTCATCATTGTATGTTTTTAAATCATAAGATATAATTTTATAATTACTTTCCACTGGTCTTTAGGTGGTGTATGTCTAATTCTTTCGAAAACTTCAATTTTTGCAGGATCGACATCTTGTTCTAATTCCCATGTACTGTCTTCATATTGAAGGGATCGCCACTTAACTAAATAATATTTAGTAGGTTTTTCAGAATTTGGTTCTTCTAGTTGTTCAGATACATCAAGAACCCGATCTACTTCAATATAATCTGGATTAAAAGGTTCTTCTTCAAGCTAAAATTAATTCATAATATTAAAAAACAAACATTAATAAATCTCTATGATTCCTAACTTACATTTTCGAAAATATTGGTATTGTTTGCCATTTTTTGTTTAAATCTTTTAAGTTTAGCAGCAATTCTTTTATCGCCTTTAAATAACTCTTCTTCAGTTTTCCATTCACAATGAAGATATGAAAAATTTCTATATTTAACATAATACTCATCAACTTTGATAATTTTCTTAGAACCATCATTGGTTTCATCTACATTTTGTTCAGTTTCTTCTTTTTTTTCAGATTCTTCTTGTTCTGTTTTAATTGTAACGGACTCTTCTTCAAGTTTCACTTCAGATTTTTCTTCTAGCTTATCATCAGAATTTTTAGTTTCAGATATAATTTCATCAACTTTATTATCAGAATTTTCTTCAGTTTTGACTTCTTCATCTTCCTTTTTAATCTCATTTTCACCGTCACTAGGCAAATTTTTATCATCTTTACTTAAATTTGATACCTCTCTAGTACCTGATCGAACAGCTAATATATGTTGTACAACCATTGAATCTTCATCAGTAACATTCTGAAAATTGTAAAATTCAAAAATTATAACTTGATTGATATGAATAACAAGGGAAATAATAATTTAAGTAATAACATTTACATAATTTGCATACTTACAATATACACCATATTAGGCTTAATAGAATTTCCTACATTAGCAATTTTGTCTTGAGCTGCCTGCTTGTTATCATTCACAGTACCAGAATTGGTTGATTTAGAACGTTGAGGCGAAGATGATTTACGTGAATCTTCATCAGACATGGCTAACATAATATCATCAACATACTTCTTTCTCTGTGCATGTCTACCAGATCTTCGTTTCTGTAAATATAAATCAATAAATGTAATTTACACATTATTATGAATAACGGAGTATTAAATAAATTCATTCTTAAATGTGGAAACTTATTTTAAATTTACAAATTTTGAGAAAAAAGGTAAATGGTTGAATATTTTAATATAAAATTAATTACTTACATTGTCATCATTTTCAGGTGATGGTGGTGGTGTAACATTAGACTCATCATTTTCTGATTCATTAGTTACAATTGGTTTTGGTTTCTTACGCCTATAAATAAAACAAATGTTAAAATATATATAATAAAAACCATTGAATTAGTGTGCACAATATCACACATACTTAGAAGCACGGCTGCTACGACTCTTTGACTTTCGATCACTTCTTTTAGAAGACTTTGAAGATTTTGCTGGTTGCTCCGACTGACCCTCTGGTAAAGATTCAACCTCAGCTAATGATTCATCAGCACCAATATCTTTTTCGCTCTTTACTGTATTGATATCTGGTTCAATATCTTCATTTAAGTCTTTATCAACTTGATTATCAACTTTAGTTTCCAGTTCATCAGTTGCATCTTCAACTTCATTTTCTAGTGTAGTCTGTGTAATATTTTTAACATCATCCGATGGAAATTCTTCAATTATTTTACTCTCATTTTGTGGAATTTTCTTTTTCTTAGGTTGTCTAAAAATTAAAAATTATAAGTTAAAGAAGTATTATTTCTTGCATTGATATACAGAAAAAATTAAACCAAAAAAATGAAGCATATTAAAATTTTTTTTTACCTTTTAGGTTTTGATGGAGGAGGAGTTTGAGTTTCAACAATCTCAGCTACCTCTGGAATTTTTTCTTTTTTCTTTCGATCTCTTGCTTTAGATTTAGGAACTTTAATGGCTTTAGGCTTTTTTGCCTTCGATTGCGATTTTTTTGATGTTCTAAAAAAAAAAAAAAACAATGTATTTTACATAAAGTTCATTAAAACCACAATGTTTCATATTAAATATAATAATTTTAATACTTCGGGAGTCCTTTTAATTTTCTAGGAGATCCATCTGGTAGAGAATGAAGTGGAGGTGGAGGATCTTCATCTTCAGTGAAATTGAATACACTTGTTTCAATTGTTTCATTCTCTGATTTTGGGGAAGTTGGAGGTGAAACTTCAGCAGTCAATGTTGGTGGCGGAGGATCCTGTTCACTACCAGACCAACAATCTCCTCGTTCAAGAGATTGAGGTTCATTCAGTTCAGCCGGTGATAATGATCTGGACTGATGTGAACCTATTGATGTATTGTCGTTTTCTACTAATACTGATTTTTTTACATCAGGACTTCCATTTGGTGATTGAGTTTCCTGGTTAGAATCTTCTTTTACTTCGGTTTGAGGTAATGGTGATTGTGCTTCAGATTGAGGTTGTGGAGACTGATTAATTTGCTCTATTAAAGGAGATTCAGAACAACCTTGTGACTCTGATTCCACAGGAGATGATGGCATGATTGGTGATTGTTGCATTTGTTGTTGTAATTGATCTTGCTGAAGCTGCTGTTGCAGTTGTTGTTGTTGTTGCTCTTGTTGCTGTAGCTGTGGTGGTTGTTGCTGTTGCTGGGGCTGTTGTTCAGAAGGCATTTGTAAAGGTTGTTCTAGGTGAACAGGTGGCATTATAGGATCTGAATAAGGAACAGAATTTGAAACTATTTGTGACTCTGAAGTACAGGGCAAGATGGGTTGCTGCACGGGCAATTGTTGCAACTGTTGAGGCACATGTTGTGGTGGCACATGTTGTCCTAGAGATTGCATATGATGATGGTACGCAGATTCTGAATTATTATACATAGGTTGTGGCATGTGTTCATGGTGCATTGGATTTGGTGGCATTCCCATATGAGGCGGCATTCCAGTTGGCATTATATGATGAGGCTGAGCCATTCCAGGATTCATATTCATATGCATTGGCATCATTTCTTGTGGAACCATAGGATGTGTTGGCATTTCTGGTTGTAATAAAGGAGGAGAAAAAGGAATTTGCTCTGGCTCTTGGGCCTTTTTTCGACTTTTTCTAGGTCTAGGTGTTCCTCGGCCTTCACCCGAAGCACTACCTCTACCTCTTCCTCGCCCACGGCCTCTTCCACGCCCTGACACCTATTTTAATTTAAAATAATTAATAAACACACTAAAAAATAAAAAATTGTTTATGTCATACAACAGGAGCAGCAGGTTCTATGATCGCAGGTTGATACATAGGATTAACAACTGGACAGTGTACACCTCCCATGCATTGATCATTTGCTTCGTGTTGTTGTAAAATGTTTATCCTTTCTTGAATATGATTTATCTATTAAAACAAAGATACATACTGATAAATAATTAAATTATATGCTTATTTTTATAATAGAAATTGAAAATATATAATCTATATTTTTTATTTAGTAATATAGGAAATTTATTTTTTGTTAAAAATGCAATTCTAATATTAACATGACAGAGGAAAATTCAATATAAGAAGTTAAAAATTGAATTAAAAAATATACCTAATATAATATTTATTTATTAAATAAATAAATAAATATTATTTGTGTGTGTATGTACATATTTATATACATAATATATATTCAATAAAAATTGTTCAACATGCATTAGCATGTTGAAATTAAGTTAAATTTAATTAAATTAAGAAATTATATCAGCTTATACATTCAAAATTTTTCAACTGAATGTCTTATGTTTATTTGTATTTAAATGATTGATTTGTATGTATTTGGACAGAAAGAATATATGTTTATATATCTTAAATAATAGTTACTTTAACAACATATTCCAGTTAGTTTCTAAAGGACTGTAGGAGGTCAGGATAACCTAATGGAATAAGGCGAAACTGTCAATGTTGGCTTCTTGTCAAGAAACATTTTCTTTCTTCGTGGATACAACAAAATTGTATGTCTTAATTGTGGTTACACTAATTGCATTGTGATGATTAACTTCAAATTTTTGGTTTATATCCCTACAAAGCTATCCTGTTTTCATATAATATAAAAGGTACCATATAAAATAATACATAAAATTACAATTTCTTTTTAATCCCATTGTTTTTTTTAGAATTTACTAGTTGATGCAACTAAATTAAGTAGTTTTATGTAACACTGAAGAATTTCTACACTATACTGAATATATATTTAACATATTGAAATGGTAAGAGTTTTATAGTTTTCATATTTTATTTATTTAACTAGGAAAAT
The DNA here is from genome assembly GCF_003268045.1 of Sipha flava. Lineage (NCBI taxonomy): Eukaryota > Metazoa > Arthropoda > Insecta > Hemiptera > Aphididae > Sipha > Sipha flava. The sequence goes on from NW_020271713.1 coordinate 7,103,227, forward strand.
GAACTAACATACTTTTTGTTAATTAAAAACAAACTAAATTGTAGAACTTTTCAAGGAAGGGGACATGGGGAAGTGCTGTGAGTGATTAAGCCACGAAAAAAAAAAATGAAGAACTTAAATAAAATCTAATTGTTCAAAATCAAAAATAATATATCCATACCCTTAATTGATGATCAGGCCCGGAAGGTGGCATACAATATAATTCTTGAAGCTGCTGTTGCAACGCAGCCATTTCTTGTTGATGACTAATTGGTGATGAATGATACATTCCAGGAGGAGGACCTCTTGGATCATACATTGAAGATTGGGAATGTTGCATCTGCTGAGGTGCGTCAGGAGGTTGATTATTAATCATTTCTTCCATTTTATTGCCATTTTGATATTGCGGCATTGAATCATTAAACCCAATATTCGTAGAACTCATATTATTAGATCCCATGTGTTCCATAGAACTTGAATTCTGAGTAGATGGTTGTTGCTGTGGTTGTACTGGAGGTATATTTGTTTGAGGTTCTAAAGTTGGAGGCATATCTGCAGAATGTGAAACAGGAATGTGTTGTGATTCTAAAATGGTATATTTATTTTGGGTGTTAGTCGGATAATCAAGATTATTTTGACTAGGAATAGAATTGGATTCACCCATATTAGACAAGCTATTCATATTCAAATTGCTGCTAGAATTTGAATTTGATTGGGATTTAGAAGAATCCAGATTTTGATTATCTTCAGACGACATTGAAGAATATCCTGGTATTCCTTGGTCATTAAGATTTTGAGAAACCATGCCTCCATTATGAGAAGGTCTTGGTGCTGCTTGCCAATGCGGAGAAGTATTAGCCTGTATGTTATTACCACTTCTATATGTTGGATAATCCGTGGATGAATTAGTATTGACAGTTGGCATCACCATTTGTTCAAGTTGTTGAAGAGTACTCTGTTGAGCATATGGTGATGGACTGGGAGTGGTCACTGCTTTTGGAGTTAACGCAGTAGCCGGCCTTGGAGACATATTAGATTGAGCGGAATGAGGATGTGGCGAATGTGTTGTTGGTTTAATAGCTGTAGAATTGGCTGGTCTAGGAGATAAATGAGGTCTAGGTGACATTTGAGGCCGAGGTGATATTTGAGGTGACAGTTGAGGAAACTGTGCTCTGTATTGTGGTTGAGGACTTCCTCCTTGAGAAGTATGAGGTTTACTTTGGTTACCTCCACTAGATGGTCCATAAGGTGGATTACTAGGTACATCAATTCCTAAAGATCTTTGTGGTATTTGTTGTGATTGCTGGGGTTGAGATTGTTGTTGTTGAGGTGGTTGCGGTTGCTGTGAAAATGCCGGATGAGTAGTCATTTGTGATTGTAAATGGTTGTAATTAGATGGAGCTTGAGGGCTAGGAATTTCAGGCATTTGCATTTGTTGCTGTGGATATTGCTGCATGTGATGTGGTGGTATTCGTGAAGAAACAGTGGTAGTGTTTTGTTGATGACCATAAGCAGAATACCCTGGTGAAGTGTTTGAATACATCATATTTTGATAAGGTGCCATTGATTGTTGTTGACTTCTAGAATATACACTGGATGGAGCTTGATGAGAAGTCATCATTGGTACATACTGACCAGGTTTTTGTTGACTTTCTTGGCTCGGTTGTTGTTGATAGCTCATATGTTGTCTATACGATGGCTGAGCTATATGTGGATAATGCCTACTTATACCTGGAGCAGGGTAATTAGACCATGCTTGTAAAGCAGCTTGATCTGTGGTACCATACATGCCTCCTGCAGCATCTGAATAAGGTGAATACTGTGGCGGTGCAGATTGTCCTAAATTAGGTCTTAAGCCAGAGGAAACCCGACTTGAACCATAAGCCGATCCGGAGTGATTAGAATGGAAATGATCCATATGATTACCAGGGTTATAATCAGGAGCCCCTGGCCCTGCACCTCCGGGTGGTCCAAAGGATGCAAGCTTTTGTAGTGGAGATTCTCCCTGATGACTATGCATTTCTCCAGGCAACTGATAAGGTTGCGATTGGGCATAACCTGCATTTGCAGGAGGTTGACTTCCACGACCTGCCACATCTGTGAAATTATCTCCTCCCAATTCGGATAAGCCTTCCAACATGTTTCCACCCACATCCTCTCCAAACAACTCATATGAATCCATAATCTTCTAAACCAACTAAATGCTGCTATTTAGCAGATCTTCATTGGTGTCGCCGTCTGACATTGTAAGAATTAATCTTATAAACCAGTTTTGGATTTATTTCCTAGAACAAAAATAATAATTTACTTAAATTAATTTTTTTCAAAACCTCTACTGTAACATTATATCAAATAATAGTAAAAAATAATTAAATAATAAAATTAAAATTAAAAATTAGTAAATGGTTAATACTCGTAAATTAAAATATAAATAAATAAACAAATAGCTTATATATATATAAATTAATTAATGCTTAGCATGGAGTATTATTACATTTAAAGTACAACCGGTTTAGAATTAAAAATTAATTGTCAGGTATATACTAAGTCAATAAAATTATGACTCTAGAATAATGTTAATACTAATAAACAAATAATATACAATATTACATATCCATTACTTAAAAACTAAACCATGAAGTGAATACACTAAAAGGGGAAAAGCTATACGCTTACGACTGTTATTTATGAACATAACCGTTATAACTTTTCCTCTTTCGGCATACACATGTTACCTAAAAATGAATAAAATATTGTAAATATAATTCTAATTAGATTAACACAAAAACAATTTCTCATACATATATAATATATAAAAAATCTATACATCTAGAATAATTAAATTTCTATATATGGGTGTAATACATTACATATAAAATCAATTAAATAAATTTAGATAAAATCAACTTTTCCACCAACCTAAATTTAAGAATTTCTCTTTTTGAGGTCTTAGGTAAAAATATATTTAGAACAAAGATTAGCAAAATGTTATTTAAATTTTATATTTTTACATAATATGTTGATAATATAACCAAATGGTAAACACAGAAATAAACAGATCATACAAAATTACAATAGTTCTTTAATGGAATAGAAAGAAACAAGAAGGAATTAAAAAAGGAAAAATATACAACTCCAATTTGTACTTAAACATTAAACATTAAATACTCATACATTTATATAGTAACATAATAAAAAATATTAATCATTAGTATAGAATATATTATTATAAAAATTATATTTTATTTTATAAAATATAGTACATTACAACATACAACCTAACAGAGAATTACATAAAAATTAAATTTAAAATCAATTAATTATCAATGTTATATCAAAATGCATAATCTGTATCATATAACTGTACTTAATATCCATCAACTATTAGCTCCAAGAATTAAAATTTAACAAAAAAAAATACACATATTTCAAAGTGATTACTCAAAATTACTTTTATTGTTATTTAGTTAAATTAAAGCTAAAGAAATACTAATAAATTTACTAAACAATATTGGCTAAAATAAAAGTTATTAAACTGCTTTATTTTACACACCACTTACAATTAAAATACCAAGATAAATTTCAATGTCAACTAAAAATATTAGTTTAAAATAATGAATTTTTGATTTTAAGTAATACCGAATATTAACCATACATTCTTAGTAATTTTCCTATGATAATGAATTTACTGTATAGCATAAAAAATATTTTAAGACAGCAAGATACATGTAATTTTAAAATGTTATAACTTTTTAATGTTTTTAATTTTTTTTTTAGGCGGTGTCTCTACTTAACATAGAAAAAAAGTAATAATATATTTACTGTACATACTCAAATATAATGATAAAACTCGAAGAAAATTAAACATTTAATTTCCTTTTAAATATTGAGAGTTAGAAATAGTTAGAAGTAGTAGTAAATGTTTTTTAATATACAAAATAAATTATTAAATAAAATAAAATGATAAAAATTTAAATTTTTATAATAAAAGGTAATTAAAGGGTAAAAACATTTATTTTATAATAATAAACCAAGATAAAATCTTGAGAAAAACTAAATATAACTTATTTTTTAATTTTTATATAAGGATCAGTTAAAATGAAATTAAACATTAAACTTAATTAATATCATAAATATAAAGGAAAAACATAATTTTAAAATGATAAAAAAATCCTATCAAAAAAATATACTAATTATTTCAAAGTGATAAGTTAATTTTCAGTTAATATATTTTACTTTAAATATATATAAATAAGATTTAATATACATAGAACACATCGACGTTCGCAATAAAGAGTGTTGTAACTCATTTTTTTTGTTTTTAAGTTAGCAACCATCTGTTAGCGCAATTCTTTCTCTTAAAACCAAGATGACAACAGTATCTCGAAGATAAAACCAAAGATATAAAATATTATATGTATAAATATAAATATTAAAATTTTAATTTCCCACGAAAAGTCTTATCATAAGATACCACTAAATTTAAACAAGATTACCAACGAAAACAAACTATGGTAACTCGAATATTATAATTTATAATATTCTATTTTCGGATTTCTCCTTACTTACCTTTGTCGGTTTTAACTTTAAGCATAATCAATCACAATAATTATTGATTACAAGTAATGAAAGTTTCATAAATTAACATTATTAAATTCAATATTGAGATATTATGTTATTAATTGTTAGAATGTTAACAATATTTTGTTTATTTTACTTTTGCGATGGAGTACACAATGAATGATATTATAATTAATGAATCCGAACAAAGCGTAAGTATTATTAAAATTTCTCAGATAGTTAAAAGTATAATAAATTAGGTGATGTATCATTATTTAATTATCAATATACAATTTTCTGCAGGATTTAAGTAGTGACTCAGAGAGCATTTTAAATTGCTATATTATAAATGGCACGATAAGCAGTGATGAAGAGATTCGAGTTATCAATGCTGTTAATGTTCATATTGAAAATTGTACAGCCATCGAATACAAGGCAAAAATGCAATAAAAAAAAAAAATAAAACTACAGATTTTTCACAAATTAGATAATAACTTTAAAATTTTTAATTTTTCAATTTCCATAATATTTGATTATACATAATGTATTGTTTGCTGTCAACATAGTACATTGTAAATACCCAATATAAAACATAATATTGTTTTAATAAAAATGTATAGGTATTTTTTAAATATTTATTATAACTACTAAGAGTACATTTTTTTTATTAAAACAATAATTATTCAATAATTTAATTTAAATTACTTAAATCATATTACTGTATATGCCATATTCCAAACCTGCCTACTTTTTTCATTTTAAATTATATACAATATAATATGTTATGACATGAATATTAAAAAATATTATATATATATATATATAATAATTATATTGAGTTGTCATAATAAATATTATTTTGATTAATAAGACATTACAATGGTTATTACGTCTTGACTTATTTTTTTAATTTTTTTTTCTATCGAAAATAGTTGTAACTTGACTTAAGTTCTTATTTTTATTTTATTTTTCAACGAAAACAGTCGTAACTTGACTTACGTTTTTATTTTTATTAGCAAAAATAGTCGTATCTTTTTATTTTTTTTAACCTATTTTTTAAAGTCAACAAATAGAGTAAGCTGAAAATAGAATAAATTAATTTTAAGAACCTGAAAGATTACAAAAATAATTTTTAGATTTACAACTTTTGAAAACCAGAATAAGATTTTATTTTGGAATGTTTATACTGTATTTCCTGAACATTTTGTAAAAGTGAGTTAAGACACTCTTTGTTAGGGATGTTGACATAAGCATAATACCTAGATCATAGGTTCTTAACTCGGGGTCCATGGACCCCTTGGGGGTTCGTAGATAGTTACTCGGGGTCTACGGGGTGGCTGACAGATTTTTTGAAATAAGCCAAGAATAAATTTGTTTTGATAGCATTTTTAAGATAATTATAATTGTTGAAACACTTGAAAACCATTTGAAAGACAACCATGTTTATAAATATAAAACTTAAATTACGATAATATTATATGCCATATAAAGCTATTTTAATTTTAAAATAATATAACATGGCAACATAATCTAACGAGCATTTCAATTTACTACGGAAACCTATCACTTCTCTTGACCTATCACCAGGGACGGATCTGACGCCTGGTTATGGGGGGGAGGGGGCAATTGGAATATTTATTAATGATTTATAGAGTACAATGAATAATTGACCGTTATTTAACCAATTTATTAAAAAATAAGTACAACGATTAATACAAATATTTAACTAGATTAGTTAGTAAGTACCTACAAAAATTCATTATTCAAAAATATTAATTACAATAATTATTTAACATTAATGACTTATTCTATACTTACAATAATGTCTTTATGTGTACACGGAGTATTTCATTGTGAAATAAGCTATTGATAACACAAATCTACATTTGGTTATTGATGTCTATAGGAATTAAATAAATCTAAAAATATAGTTTCCAAATATTCCTATACCTTGGCTTTTCTGTATATTATAAAATCAATGGTTATAGTTCGGTCGCTTGGTCACAACCTCAGTCATATCTAGAACCGTGATCACAACTATTATTTATTATCATGAAACATCCTACTTATACAAATATATACATAATATATAGGTATTTATAAAATTATTATATATACCTATATAAAAAATATTAAATATACCAATCTGTAAAAAAAAAAAACCCAAGGGAGGATTACGGCAATTGCCACGTCGCCCCCCTCCAAAGATCTACCCCAGTCTATCGCCGTATAATAAAAATTATATTTATTTATATATAAACTTTTTTTCATTGAAGGGGGTCCATGATTATATTTTATTCAGGATCCATAGCCAAGAAAAAGTTAAGAATCTATGACCTAGATGATATAAAAATGTAATTTGTGAAACTGGAAATTCTATGAATTTCAATAGTTATAAGTTTTTGTTACTAAGGAAGTGAAGATTATACAATTTTTAATTAATGTGTAGTACTAACATATATACATACATTTTACCTATATAATCAAATTAATTAATTAACTATTTATTGAAAATATTAAAAAGATATCAATAAATTAAATTTTCATGAAATCATTTAAGTACACTATAAATACATGTATTCCTTGAGCCATGATTTTTAGAACTTAAAAAAGTAAATAATGGAATATATGTTTATACCTATTACAAATTATATTGGAAATACAATGAGTAATCAATATATTTTTGGGAAAACCAAATTTTCCATAAGTATTACCTTGGATTGGATTTTAAATTATGTTCAATCTAAAATATATATATTATGAAATTTTTAACCAAAATATTTTTGATAAGATATTATTTGATTTTAATTGTATAGTTTGAATTTTATTTAAATAAATACAGTACACTTAATTTGTGGTTCAAGTTCATCAGTTTTTAACCAAATTGTAAAGTAAATTAATACTTTTATATAAGGTAATTAGTCATAATCTCAGTATTTACAGAATAAAAGCTAAATATAATATAACAGGTTTTGATCTTTTTAATCCTGAAAATATTTCAACTACTTGTTTTGGTTTATTTTTAAAAAATCTAAAAAAAAATTGTCCAAGCTGACCACAAATAATAACAGCAAACAATAAAGAATGTTTACAAATCTTTAAGTACGAATAAATAAATGGTAAATAAAAAATAATTGAGTAAATAAAATAAATAAGTATAAACAGTTAATCGACTATAGTGAATTGTTATTATTTTTCATTGCCATTATTTATAAAGACCTCATATTAATGTTAAAAAAAAACGTTATTTTATAAATAAAACACAACTTTTTTTAAAATAAAAGTTTAAAATTTTTTAAATGTATTCATGTATTCTAATAATGCATAGAAGTAAAAGGGTAAAATAATTTTATGAGTAGGTAAATTAAAGAAATAAAATAATAAAAACGATAAATAACTATAATAAATAACCTAAAATATAATAAGCTATTTATTATGATACTGAATGCATGTAGTAATTAAGTAAATTAATTTATAATGTAATATATTTAATTTGTATAATAAATGTTACCAACTATCTAAAAATATTAAAAAATAATCCAAAATCAAAATTTTATATAAAAAATAGTTAACTAAAAAAGTTTAATGTTTAATAGTAGCAACATGAATTTAATAATACAAAAATATGAAAACATTGATTATATTATTATACCTAAATTATTTATTTTTTTAATATTATTTTATTATTTCCATACTACTTTGAGTACATTGTAAAATAAAATAGTTTCTTTTGTTGAGAATGTATTTTATTTTAAAAATTAAACCTGTTACATTTACATATAATTGGTATAAAAAACTGAATTATCATTTAAGTTAATTAACAATAATTTTGAAAATTAAAAAATGTTGATATTCTTGTCGTATGTAGTCTATTATTCATTTCTACTTGTCATATGCGGTCTACCATGCATGTCTATGTAAAAATATGCATTAATATATTATAATATGTAAGTAAATTAGTGTGTGTACCTATTACAATATAATATGTCAATAGGTATGTATTAAAAACTTTCAGTTCTTTCTTTTCTTCTTTCTTTGCGAGTATAGAATTTAGTTTACGTGCCACAGTTAACACAAGGAGGAAAGTCAATTTAAATAAGTCCTCTTTCCTTTAAAAAAGCTATGATATTTTCCTCTGATTGAATAATTTAATAATAATTTTTGGCTAACATAATGCTCAAAGTGTTTTAACAGTAGAATAATGTAACACATATAACAGCACAAACTTAACTTTAACTAATTTTTTCATACATTTACGATGATTACAATAATGATTATTGCTAGACTTTATTATTGAAGTTAAATCGTTAAGATAATACTTAATCGCAGTCGAATTAATGGGAATGTCCTAGAATATATATAGTTGCGCGGAAGATGACAGATTTGCGGTAGACCACATATAACGTATAGAAACATATATGGTAGACCACATACGACAAGAATACCAACTTTTTTATATTTTAAATTATATAATCTGTTTAATATAAAACAACTATCTTATGATAACTTATTTTTAAATTCAATATTTTAAATACATAAATACAAATTGTTATACCTACTCTCATTTATTGTCATTAATTGGTAATATATAATGATATCAATACTATAATATTTTTATACTGATATTTAATTATAAATGTTATTTAATTTAATTAATATGAAAAATATAGAAGGACAAATACAATAGAATAATAAATAAAAATGTAATTATTAAATATATTAATAATTAATGCAAAAAATGTTGTACTCATATGTTATTAATGTTTTAATTTTGATTTTTACCATCTAATAACACTTTTTAAATTAGAACTAAATATGAACTATACGTAATGTTACTTATTATTTTATATTTTTTTGAGTAAATAAATAAATTATTAAGATATCCTGACTTAATTATTTTATTTTGAATAATAATTTATAAAATAAATAATAGTTTAACTATTATATCAAATACTCGATTAAATATTAACAAATTTTGATCACTATATTATGCAAATAAATGTTTATTAGATTTAAATTGTCATAGACTGTTAAATTAATTATTAGAAATACTTCATTTTCTTTTTTAAATTACCTAAAATAAATTAACTCAGTAAACATAAATAAAAATCTAGCGATTATAATACCAAGTACTATATAGACTAACAGAGCATAAAATTCAAGATAAAATTTAAGTTATCAATATTTTAATTAAATTATTAAAAAAAAAAGTATAAATTTTACTAAAAACTGGTAGTGTTTTTAATAAGCCAAAAAATTTTAAATTTTTAATAATTATTAAGGGAAGTATCATGTGATTCAAACATTATGCATCTAACAAGCAAAACTTAGTTTTACCTGTGTATTATTTATAAAATATACATTTTTTGTCATTAATCCAATCTAATCTAATAATAAATTGCATAGAAATTAACCAAAAGATAAAACCATGGTTATCTATACGGGTTGTAGTTTGTGGCCTTTTTACTTGTTAAATCAGCAATTAGGCGGAGAAACTAATGTGCTGTCAATTTTCAATCCAGTTCTACACATTTAAGATAGAACATTTAATAGTTTTAGATTTTTAACTTAATACAAATTTTTAGTAATAAAATTGTAAGCAACTAAAATGTTATGCTATAAGACTATATATATATATATACTATAGGGTTACATAAATCAAATGGAATCAATTAAAGGGGGTCATTACCTTTAACTATTTAAAAAAACTTATTTTTGCCATTTCAACTTTGAACTTAATATTGAAAATAAAAAAATTAACACAAAAATTATTCAAATTGACATATTCAAAAGTTATGTTAACTTAATTGTAATCAAGTTATTACAATTTATCAAAATACAACTGTGGTTAGAATTTCACTGAATGGTGATAAAGATTGATAACACTAAAATTTAGTAAAATTATTATATGGCTAAAAGCAAATTGTGAGTAGAAGTATTTATTTGCAAAATTTAAGTTGAAAACTATATACTATATTATCTTTTATACAATAAAATTGGGCTAAAAATACTTAAAAATACTTGAAGTTAGTTGTTCAACCAAAGTTACCATCACAATGCAGCAATTTACAGAAAATATAGATGAGATCTCAACCAGTATAAATAACCATGGATAAACCTTAAATAAAACTAAAAATAAACTAATTTAAATGAAATATTTACATTAACCAAATTTAAACTCCGTACCTACCTATATGAATTAAAGTAAAGTAAAAGAATTTATGTATTCAATTTATTAGCATACCTGATAAATTAATTACACATAATTTATGAATATTCACTTCAGACTAATTTAATAATTGGAAAGATTTAAATACTCTTATTAGATATAAATATTTGTTATATATATACATATGTTTCAAGACATTTAAACATTTAAAACATCAAGATGTTACCCTTTATTAATAACTGTACAATACACTAAACTCTCAGATTGATACCAATATAATTTAAAACTTAATTGGATTGTTTAAATTACAGATGAAATACGGAAACTTAAACATTAATTTAAGCTGGCTACTTTCAAACTTGATCTAATATAGAATTTCTTAAGTAGAACAAGAATGAAAATGTCATTTTAAAAAGCTATTTTATAATATAATAACAAGATTCATAACACACAATTAAAATTACATTAGACATTTTCTAAAATAAAAATCATTAAATAAGTATAAAGTCAAATATAAATTATTTAAATTTTTGTAAAACTCAAAATGTGTGAGATATATATATATATATATATATGTGTGTGATTAGTCAATGTAACTGTATCTTATAAATAGTGTAATTAGTAAGCTAATAAAAAAGGGTAGATATTTATAGGAGCACATAAATTAAACGAAATCCATAGGCATCACATAATACAGTTTTATCTACAAAACAATAGGTACTAGATGGTCATACAGTAGAGAAACATAAAAAGAAAACAACAAACGTCTAGAACACCAACAGGTTTACACGTTACAGTAACGCACAACAACGAATGACGGTGACAGGTCACCGACACTAACAGAAGACAGATTAGTAACTGTTTGTTGTAGCAAAGAAAAACGACACTTGCAGTTGCACTTTTGCCTTGCAGTGTTATGTGGGGTACCCTCGATGTACGGTGCGTCGATGGCGTGGCAGCAGTACCATGCCGTAAAGAAAAGGGACGTGGGGCGCGCGCTTGCCAAGCAATGCCCCCAACAACAGCGAGGCGGAAAATATGGACATGACTAAGGTGGTCGGCCTTACCAAAACTATACGAGTCCCACGACGTCGGCGGTGGCGAGAAGATCCCACTGGCGTGAGCGCGTACACGCGGGGCACGTTCAACAAAAACACTAATGCGGCAGATAGAAATAGAGGAATGATAAAAAAAAAAAAAAAAATGATCAACAAACGAGAGAAAATCGAGTGAAGCGACGGGCACGATGCGAACGCTCAACACTCTTATTCAGCCCGAGTGGCAGCGGCGGCGGCGGCGGCGACGGCGGCGACGACGACAGCGGCGGCGGTGGTGGCGGCGGCGGCAGCGACGACGACGACGACGACGACGGCGGCGGCGGCGGCGGCGGCGGCGACGGTTCACCGGTGTGTAATGGTATTAAAATACCGCTATAATTATTATTAGGAGTATTACCTATTCTAAAATTTTTCATTTATATTTATACGCGTTCAATACAGCGGCGGTCCACTACACCGGTGCGCATTGAGCATCACCGCCGTGTAAACAACAAACAAAACGACGACAGCGGCGACGACGACTACGACTACGACTACGGTGGTGGCGGCGGCGGCGACAGCAACGGCGGTGATGGTGAGCGGTGGAGGAGGCGGCGGCGGCGGCAGTATCAGTGGTAGTGGTAGTAGCGGTGGCAGTGGTGGCAGCGACGGCGCGGTGACGGCCGCGGAGGTACACACGCACACACACGCACGGGAGTGCGCCCGCGCGCGCGCACGTATAATGTATACCCATTACTCACACACATATATATGTATACACAACAATATTCGTACGAGAGAACGAACGTACCTTTGAGCGTGCACCAACCGTACGTACACGTACGTGTTACAAAATGTTACGCATAGTTGCGATGCAAACATTTGGGCAGGGTGTGCGCAACAGGGGAACACGAACAAGATTTGCCGGGACGAGATCGGTTGTCGTGCAGAGAAAAACGGGCTAAACGATCTGATAGAAGGGACGCGGGCACACGATCGGGACGCGATAACCGAGCGCGCACGTAGTACCGATAATAAGAATAATAATAATAATAATAATAATAATAATAATAATAATACGTGTAAACATTATGTTATGGCGTGAAAAGCAGTACCGTTAATGTACCAATTACAATGTTATAATTAGAAATAATAATAATTACAATAACAGTAAACGTAAACAAAAACATACTGCCCGGCGGCCGGGTGTTTCAGGGGGGAGGGGGAGAAAAAAAAATAATGCCGTGAAAACTTACCCAGATGCAGGTTGTGTTTTGGACGCTCGATCACATGATATAGCGTCGTAGCGATGTAGCTAAGCGGCAACGACGTAGGCGACGGCCATTCATGTAGACGCCGTGACACTTTTTACGTCGGAACGATCACTGCGGCGGCGGCCAAAATGCATGATACACACACGCGCGCGCACGTACACACACACACACAAACGCCCGTTCTAGCGCGCGCGCGCTTCCGTTCCTACGTTGGCGCACTCGCGGGGACTAACGCGGCTTCGGCGTTGAAAATTCGACGTGTGTAAAAATGTGTACACACGAGATATTACGCCGGGCAAAACGAAAGGCGGGCCCGGATTCGTCGTATCGATAAGGGTAAACGGGAATTAATAACAACAGACGATTAAAATAATAACATTACAGCGATATTGTTATTTACTACTGCAGCTGCGTTGGTAGTAGTAGTATTAGTAGTAGTAGTAGTAGTAGTAGTAGTAGTAGTAGTAGTAGTAGTA
>NW_020271713.1:7116731-7193424 GCF_003268045.1 Sipha flava
TAGTAGTAGTAGTAGTAGTAGTAGTAGTAGTAGTAGTAGTAGTAGTAGTAGTAGTTGTGTAGTAATAATCGGACGGTGGTAGTAGTGTACCAGTAGTACTACTATCGGTAGTAGTACAGCTAGCGTATCGGTGGTAATAGTTGCAATCCGAGTGCAACGCAGCACCGTTCTCGTTTACGGTTTTTTTCTCGTCGTTTCCTTTCAACCCGCGCACTATCGTCGCGTCGTCTACGAGTTGATCTCGAATTCGGGTTTCTATTCCAATTGGACGAGTACCACCGCGTCGTGTTGCCCGTACACTAAAATCCGGCGCGACGGCGAATGAATTAATTGATAATAATATACTACTAATTACAGCGACAACGGCGGAAATAATACAAACGTCGGTTTCGTTTTTATACCGTTCACTCTTTGTACAATGACAAATATTTTACAATAATATTTATAACATCGCCGCATTAATGTGTTCCCGTCTAACAGCCGAGTAAATCCTCCGGCAATTCACATGCACGCACGCACGCACAAACGCGTCTCACGTACGCACACACGAACCCATAGCGTATACAAACGCGGCGTGCACGCGCGCGCGCGCACACACAATATCTCTCTCGCTCACCGTCAGTGCATCCCTCACGCACTCGTTCGCTGCTAACCCACTCGGTCTCACTCTCTCGTTATTTCTCTCGCTCCCTCTCCCTCGGTCGCTCTCTCTCTGACAACGACGACGGTTCACGCACACGCGCGCGCACAGTACACCGTCGTTAGCACACGCGCGTACACAAACACGACCGTGACGGCGCGCGATCGCGGACGGGGCGGGTTGGGGGGTACGCTCGCACTCACGCACACTCTCGAACGCGCGCCCGCGCACGCCGACATTGTATCTCGAGCCGCGCTCGCGGTGCGCGTAACGCGCCGTGCGATTGGTCGACTCGGCGGTACGTCCACTTGCGTCGTACGGCGAACGCGACCAATGGTGCGGCGCGTTACGTACCGCACCGACGGGATGATTATTTGACCAATAACACATAATACGGTATATCGTAGCCGCCGTCGTCGCTTACATTCTCTCTTCTTTGACCACAATGTTTTTACACGTCCAACTATATGACATATTGCACACACACGCGCGCGCGCGCCCCGCGCACGCACGCACGCACACGCACACACACAAACATTCGTACGCATACGGGCGGGACACGCTTCCACCGACCGGCACCGCTCACCTCCCTCGTGGATTGTAGCCCTCACGTTTTCGGACGTTTTGCAGCCGTCGTCGTCGTCGTCGCCACCGCTACGCGCGTCCCTTTCGCCGAATAATAATAAGAGTAATAATTGTACATCGTGTTTCCCGTACATGTCTCGGCGCTTGTTCGCTTTAATGCCGTGTACGTGTACACACGATGGGAACGAAAAACCGTAGGGGCGTCGTCGTTCGTTCCAACAACAATAACATTGTCCCGCTGCGAGATCCGTTGGCGTGTACGATCGTCGGCTTACTATTATTATTATTATTATTATTATTTTTTTTTTTTTCATAACTATTTCGTTCTTCCATTCGTTCTCGGTTTAACCGTCGCGCAACGGTTTCGCCGCGTAAACCAGGGCAGTTGGCCACCGGTTGAAACAACCGTCACCGGTCGAATCGTGTCGGTAAAAAAAAATAAAGAATCCCTTAAGACGACCGTGCACGGCGACTCGTTGACAAAATTGAATTATTTTTTTAAACCTCGCCGTCGGCAAAACATCAATAATAACACGACCATTATTAGTGAGAGAAGGGCATAGTGTGTGCGGTAGAGAGAGAGAGAGAGAGAGAGAGTGGGTGAGAGAGAGAGAGTGATTGAGACGGCGGATCGAGTGATGGGCGGGCGTGTGCGCAAGAAGACTGGGGAGAACACGAGTGGCGGCCCGGCGGTGTGCCGCTATGCCGTACACACGCACAACATTCGGCGGGATGAATAGATTTTTTTTTTTTTTCCTCTCCTTGTTTAATTGATCCGTACCAGTGCTGTCAATAGCGCGGAATTGCAAGTCCAGCGTCCGAGAAAATCATTCGGATTTCATTTTTATTCTCGTTTTTTCCTCGATGCACTTAACCCCGCGGCGCCCGCCCACTCGCGACGGAACCGGCCGACCGCGCGACGATAACCCGCGCACGCCGGTCACAAGTCACCGCGCCGAACACGGGGCCCACGGGCTTTTCACGGCGTGCGCGTCCACCGCCCCCTCGCAGTTGCCGTATTCCCCGCTAGATTCTTCTTTCTTTTTTTTTTTTTCTCTCTCTCTCCAAATCGCACGACGTGTGCCTCCCGTGCCGCCGTCGCCGTATCGGTTACGCTTCGTCCGACCGTCGCCGGTCCATCGCATCACGCCCTTGGCGTGCACCGCACGAGCGCGCAGTGTTGGCATTCGCGCGGCCGTTCCGCGTACCGTTTAATCGAAACGGGCGGACGGAATTTATTATTCGTTTTCCTCTTATTATTATTCCGTTATTGTACATCGCGTTGTCGGCGGACGTCTAAGCCCCTGGCCAGATTTGTGGTATACGATGCGAAAACATCATTTCCACCATCGCATACCTATATATTATTGTCGTAGCGTAAGCAGTGTATACTTACGATACGATTTCGACCGTACAACCGTACCAACTTCCCGACGCGTTGCCCAAAACCGTAGTACGATTTTTCCCCCGTAACCTGGGTAGCAGGGCCGTGTCTAGGGGGGGGGGGGTGAGAGGTACATGTGCGCTGGGGCACCAAAAGCTTTTTTATAGTCTAAGTAACATTTCTGAAAGTTAACCATATTATTTAATTCAAAATATTTAACACACGTTTAACGCCATGGTCGCGTAGTCAAGATCATTAACATTGTCTTGATCGGCGGTGTTGCTAGTTTGTTTTTAGTATTGGTATTTATTTTTGCCCCGAAATCGGCGAGATGACAAATCAACAATAATATAATAATATATTTATATTCTATTGTTATTGTTACTTGATATAACTGATTTAATAACATTAATAACATAAACGAACACAGACTTGATCGAGTTGTACAATATAGTTCATGAACGTAGAAGTTGCATAGGTGACTAATTATTTTTCATCGGCAATTATTTAAAAACGTAAGCTACTTTTTGTGCAATCGAATGAATTTAATTTATAAATAAATAACCGATTTAAAACGATAAGTTATTATCTACATGTTTTTTTCTACCTATAAAATTATTTTTTATTGAGTTTTTTATTTTTTTCTATTTATAGTGCTTTTATAAATACTATTAAGCTCGACAGTTATAATAAAGTACATCGGTTAATTTATTAAAATACAATAGATAAAACATATAACATAAAAATATTAAAATAATAAAAGATTATACACAGAAACCAGCCTCGTGAATGAAGGAAATACGAGTAATTAGAATGAGAGCAGATTTTGAAATAAAATCCTGAAAGTCTTGAATGGGTTAATGAGAGACTAATTAGAATGTTGCGTTTTAGTGATTGGGGAAGGACAATCAAATAGAATATAGATATTTTTTTTCCAAACAGGGTGTGCAGAGAAGAGAAAAGTGGCGCAGCTTGATGATAAGGGGCCCATGTGAAAATGTCCAGACCTATATTATTATTTATTGTTGTATTAAAACAAATAATATAATATGTGTATATTACAGATTATAGTAGGAATATTGTAAGGGACAAAATTAATATAAGAAGAGATCTCGGGGCCTCCCAAAACCGGGGGTCTCTGTGAATTGTACATCCTATACTCTTGATAATTGCACCACTGGAAGGAAATCATTAAGATTCAATTTGCAAGCAATAGAGTAAGAGATGATGGCCGGTTAAATTTGATTATGAGGGATCTGTCTGAATAGAGTAAAATCGTTCAACCGTACTTTGTCTGGTATAACAGGAGCTATAGATTAAAATCCAAAGGCGAAATTTGTGTATAACTTGTTCAAGTAGGTAGATCCTGGTGAGAAAACATGGCGTTTGAAAGTTTGAGTTATATTACTTATATTGTTCTTTAGTCGTGGATTATTTATTTTATTAATTTAATAAATACAAAAAAAGTAATTATATAAAACCCCCTATTCTTAAGTAGTCTCTTTATAGCTTAAGCTAAGTTATAATTATAGGTTCAAAAATATTTTGTAGAGGGGCGAGGGTGTTAAAATGATTTTTGGCACCGGATGCTAATTATGCTAGGCACGGTACTGCGGGGTAGTAAAGCGATGGGTGGATTCGTTACTAAATTAATAAATAAAGAAGATAAAATCTAAGTCCACGCGATTTCAAATACGATGCAATTATAAATCTTGTTCTTCCAGGAAGAATCGTGCGGTCAACTTCCGGCACGTAGCCAAAACATTTCTATTAGGGCTATTGAAGCCAACAATTTTGGGCCCTTGTATTATTTTCCATAGTCTGTTTCCTATGAGAAACTTGTAGAGTCTATAAAGTGTAGATACTATTTGACATTAGTTGTATTATGAATAGACCTAATATTTAATTTTAAAGTTTTCTACGAATATAAAATGTAACATAATAATATATTTATAGATATTATGTACAGATATATAATAATAAAAATCACGATAAATTGTATTATCGAATAGTTATCTCAAAATATTTATTTAATGTGCACGAGCTATAAGCCGAGCTGTCCTAAGGATTTTTAGGGCCTGAGGCATTTATTCAAGGGTCCTCTCATCATCACAATAATGTACGTGTAGGATAAAAAATACACACCAAGTTAGCAAGATGTTAATAAATATATATTTTTCCAAACTTCAACCTTCATGGACTTTTAAATGCATAGGTACAATTAATTACATTTTTAAAACTTCTCAACAATAACTCCGGCAGTAACCGTAATAAATAACAGTTATAACTATTTAGAAGTCGGAATAACTGAAAATCTTGTATAATAGCGCTTAAATATACATTTAAATTAATTTTTATTCAATAAAATGTATTAATGTTTCATAAAGAAAAACCATTTAGAAATAATATATTTAGATCGATAATCTCTAATGGATAACGCCGAGTGTATTTCTAATCGTTCCGAACTTCGATCGAACTGCCCCCTTTAAATTTTCCTGGACATAATGGTCCCGTCGCCCTGAAGACGGCTCTCACAAAGCGTGTTTTTGATGTTCGGTAAAAAAAAGTGTGTATAAATTTGCGTTTATTTGTATTGTTTGGGGGGAGGGGCGGCGGAATAAATTTAAGGGAGGGGGGTCCCTCCCTACCAGCTACGTGCCCGGTCGAGTGGTCTACGGTGTCGTCGTACGCGGCGAACAACAATATATTCAAACGCGGTGCAGACGCGCGTCGTTCGCGATACGGGAAACGATCGAAAAATATATGCCACATTTTTCCCCCTCGCCGATACGGCCCGTAGGTAGCGCTAACGTATCGCTGGAAGACACGTCGTCGCCGCCGCCGCCGCCGCTGCCGCCGCCGCCGCCGCGAGACGCGCAAGCCGCTCGCACACGCCACACACTCGGACGTTGCCCACACCGGTGTGTGCGTTCGTAAATTTTCGCGTAATGACGTAAAATAACCGTCTCCGTTCCCACGTCCGAACGGCTCACGACGTTGATCCCCGGGTGGGAGGGGGGTTAGGGTACGATGACTACTGTACGGCGAACGCACACGTACGCGCGCGCGCACGTATATTCGCTGTTGTGTGCGGTATTGACCAATTCTCCACATCGTATGGTACCCGGTCAACGAGTGATACCGTTCGGTTTTCAATGTGTTTATAACGTTCGTGGTCCGTCCGCATTTATCAAGAACGCGTATCCGTTGTAAAACGTTATAAATTTAAACGTTTACGCGGCAGCCCACACGGGGAGCGCGCGTACGTCGTACCCGTTTGATACACCGCGGCCGACTGCTTTGTTCGTACGATGTTTTCACCGTTCATCATTATTAGTACTGTTATCGTGTCCCTGTTTTCAAACGTTATCGATTCGAACGCGACGAGAAAATAATCAATTCCATCACGCTCGTTCACTACTGTCCATTCTACGATTACGGTGATCGTTTCGGCTAGAACAGTGCATATTTTACAAATGGTCATTTTAAATATTTGTATACAATTTTTTCACAATAAAAAATATGGTACGGATAATCGTGTGTGCGTATTACGTACATTTAAGATTTTACGTGTGTGTTATACCTGTAGGGAAGTGTATGCGTATAACACGTTCGCCGAGGAGGGCGGACCGAGTATTTTTAAATTTATTGCATCGATAAGGGCCAGTGGTTTGTGGAAATCGTTCACGCGGTTTTATGAACTTGTTTCAATGCAATACAGTTGAAAATGTTCGTATTCGTGAACGTCGATCTACGATGTGACGATATTTTCAAGTTCTAATTGGTTAAAATATAAAATGCGTAATCATAAAAATCCCCGGATCGCGTTCAATCTGGAAAGGAAACTTATTATAGAGAATATTGATTACATGCAATACCCATTCATACGAGTTTGTACTATAATACTATACACGGTTATGCTAGGGACACGCAATCGCCCTCCTTAAGTATGCAGCTGCTCACTGCCAATAATTCGCGATCCTATCGCTTACAAATGTACTTGTGATTATTATTTTAGTCTAACATTTAAAATTGACTCATTTCAGTTGTATAATATTATGAGAATGCAGTTAAGTTCCACATGTACATTTTTTTTAAATACCATTTGACAATTTATTGGTGTTTTGCAATTTTCTTTTTTACCTATACTGCACTTCAAATCGATTTATTTATTATTTTATTCAATAATTAAATTGGCCTTCTAACACAATTTTAAGACGTTATTTAACAATATTGTTAATCAGTAAATTTTTAATCATATTATTATTTTCAATTAGGTACTTTCGATTAATTTGTAACGATTGAAATATATTAGATTTATTGATATATGTAGCTGAAAACAATAGCCACTACTAGGAATCGGCACAAGACATCCACATTCCTATATTCGGCCCTGTTTTTAGATTTTATTTACCTTAATATTCATAATATTCATGGATGGATTCAGGGGGACACTAAGGGCTGAATGCCATCCCCGTCGGAAAGTATAGGTATACTTAGAAAAATCAAACAATAGATTGTAAAATTAAATGTTAACAGTTTTAGTATAGTGTTGTCAAATTATATTTTTGGAGGGATTCTAAATATCCTACCTAGAGATCCCTATGTACGCTTATGATCAGCTATATTATATAATTTCTCCTATAAAATGCCTTGACCATAAATAGATAAATGGATCCGCCCTTGACAATAAGTCATGTTATGTATATCCAGTGGCGTAACTGAGAAAAAATCTAGGGGGGGCAATATAATATATTTATTATTACCAAAACCCTGACACCCCTCCCACTCACCAGTTAAAACATATTTTTATTTTATGTATTTTATACACTATATCTAATTGTTTGATTTTACATAAGTCTTTTAACTCATTTTATGGTTTAGATAAACATAAATTGTAGGTAGCAGCTACTAACCAATATTGTTAAATAATACCCATAAGAGTTAATAAATAAAAGGTGCTGTTTGTACTGTTGGATTATCTGGGGAGGCAAAATTATACCTTAATCTCTCAAAAAATTGTCAGAGGGGGCCCTTGCCCCCCTTGCCCCCCACAATTACGCCACTGAGTATATCAGTAAGAGATACAATATTAATTACGGTCATTGTGGAGTTGATAACACCCCCATCGCTCATCCAAGCATATCTGATGCTTACAAACTTTTAATGATGACAAAATAAAATTATTATCTATAGGTAGTCAAAACTTTACAGATAGAGTTATAATATAATTAAATTAAAAATATATTCAAATTTCAAAAATAAACTTTTGGCAACTATAACTTCAAATACTTTAAAATGTAGAAGCATTTCATATTAATTAACCACAACTCCACGACTTAAATTTTAAACTTTTATCAAAATTTATATATAATTAAGTATTTTGTTAGGAAATCGTATCATATAAGTATATAATATTTCGTTTGGAAATTATTGTATTTACATTTAATAATAATAATATCGACTTTATAACATAAGATATAACCATTTGTTTGAACATTTAAATTACTATCAATAACGTTTATTTGATTATTATACATTTTTATAAATATTTGATTATAATTCATATTATTATTTTATATTAATTATTCAACCTTGAAATGTTGTTAAAATATATATTTAAAATACCTCGAATGTTTTGAGTTTTAAAATTTGTCTATACATTATTATAAACTACTCAGATAGTATACATTTTAATATTAATTTTTTTTGATTATTTTTAACTACTTTCATATACCTCCCCCCAGTATTCATCTAATTCTTATAGTTAGATAACTCTGTAAACCTGTGTATACTTAAATAACCAAAATATATATACTGAGGAAAAAACCATAAATTATATAAGAAAGTAATTAAAAATTCGGATAAAATATAATTTTTTTCACTTTTCATTTTATTTGCAAATGTTAATATACTATTTGTTTGTTATTACACTATACATTTCGATATATCATTACAATAGTCTATCTAAACTTATGAAATGTAAAGTCTCACGGGAAATTAATTTTACTTCAGCAAACGAATAAATTCGAAATGTGTAACTTCGAGTAAGCAGCATATAGACTGTGATACCAAAAATTATTTTGTTTATTCAACATTGGAATATAGCTACGGACAATAATATAGGCGGGTAAGAATAGTATTTCATTAGATTTTGTTATATATATAAAATATATACTTGTTATATTAATTATCAATCGCATTAACGATAAGGCAATATCACGAATAGTCTGCGCGCAGAACAATGAATGTTGTTTAAAATTATTTTACTGTGATTAATAAAGCAACAAAAGGAATACCATCATTTGTAGCATACAGTATAGGAAGTGACTGATTTCACTTCGTTTAGGGGTTCCGGGATTATTATAACTAATGAAAACAATGTAGGATTTTATTTGTACTATATAATATTGTGTTGTACATTTTGTAACGCACTAGGTATTTATTTCACGAGTGCACAATATACGAACACATATATATACACGTATTATTCATGATATACAATATATATAAGCTACCTATACGAGAACTACAACACTGTAATGTTTTGCATGTATAGACTCCAAAAATTAAAACACATTATGGTAAAATCAGTATATTATTCTGACTACACTTGGCATCAAAAAATACTAACATAAAATCAATTTTATATTTTTCATAATAATTTTTTGAAGTAAATACATGTCTGATTGATAATTTATTATTTGCATTACAAATGCTGATACGTTTTGACTTTAATAGAACATTAATGCCTTTCAAAATCTATGACTATAGTTATTTGACAACCACATAACTCGATGGAATCTCATTAACTGATTACTGATTAATGATTATTCTTCTGCTAAAAGTTTTACTTACATTTCAACCTTACGGTCATATATATATACAAATTATAATTCAGTTTTAAATATATAGACATAAATAATAATAATGATGGTCTTTAATGAATATTAATCCATGGTATTAATACATTTGATTACTAAGACTAGTATAGATAGACTCAGTATAGTTCAAATGAAAAAAATAACTTCAAGTAAAACATTTATAACATTTTAGTCTTATACTCTTATCCACGTAGGGTATTATTAAAACCCGAATAATCTTATAGATTTAAGATACTGCATTTGGATTCTATATTTGCTCTTGGTCGCTTTATTAATTTACCATGTCTTATTATGGCTTAATTTTTTAATTAATATGCATAAATAATACTAACAATGACGATTGTACTTGAGCGTATTTTGTATCACACATTGTTTACATTTGATATATTACATACACAATGGAGAACTTACAGTAGGTGTTCTGGGGTTAAAACACCCCCAAATAGTTTTTTTTAAATTTCTTTCCTTTATTGAAGTTACTTAATATAATATTATCAAAATATAAAATATTTTAATACTGCTTTGAAAATGTATTAATATATATATATCTGTAAATCTTTATTCTTATTCTACATCTACTGCACAGAACAAAAGATTATTCTCATCATTAAAAAGGATAAAAATATTTATCAACGTAATTGTATGAGCCAAGTAGGTATATTTTTTTGTTGTACTAAGATTGCTTAAATAATTATTATAAAATTTAATTAATTTATAATTGTTTTTTCTAATAAAAACTTAATGGTTTATCAATCAAATGGAAGGATCGTATTGAAAATAATCAAGTATAGGACAAATTGGCATTAAAAAAAAAGACGTTTTCTTTTAACACTACAAAATTAATTAATACATTTATGTAAAGTTTAATGAATTGATTTTTGAAATAACCTATTAATCTGAAATTAATTAATATTATATTCAATCCAACTTTTCATATTTTATTCTAGTAAAAACTATGGTAAAAAATTCAAATAGTAATCCCAAGTTTTTTTTTTTACAAGAAATTTACCACTTATAAGATGTTTTTATATCATTGATTTTTTAATATAAATCTATATAAAACTATAGAAGTATAATTTGCTCTTGATAACTGCTCTAATATAAAAAGTTGTTGGTTATAAATTATAAAAATGTTCAATAAATGTTATTTAATAATATTTGTGGCACGTATTACGGGGAAACTTACGATATGACTTTGTGATTAAACTATGATAATATTTATGGAGAAAAAAGTATTGTCAGGATCCCCTAAAAAAAAAAAAAACCCAAAATTATGCCACTGTATAAAAATTATAAACAAATTTTCAAAAAGTTTTGTTTTGGCAGAAAATTATTTTTAATTAAAACTTGTGAAATGTAAATGTCACCGTGTTTTTTAAACACTCATTATTATATTGTTTACTATTGTTTTGCTCAAAAATTTAACTTCAGCAAATAATATAATTGTTTTTTTTTTTTTTTTTTTTTTTAATAAATAAAACCGATGTCCATGAACTATGAACATAATATAACTAAAATTAAATAAAGCAAGTAGGTATCAACAATATTTAGTTTTTGATTAGGTACTACTTATCTATCTATCTCTTTATCCGACGGAAGCAAATGTCTTATTTAAGTATAAAGTGCTACTTAGTACCACCAATATCAAATTGAGTATAGTATTGGAATATTTTTTGCATACAACTATAAAAAGACGTATATTTTGAATATTATACGAAACATATAGGTAGGTTACTTATAACTTTACAGACGTAAGTACGAAATGAATTAAAATGATTATTTAAATCTATATAAACTGACAATGGTTGCTACAAATTGCCTGGACACTTCCTATTAAGCATAATAAACTAATATTACATACCTTATCTAATAGAACTGGTTCAATGATTTTGAGATGCGACGAATAAAATTGGTGAGCTCCTTATAAATATATATGAATGTGTTTATTAGAAGATATATTTTCAAATCCAAGAAATATTCAAATATATTTAATAAACTATAGTTATCAACTACTATGTTAAAAATATTTTTATTCAATCACTCAAAAATAAAAAATATGTTAAAGAATGTAGACACCAGTGTAAAATAGGTTTATGTTTTTCAACGATTAAATGACGAAATTACTATATTTTCAAATTTTATATAAACCATTTTGGTCAATAAGTTGATTAAAAATATATTTAATTCCATAAATAATTAACGAGATCAGTTTGATTATTTTCTTCTTAGAACTTAATTATTTATTTTTCTAGAAAGGTCGTTTGATTTTTTCTTTTTTTGTTGATTTTCCTCACCAAAGAACACATGCATTTAGACGAATTCGCACATTTTGAAAAATATTTAGTTCAATGTATTATTTTATACGCATTAACATTGAAACGTAAAATTGTTAACATAATATTGGATGTTAATATATTATCGTATGTTTAACCTACTGCCGATTGATGTAGTCCGTTAAGATAGTGTAGTTTTTATACAGGTATTAAAATTGTCCATGATAAAATAAACGCATTCAGACTTCTCCTTATTCGATGACTGACGGTCTAAAAAAATTATCCTGCATTACTATAATAATTATACAATTTATGGATGTAATAAATAACGGATGCGACTTTCAAGGGAGGTCGTGTAATCATATTAAAATCGAAAGCAATTATTGTCACATAAAAGAATCGTGGGCTAGAAGCTTCTAAACTAATGGGCATTGGTATTAATATTAATAGGGTGATTACTGTTTTATATTTCGAGTTTTTAATCGAAGAAATTAGGTACGTTTGAAGATTTTCGGAAAATATAAAATTGTATATAATACGGCTGACATTATAATAATATCTATAGATTTATGAAACTTGTGCTCACACAATTAACAATATGTAAACAAAACATTGAAATATTAACCCTATAAAATGTGTACATTTATAGTGATAAAAATTATTTTATAAAATTTGTTTATTGAAAAAAAAAATTTAATAAACCAGGCTGAAGCAACATTATGTATGATTAGAATAATAAATATCTAGGAATTATTATTTTCAACAGGATTTATTATTATTTAACAGGATGCCTTCTTTATGAATTTAAAGAATAACATTGTGTGACATATTTTTGGGTTTATGTCGTATGGGTACCTGCATAATTTTATGTTTTAACCAAAATCAAAAACCTTATTTAAAATATTATTCTGTTTCAACATTTTTTTTTTTTTTTTTTTATTAAATAAAACAATAAATTAAATTATCTATCTCCTGTAAGCTTACGCTTCAAAACATACAGCACATTTCGTCTAGCTCGTTTGTACATGTTACAGTCAAAGCGTAAAATTCAGTCATTTTATATAATGTCTAGTTATTTTTTAGAACATCATATAATTTTAGGCAAAATAATAATAATTGCTACTTTTATATACAATTACAAAGTGATTTTAAGCAATTTAGTAATAATTAATAATTTTTTTGTGCAATGTCTAAACATTTCATAAAATTCAATAATTAAATAAGTAAAGTTTAAATTAAATTGAATTTTTAAATTTTCTAATTTATATAAGATTAAGGTATTAATAAACATAGCATATTAATTACTTATTACAAGATAAACAACTGGAATCACATTTTGAGTTGCACAAAACGGTATTCAAACAGATACATTTTTTACTTTGGCATTTTGTTGAGAACTATCACTTAATAAATCCTTGTCCACTTCCTGTTGACTGCTTAGTCGTAATTGATCGCAATGCCATATCTTTTTTAAGTTAAATCTCATCTAAGCGAAGAAGATTTTTTTTTGTACATTGTAAATTACAATCTTGCACACCATATCTTGTGCCCAATCGATAAAATCCTTCTACAGTATTTTAAAAATAACATATTTCAAGTTTATTATTTGAGTAAAGTAGATTAAATATTTTAGAAACAATTACCTCAAGAACTATATCTAAATTTTTTTCGAGCATCGCCACATTTGTCTATATCCGGAATTGATACTCCATTTTTTTGTAGACAAATTAATTAAGCATTCGTTGAACTTAAATTTCTAAACCTAGAAAATGGAACTGCAAAATGAACTTTTTCATTTTTAGAGGGGATTTGCTCATCGTTGTATATTTTCTCTACGTTGATGTCAATTTATTTTTCATTACAGTACACAGTCGATTCTACGTTCACAATATTTTCTAATTCTTCTTTATTTTCAGTCACTTCAATAACGTCTTTTGACAAGTTTGATGTGCTCAATCCTACTTTAATTTTACAATTAAATAATGCCTCATAATGCGAACACTTTATGTCCGAATGGTAAGCTCAATTTTTCATTTATCGAATAAATCGTAGACCTTGGCTCCAGTTTAAACATTTTTTCTCTTCTATCTAAGTTGTAAACATATTTTTCATGTCTGGATTAGCAAGTTCTACGGTACCCTGGCTTTGGCTATGTCTCGGTTTTCCGTGAACTATTTTTAGTTCTGCCCCTAGGATTTTTATCTGATTGGAAAACTTACGGCCATTATGAGATTTTCATAATAAAGGTCTTCCCAATAATGTGAAAATGTCAATAAGATTATGTACTCCTTCTTCTGGACGTTTAAATTCTAAAGGCTTTATTACTATAAACTTTGTCAGATACTTCTGGTAAATCATAATGAACTTGTCAAATCTATTTGGCAACGCGAATTTAATTCAATAAAAGTAAGAGTCTTGAAAACAATTCTTTTATTAATGACTTTTTGATTTTTCTGACATGGCTCACATAATTGTAAAAATAATTAAATTTCAGTAAGAGTTATATTTTTATATTTTATGGAAAATGTTTTAACCATTCGATTGCATTCTCTGTGACAAATTGAACAGTAAGTACTATAAAGAATTTCATATAGTTTGTTATCAGAAAGATAATATAATAATTTGTTTTCCGTTATTATTGAAAGTATAAGCTTTTTGTTATTCTGTACCACTGATACGTAAAATCTATAAAAATATATGTTTACAGTGTTTTCATGATGCTTATTAACATTTAAATTGTTCAATAAATAAAATATTTTCATTTTTATATTAATATACCTATTTATTTTTTTAATAGCTACTAATCTCTTGAACTTTTTTTGTTTACCATTTTTTTTTTAAATTTCAATACTTCGTTCAGTATTTCTTTGTAGTTTTCACTTGTTAAAAATGTACTATTTTTATTTGAGATGTAGTGGATTTTTTTTAATTCGTTATTAAATCGTTCCATTTAATTTGGCTAAGCTATTCTGCTACCCAAGCGAATTGTCATGGACTAACACATTAATTAATACTGATATATTAAATCGGGTCCACACTAGAGCAACATACAGCAACTTTTTCACTTGCAACATGTTGCTTATTCAAAAGTTGATAAATGTTGACAAAAGTCACTTTATGTTTTGATTAAAACCGAAACACGGGGAAACATGTTTCCACTAATCAATGAAAAATTGGTAATAAATAGTGTAACAAACAGGTAGCGACAATTTTATCAGTGAGGACAGAATGTTCCAGCCGTGTGTTGCCAGTTATCACGTGTTTCTATAGCGTGTAGTTTTTATACTCGGTGCAAATTTAATGAAATTTTCTACAATGATAAAACCTCAAAATTACTTTATCATGTACCTATTTAACATAAAAAAATTATTTAGTTCTAGTACTGACTGTACTAAAATGTTCCATGTGTGATGGACACATTATCGCAAGAAACACAGAACAACAGGTTTTGAATTGTTTCTATTAATTTGTTATTGGTAATTTGTTGCTATGATATGGACAGTGTATTTATAAATGTTCTCGTTTGTTTCAAGGAAACAAAAACAATTAGAAACACTCGTCAATATTCAGGAACTATTTGTTGCTCTAGTGTGGTCCCGGCTTTATGAAATTATACCGATTCTAATCAATATTTTCTTATCGATCTAATATCAATTATTTTTATCGGTAAAAAAAAATTTTGATTGTATTAATTATACATTGCCTAAAACATGTTTATCATTTTACATAATATGTAGTCAGAGTATGAAATATACACTTTACCTAACAGTATTCGGCATTTTATATAATGTCTAGTCATTATATACAATTCCGCGTTATACACTTGAATTGTAACATATACATATTTATGCTTAATGCATTTTGTATTCAGTTATCGTATGCGTACCACATTAAACAAAATGTAACTATGAGTTTTTATTTTACTTTTATTCTCTATAAAAAATTATAATTTCTTATACTCAAATGTTTAAACATAATATTTAGTACAAATTAAAATATTATGATTTGTCTTTTGAAGTTTTTAAATACTTACACATAGATTTCAAATTTAATTCAATGTTACAATATATTAGTCACAAATTATTAAAATTTGAATACCAAATACATAGCAGTGTTAAATAAGTTGTATGAAAAATCAACTATAGACTGACTACATTACAAGCATTAATAACAGTGATTTTTGACCCAAAATAATTTTACTTCATGTAATTTTTAATCCATACAACATGATTATTTTTTGATTATTCACAACCACTGCAAACGAAAAAAATACAATATTAGCTAACATATTTTGTATCAGTATAAACTATAAACCTATCAAGTATAAATAAATAATTAGGTTTGGATGTTTTTTTTCAGTATAAAAATTACTATTGAAATGGAATAGGTTTAGTTGAATTTATGTAGATAGGCTAAATGCTATGCGATTTAATACAAAATAGTGATTTTCTAAGAAATAAAACATTAAATAAATAATTAAATGCTTATTAATTAAATAGTATGTCATTAAACAAATATTTTAGTTTATATGTTTAAACTAAATATCTACATAAACCGGATTTACAGCAAAATAATGATTTCTTATTTATATAAACTATTCCAATATCCAAAATAATAATAATAAAAAATAATTTTTTTTTTTATAAATATATTCTGAAAAATCTATACAAAACCAATGCCAGGAGTGTAATTTCATTTTAAGCGCCGAAAAATGCAGTGATTAACTTAAATCAGCTCTTATATATTTTTACATTTTTTTTTATACTTATATATTCAATTCAGCATAGCATAAAACGTTTTGTAAATAAAATAAATAATGAAGTAATATTGAATAATATGAAATAGATACAGAAAATGTTCAAAGGATGAATTAGATAATTGATTTATAATTATTTTCAGAAATTGTAATAATAACAATTAAAAAATTTAATACTTTCAGTAAATACCTTTATTTACTCGATATTTGTTGATATAATATTTTACTTCTTTTGATAACTACTACATTGTTTGGCTTATAATATTTAATGCATTTGTTTTTTACCATCACAATGTTTCGTGTTAAAATATGAACGATAAAACACTCATTTTTTTATTGAATTTACTTTTTGTTTTATCCAAACAGTGACTTATAAATACATTTTTAGAAATAACTATAGATAAATACAATTTTAGTATAATATTCTTAACATGGCCGATGATGAAATCGAATCAAATGAACAACAAAGTGTGATTGAAGGAACAAATCGTGATTCAAAAGATGATGAAAACGTTATGTTCTACTTTTTGTATAAAATAATTAAGAAAAAGATTTTAAAACGTCATAAAGTCGGTGGTAAATAGTATATTACTTAAAAAAAAATTTATACATACTGCTACGTATATTTTGTATATTATAAATAAACGTTCGAACGATTAAGTATGTAAAATTAATACGTTTTGATTAAAAAATACAATTAAAGTTTATTATTTTTTTTTGTTGTAAATATTGTTTTGAGTATACTGGATTAACATCAATTTTAAGTTAACATCTATATTTTTAATTTCCATATACGTGTGTATGCATATTTTATTTATATTATACAATAACCATATAGCTACTCAGATTTAATCAATAAATATTTAAATAGCGCGTATTTATGTATTTTAAAACCGTTATACTAATATAATACGATTATGGTTGACAGTTATAAAGCAATATAGTATACCTACGTCAAGTATAAAAAAAAATTAACTACTTAAACAAACTAAAATTCTACTTAGATTTTACATTTATCTGGTCGGTAATTTTGTGGTATACGAGTAGATACCTTTATTATTATCTCAATATTATTTTTATAACTGTAACTCTGTTACAGATGTTTGCACATTTTCAAGTTGGTTAAGAGCGTTGGAACAGTGTCCAAATAAAAAAGTTCGATATGAGTACACGCAACTCATGATCTTGGCTTTAGAATATCCGGAGCCGGTGTGCCCATTCAAAGATCCTCCGCCTGAGACAATTGATCCCTTGGAACACGGGGTAAACTATTCATAATAAAATCGAATGAAACATTATTAAATACAGTTATAAAATACATCTAAAGGTAATCGAAACTTCGAGGAGATTCAGAAACAGAGAAGGCACTGCAACTTGTACACCAATCGATACTCGCATTTCTAATCCGACCATTACCACGTCAGTCACTCACAATAATTGTCGGTTTGCATCTTCTCAGATCATCCCGAATGTGGGCGTTCAAGTTTATTACGCATACTCGGACGAACCACTCTATAAGTGGTACATACCGCCTCAAATAACAGTGCCAAAAAAAGGTCCACATGCAGGACCTTTAGAATGGGAAAGAGCAATAGCGGGTATTATGCCCAAATGGAATAAACTAAAAGTTGAGAATCCAATACTTCTCAACACTCAAATCAACATGGATGAAAAGAAGTAAGTGCATATTGAAATTTAATTTGTGATGTTCGTGTAATTACTTTATCATTGTTTTTTTTATCAGGGAGGAATTGGCATCAGTAAATGGCAGCAAAATATCAGAAGCGAAGTAACTGAATTATATTTTTCATGTTAATTGGTAAAATATGTAGTTACATGTAACATGTAAAGATGGCACCGATTTATTAATGTCACTATTGTCTTTATGCACTTCATAACCCTTCATGCACACTATGCATTTGTCAATTCTATTATAATATTTTCATTGTATAGTTATTTTATGCCATACAATTTGAATAGAAATAATAAACTTTTACAAAAAACATTTTGTAACATACACGTCATAATTTCAATTGTTTATCGAATTAAAAACTTAATAAAAGTCAATATAATTGAAAACATGTTTAGCTACTATTTTATATTTTGAGTAAAACGAGAAATGGGTTAGTTATACTAGTAGGATTGCTCTGCTCTGATCATCACTTATTAAAAAGTAAAATATATTAACCTGGTCTAGTTGATACATTGGAGGAGGGGTCATTTTACTAGTTACCCTACAGTTTTCTGAATAATAACGAAAAACTAACTAAAAGTTTTTACAAGTATGACAAAATTTACGACATCCAGTTTTCGATAAAATCTTATCGTTACATTGTAACTCAAAAAATTATAATTAAATTTATAAAATTAAAATAATAATTTAACAAATTATAATTATAATAAAGGAACTTAAGATTTTCACTGAACATTTATGTCAATGATCACTGTTAATATTATATTTTTCAAAAGATTTTCTTGAGATATTTATAAATAGTTATATATATATATATATATGTATATATAGTTGATAATTCTAAGCAGGATTGCACACAAAAAATATTTACTATACATTAAATATTTATTATACATTTTCATAATTATATAATATATGAACCACTTTTACTCGATAAAAACGTATTTAATATTTTTTTGAATTTTGGAGGAGGGAGGTTTAGAACCCTAAAACCCTTCTTGTATACGCACCTGATTCTATGTATACTTAGATTTTTTTCGAAAATGTTGATAAAATATTTTTGGTTTAACAAAAAGTCTTGAAATCATAATACAAAGTTCCTTATACATATCTTTTACCGAATAATCTTATTCTTCTTTTCGTGTCGGTCTTCAAATTCCTTATCTGCCAGTAGGCAGCAATCTGTGTTACTTTATTTGATATGTCATTGTTCGTTTTCCTTTTTTTACATTCGATTTTAAATGTAAAATACTTAAGAAAAAAATTTGTTTGATACAGGCATAAATCCTATTTTCTCTTTCAAATAACACAAATAATTATAAAAATTAATTAAACAACTGACTTATTTTGATATAATTACAATCCATATGTAAATGAATAATTATAAAACAAATTCAATTTTTTCAAAAATGTAATAAATACTAATTTTGAGCGTCAGACAAGTTTTCTGTAATAACATTTTTACAAAAACCTTAAATTTTTCCTTCGTTTGAAATGTATAAATAATTATCTAAAACATGTTTTTCAAATTTTCTTTACGTTTAACAAATTTACTAAAGTTGTTATCGAATAAAATCTTGATAAATTATTGTATTTATTATTATAAAATTTAGAAGCGACAGGGCGAGAGCAAACGAGAAACCGGATATTTGTAATGTAATGAACATTGAGCAACAAAACCGAAATGTGACTGAAAATTTTGGCTGGAATGATGCTAGTATATTAACAGGAGAAAAAATAATTGGTGCTGAAATGTGTTCTGATTACAAAATGGATGGTCAAGTTAAGTCACAAATCGAACTCGACGAAGAAGCTGCCAGTGCGTTCGATAAACTTTATCCCGGTGATTTTAGAATACACGTGGATTATTCAGTCGTCGATGTTTTAGTCCCAATGAACAAGATGATTTCCATGGAAGCTGGCGATAAAAGTAATTGAACACAGCCTATCGCATTGTTGGCATTGTTTTTAATAATCGTTTAACCCGTAGACGGCAATTAGGTGAAATTTAGAGAATGTTATAATTATGTGAGTGCCATATACATACGTAACCATACTCTACATAATACATTTAGAATTCATTGTATTAATAAAAATATTATTTTTACGTGATTAAATATTTTTAATAGTAAATACTAGCGATTACAATAATGATTATATATTATGCAAACAATATCACAGAAAATCGCAAAAAGGAATAAGTATAATTATTAGGAAACATTAAATCGTATATGCTATTCGGACCGAATAATTTTATTTTAAAATTTAAAAATATATTACACAATAACATTATGTAATACATTTTGAACTTAATTAAAACTAAATTCAAATCAATTTTTTTTAAAAATCCACTAAGAATTTTTTAAGAATCAATTGCTAAACTTAAATATATAATAGTTAAGCAGTGGTTAATTAACAGAAGATTAGAACACATGAACAACTGAGAGAGCAGCCTAGGATATTTACTCTTTATGCACTCCAACATGGTTAAATTATTTAACTAATTAAATATTTTAATGAAACAATTTAATATTTTTAGAAAACACTGTAACAATAATTGTTATAGTGTCTTCCAAAAATATTGAGTCCTGCCATTTTAACACTAGCAATTTGTTTCTACTCGAAGGAATTACTAAAGAAAAACAACACGAACTTTGCGATGAAAAATCTTCTTCAAAACCACGACAATGCAGCTCCACCACAGATGTATGTGCCGATTCGAAGAACGCTCTCCGACAAAACGCTGGTCAGGAAAGCACAAGGCTGTCCGTAGATTGCGGCCCCAAGGGCATCGCGGAAGCGAAGAACCGTAATCGCAAAATTTCAAAACTATCTGCCCATTTGAACGATTTGACTGTCAAATCACAAACATTTAAAACCCGTAAAAACGTCGATCCCGAGTGTCCGAAAACCATTATTGAATCTCCCAAGGACGAATTATCGCAGCGTCGTGTATCAAATACAAATGAACTCTTTGATGACCCCGAAAGTTCAAGTGGAAAAAAATGTACTCTCCAAAAAGATCTTTTGAGTACACAAAATGAAGCTGACTGCATCGAAGAAAGTTCTTACGACGGAGCGAGATCGCTATCACTAAACGACGGTAAAGAACTGGAAAATAGTGATCAAGACTATGAAAGTTTAGATGGACCTTTAGATCTGTAAACTGTTCAAAGCTATAGTTAATAAATTAAATATTGTGTTTTATATCTCTGAAAATGTCACACGTAATAACTGAAATGCTTCAAAGCGTTAAATTCATAATTATAACGATAACTCTTACCAGGACCGTCTCGAAGATGAAAATCAAGGGGGGTGAATAATATGAAAAATGCCGACTATCATTTTTTTATTCAATGTGTATGTAGTATAATTAACTACATGTAGTCGTATTTTACTTTTTAACATTCGTATATGTGTCTGTGTCGCACGTTCTTAAAATTGACAATTTAATTATATATATAATAATATTTGATATTGTATAATAAGTAGTTATATCAATTTTATTCATGTATATACTGTATTACGAAATATGTAATATTTGTTTTTCGTAAGTAAAATTAGATCCTTCTAGGCTATAATGAAACAAGTCCGACTGCCGACTGGTATTTTCGTTGGGGATGGGGGGACATCCCCCAAGACCCCTCTTCGGAACGGCTCTGACGTACATAAATTTACATACCTGGGTCGATTAACCTGAGTGACTGAGTTTATATTTCTATATAATATACATGTAGGTAATTATAAATATATTACCTATTTGATATCTGCATGTATATTGTTTTGTTACAAGCTATTGTAAACTTACATTAAAAAATCATTATATGCCTATAGTATAATTATAAATTATTATTTTATTCATATAAATACATAAATTTATACAAGGTGCATTAATTAATACTTCTTAAAATTAAGGCCTTTATTTATATCACAAAAAAATTGTTAAATATCATGTGCGTCTAAATTCTAAATTATGATGGTATGTAAATAAATCGAAATAACATGTAAAAAAATTTGTTATTAACAACTTTATTAATTAGTTAAAATTGTAAAATCTTTAGATCAATATTTATTTCAGTATGATTTAAAAATAATTGTAAAACATAATTTGATTAAAAAATAATTAAACAGGTATTTCCGTAATATGAAATATTTTTAGGGCATAAAAAATCTATTGAATAGTTAAATTTCTTATGGAGACCGAAATAATATAAAAACCTTTACTATACAGAAATGTTGTGAAAAAAAGTCGAATTATTTACGTTATTTATTTAATTAGAACATGTGCCTTTAAAAACACTTTTTTATCGATGTTGTGAAATTTATATTCGATGACTGGTAATAACTACTCCTATAACTACTTATGATTAACTCCAACTGATGCAAATACGTTTTTTAGATGAATTATTATGATTATTCAAATTTACGACCTATAATTGTAATTGTAAATGTGACGAACAATACAGTTATTCCGAAAATTTAACTTTTCTTGGTGACAAACTTAGAGTTTTTTAATATAGTTTCATCATTTTTTTTTAAAAAATTTCAAACTAATTTATACTATTGTGTATTAGTTTATTCAATTGTTCTGAAAACGGGGCCCCAGTATTCATACTGTAAACTGTAAGTAGTTTAATTATAATTGTATTACGATGTAACTAAATATATATATATACGAGTATATGTTCATATGTATAAATAAATGAAAATCACGTTTCAATTAATTTATTAGATTAATCAAATCTATCTCATTTGTCTTCTGTGATATTAAATTATAAAAATTAATTAGTCAAGTTTTTGTTGTTGAAATGTTTACTTTTGAAAGCCGCGTTTTGTTTATAATTAGTTGTATAAATTATAATAACATTATTTGAGCTTTAATTTTTTTTTTCAAAATTGATTCTGTATAACAGCTGCGAAATTCTGACAATCTAAAAATCAAATTTTATAACAATTTATTAATTCACATTAACCAATAAATTTTATTATTTATTAGCATAATATTTTTTATATTACCGTCCAATATATTATATACTATAAAAAGCATTTACCAACAGTTATAAATCATTCGGTTCCTCCTCATATGCCAGCTGACTTGCAAACAGTTGGCCCTAAAATATATAAATAGAAATTATATTTAATTTGAATAGAGTATATTCGGTGACTAATAAGCTTTAACCGCATTGAAAACGTCTTGTACATATTTTTCGTGAAATGCATTGGTTAAGATAGGTCTGAAATATTTTGTTTTAAATTGTTATTTATGCAGAATGCATACTTAATAGGTAGTAGTCTGTAATCGATAATATTATTTTAATCGAAGTATTTAAACACACCAATTATAACAAACTACCCGAATATTTAAAATAACTGTAGGCTTTTGCTGATAGTTTATGGCTAATATTTCTTTAATGATTTAACGATTAAGGCTAATAGTCGGTATCGAATCTCGAATATGATACCGGACAAGTTGAATGTGTTAAATAAAAAAAGACGAGTATTTATAAGATAAAATTTGATTTATGATCGCAAAGTAATTTTATTTATTTGCATACAGTAGAGTAAACGCGATAGGACCAAATTCTAATATACCTACATAGTAATATATATCACGGGAGTACAACACATCAGAATTAAAGAACTCGTCATATAAATCTATCTTAAACAAAAATAGACAAATCTGATTTTTTTCTTCTTATGATCACGTTTAATTACGAAGGAATTGACAGACAAGTCCGTTTTGTTTTTATCAAACACACTCGCCTTCTTATTACAAGTGGATGAACGTTTATTACGTTTTCTGAAATTCCTAGATAATAAAAATTTCGATTTTTTTATTCTTTTTGATGTATAAGTTTATATTTATAATAAGATCCATGCACAGTTCGTACGGATTAATATTCATGAGTATAGAAAATATAAGATCATAATTAATTTCTATACAAAAAAAAGTTGAGAGTCTCACATTATAACATTACCATATATGGGCAATAATAACATTAAAAAACAATCGTTCATTTGTATTTTGAAAAATAAAAATAACACTTAAAATAAACAATAGTAGAGAACTATACTGAATGGTAGTTACATTTAAATAATATTTAAATATAATGAAATACAGAAATAAGGGGTAACAAAAATTACTTTTGGTCAGTGATGTCATTTCACTTTTTTCTAGAGTAAGACATGCTTTTATAAAATTGTCATCTCGAAGGCTTATTTTACCAAACTTCCGATTAACATGTGGGGAGGAGAACGTCAAACCATTCCAAAAATTTAATAATTTGTGTTTTGTACAACGGTACCCATATAGTAAACGTCTCATAATTCTGATTTACAACATGTAAATGGATTTATAAAATGGTACGTATTTATGTTTTGATGATGTGCCGACTTTAGAATGGGTAAACTTTAAACTGTGGTAAATGCATGAGTTGCCCCTACTTCACAAATGACGCCAGTGTTTTTGGTTCATGTAAAAGAAAAAGAAAATCCCATTAATCTTGAAAATAAAAATAAAAACATGTTTTAGCTACATATATATATATATTAATAATTGTAATTTCCTTCACTATCGATACAATAAAATATAGTTCATAGGCGTCACTAAGGGGTACGAGGGGTATCTTTGCTACCATAGAAATTTTTGTGGGGTAGCAAGGGTATCTTTTCGCTACCCCAAAAAAAATTATAGATTTTAAAAAAATATTCGAAGTTTATTATTCAAGTGTGTACGAACATAGACCATATATTATTGTGATTGTATCTAAAATATATTTTGTGATAAGTTCAATACAGACAATAAGGCAGTGTATACACTATACGTTATATCAATATTTATGAAGAAGAGTTAGCCAGTTAAGTAAGCCAGTTATCATGTTACACCTTTAAAAATTTATTTTTTTACTTTCTAAAAATAAACTTTGCTACCCCAAAATTTGGACTTTAGTGACGCCCATGATACAGTTTAAACCGATATTTGAAAACCAAAGACTTATTTAATACGTTCTTCGTCCATTATTACTATACCAACACGGACTTATTCAACTTCAAAAATACGAAATATTATTTTATATAAAATATATTTATGTAAATATGTAGTAGTATAAAGATAGCAAAACGTTTTAAACAAAAAATATAAATTAATGCATTTAGAACAGTTTATGACTTGCGTCATGTATTCCTATGTATTGATGCATATATATGTGCAATACCATCATAATTGTTTGTAACTGAAAAGTTTGTTTATTATAATTATTTTATAATAAAAGCAATTAATAGCGTTTTAATAAATATACTCGCACAATATGAAAATATTATTAATTTATTTTATTACAAACTAATTATAATAAAAATGAACTTTTTAATTAAAAACAATTATGATGGTATTTCACATTTAAATGCAATAAGAAATATGAATAAGGTACATATATAGTGTTTTGAACAAGCAATTTAAAATAATGATCAACGTTTAAATTTTAAATCATGGCGAAACTAAAATTAAATCACCAGTAAATGTGTAATAAATAGGCCTTGGGACTCCTAGCAAATGCATTTTTTTTAAGCACTGTAAAAAGCAGCAGACCTAAGTATAAATCCTGCTTATGTTATTTGGAGTTTAATTTCAAAATTGAATTGTATAAAGTGAATACTTACCAAATACCTAATTTGATTTATTTTTTAAATCTTCACTCGAATTTTGTTTTATAGTCACCGAACGTGGGTAAACCCATATACATACCTTACTTTATATATAAGTAGTGTAAACTGAATTTTAATATCAGTATAATATACTGATATATACTGATATACATATTATGTATTTTTTACCAATCGTTATTTTACATTATTAACGAAGCCTTTATTTTTAGAATTTAAATCATTACACGGTCTACGCGTACTTGTTTATTATTATTGTTAAATTATATTCAATGTTATTGTTGTCTGCATGAAAATCTCGCTCTAATAGTGGTGGTAACTATTTTTAGCTAGTAATAATTTTGGTATTTCTGATTTCAAATAAAATAAATCTAGCAACTCACAGAGACTAGGTAAGATTATATTATTATCGTTAACTTTAAGTTCAATAACAATTTAAATTTTTTTATGGCATCCCCTTTATATTTTAAAAAAAATAACTTCAAAAAATAACAGGGCACACTCAAACGTAAAACTCTGGATCTGCCTATGATCGTATGTAAAATTGATATTTATAATTTTGGCTTATTAACCATGATCAATAAATCATATTATGTAGGTACCTATGCAGATATAGCGCAGTACATTTACTTGCAATTACTTAGTTCGTTTTAAAAATATTATTATAATTTTAGCGAGCATACACACATTATAGTTACTTACTTCTATAATAATAGACACGTAAGAATAAAAACAAAATGTACGGCAGGTAGATATGGGTGTTTTAATAGTAACTTTTTTTAGAAGCCCCGGTGTGTCGCATGTTGTTAACATTGGTAGGCACTGAATATTGTATTCATACGACAAACCATGAAAAACGTGTTTACAGAGTTTGTTAAAAAGAAAAAAAATGTAAAAAAAAACATAGGAAAAAAACCAAAACATTGCGCACTTCGGGTTCTGCAAGCATCAGGGTCCGAATAGTGATCGCGCACATTGATCCCTATTATAGTTATGCCCAACAGATATGGGTAGGTACGTGTGCGAAGTATCCGAAGAAAACTGATCTGACCCACCGATCAAGATCAAATATCCGGCAGTAGTAAAAAAAAAAAAAAATTGTAATCCTATAATCAAAAGTTTTTAGTGCATATTTTTGCATACTTAGTGATTTTTAGATTTTAGAGCATATATATTAATTTTATATTTTTTAGAGCATATTTTATGATTTTTGAAGATTTAGTATGAAAATTTAAAAAATAAAAAAATACATTTATATTGAGAGAATTTTCTAGATATTCTTGTATCGTATTTTTCAAATTTCTATTTGACATTAAAAACAATTTTTTTCCTCTATTGGTTAATATAATATATATATATATAAATTATAACTACAGTTAGCTTTACCTAAAATAAAGTATTGTACAAATATTAAACAGGAACAGCTGCTATCGAAATACGATGATTTTCTATAAATACTTTTCTAGGAAAATAACTCAATGATTATTGAACATTCTACAAGTGCATTTTTTTTATTCAAGAAACATTTTTAATGCTATTTTATTATTATTATTTTAAATTATGATTAAAAATAAAAAATAAAAATTATTTTTATTACTTTGCTTTTTCTATATTTATAATTTTATAAAATATTTGTGCAAATGAAAATGTTGTGTACAAAAATAAAATAAAATATAAGTGTGTATTTTTAAAGCATATTTGTACTTTTTTGAGCGCATTAAGCTCCGAGCCCTACTTATGACCAAATCGTTGGTCCCCTGTTAATTTTTGGCCTGGCGAAAAAAATTCCCGGCCTGAAATATTTACCCAGTCCGTCCATGGTTGTTAATACAGCTTGTGAGAGATGAACCTCGTCTGTGGGACCAGAGGGTGAAAGCTTACCACAACCGTGATATAAAATGTGAGCTGTGGGAATCAATAGGAACGAGTAATTCCGCATAGGTACCTACGCAAGTTGTAAAAAATTCTCCTTTAGATCGACTAAATTGAATTCATGTACCCATGTTTTTGTTCAACGTTTCTTTAGAAGGACGTTATTTTCTATTAAAGATCAACACAAAAAATCATCATCAGATTCACTCGTTTCGCTATCACGTGTTTTCTGCAATAGTTTCTACTGCAGACTGCAGTAGAATGGTTAGACAGTATACAGTATGCAACGGATCACGTCGGAATCACTGTAGGTATTCATGTCTAACGTTATCGGATACCGATGGCCGGACAACGTCGGATCGGGAGAAATACGGATCTAATGTAGGTGTAGACTAAGTCGGTGTTCGGCAAGACCAAATACTAATATAGTCGGGTGAGATGGGTCCGACATTAAACACCTATGCAACAGATCTGCCGCAGTGAATCGTATTTGGTCGAAGATGTCAACTTACCACCACTACCGTATTGCTGTGACAACTGTCGCGTTACACAACGATGCTTGGAAGCGTTTACGATGCGGTCCAGACAAAATATTTCCGAACGACCGATGTAAAACCCCGCTCAAGGTCAGGTCAAATGAACGACGAGACAGGTTTATATTTCCCTCCCTCTCCTCCGTTAACATCTCTTACGCTCGACGAAAATCCGGAATAAAAATACTCAGGTATTATTATTCTCACGTATCCCATTGTGACATGTCTAAGATATTATGAAATGTGACACAAATAATACGTCTGCACGCTGTTGTATTGATTTCGAAAGAAATTATCAGGTTGGTTTTATTATTTTTTTATAAAAACGTTTTTCCGAGCAACAAAAACCCATCCAAGAGTACCATATAAAGCAACTTTCATAAAGGGATATCGGAAGCATACGTATATATGTGATTTTTGAATTTTTCCCGAAACCGTCTAAAAGTCTTAAAAATCACTAAAAATAATGTCGTGTTTTATTTGGCATACGTTTTGATTTGAAATTTTAATTTCTTTGATTTTAATATTTTAATAGCAATACAATTGTACCTATACAAGCCCATATTTAGGGGAGGGGGCACGGGTAGCCGCAAACCCGGGGGTGTGAAGTCTCAGGGGCGGCAAAATATTTTAGCAAAATTAATTTTAAAAATTATGTACCTAATGAAAAAAAAGAAAATAGTATGGTTTATTACCTATATTATAATTTGTAAATTAAAAAAAGTATAGGAATCTCGATTATGATAATACCTATGTTATTC
The DNA here is from genome assembly GCF_003268045.1 of Sipha flava. Classification (NCBI taxonomy): domain Eukaryota; kingdom Metazoa; phylum Arthropoda; class Insecta; order Hemiptera; family Aphididae; genus Sipha; species Sipha flava. The sequence goes on from NW_020271713.1 coordinate 7,145,772, forward strand.
CAGTCAGAAACCATCTTGCATAATTCAGATTATCTCACGACTAGTCATAAACTACGCGTCTGAGTAAGATAAAATACGTCAAACTAACCTGATTGTTTTCATGTGACTATGCGCCTAAACGCCCCTTTATTTCCCTGTCAGCAGTATATAATTAATTGCAAACTCGTTTCAAACACGATCAAATAAAGGAACCCGAATATGTTAAGGCTTAATTTTGACATAGTAGTTTTTAAATATTTTCAAGATAATTAACATTGCTATTATATAAATATATTACAACAATGCATCGTGCATCCGGAAAATAATGAATTTCTTAATTGGTATATATGTTTACGCACACCATGATATATTATTGGATGTCTTGTAAAAATTATGTTTTTTAAGTTTTTAAGAGTGGCGTGCAAACGACTGTGTTCTACAAACTCTTTGGTGCGAATAGTCATCGTCGAGTTTAATAATATACCTATCTATATCCAGTGTCGTATTTGCCAGTGAACACTATAAGTTAGTGTTTAAGACGGCAAATAATATTTAATATTACATTTTTATTATATGTAGGTAACTAGAACTGAAATAAATGCTACTAATTTTAAAATGTTTTATATTATTTAAGTCGATGGGTACTAGCATTGATTATAGAATATTCTATAATCAATGGTACTAGGTACTATTTAATTTTGAATATAATTTAAAAATGAACTGTTTAAGCATTTTTTAATCTTTATATTTTATATCATATAAACGGTCAAATGTTTACACATAAATTCATGTAAAAGTCGTAAGAATAATGACTGCCTAAACACTCCTATGCACAATTCACCACAACTTCCACAAAATACAATGTGATACATATATATATATATATATATATATATATATATACTTCTGTATGCACAATGTCTAAAATATTATATTAATATCCACTGGTACAATTTTTTTGAGCATAATTTGTGACTACATTGGCATAATTTTACAGTAAAATATTTTTTTCGTCATAGCAAATCTCTACTGTTAATTATTAGTAAATAGACACAAAATTCGTATTATTGTAAATGTATGCGAAGTGACAAAACGATAGAACTTAATGTACTTTAATAGTTAAAAATAAAATTCGTTTTCGAATCATGATCCATCAATTAACACGAACATCCAAGTTAATTGTCCAAAAATTTAGATAGCAAATTGATCAACTCCACTCATAGTAATAATAAAAAATTATACACTATTGCCTATGGAGAGGGTAGTCACTCCTCTACCTTCCCATTAAATCCACGTATAATGGGCTCAATATATTTTATGTACTTTTTATACAATTTTTCAAACATTCCTCTTTCCTTTGAAAATTGTAAATAGAAGATTAGAGTTCTAATCAACATCTTATGAAAATGAATTGTTTTATAAAAAAACAATGGTAACATTTTTAACATTTTTATATGAGTCAGAACTATAACTATATGTTATTGTTCTAAAAACAATAGATTTTTTTTAATACTCAAATAATAGTTATAGGGTTAATATTCACTATTATCATTCTTTAATTATAATAAGTAAGCTAAATGTAAACAACTAATGTCATATAAATGAATTTGTCATGCATTTCAATTGTATTATTTGCTATAAATGTTCTCGATGGTAATTTTTTAGCTAAATTGCTTAAGCCTTTTCCCCTATAATACACTATCATTGTTCAATTCCTTACTGATAATATAAAATAAACTTAATTCTATTAGAAATTAGCTTTAATAACTTAATTAAATTTATTTTATTTTTTATTTCTATTCAATTAAATATTCAACTTTTGAAATGTATAGTAGAATCAAAATACAAATAAAAATTATATATTTTTATTATGATTTAAAAAAAATTTATATTCATCTTGTTAATCTAAAGACCAAATTTCACATAAATTATATTTCCATATCAATATAATGTTCTATTTTAAAGATTAAATAAATATATTTATAATTCTCAATAAATCAAAGGGGGAGGGTTATAGCAAAGTGAGATATGAATGTTGTGTTTAACCTCACCGGTTCGAACAGTCACTGATGGTTTTATTTTATGGGTGGAACAACCTCCTAGAAAAAAGAAAACATCAAGGATCTCCCATTCAACATTTACCACACAAACAAACCAACACACCAAAAACATCCAACACCCAATGGCCTGAGTTACCAATAATTTATAATAAATTAAATTCAAATAATATAAGGAAATAAAACATTTTGAAAGAATATAATATTGAGATGTTCTTTTTATAAATAACTAGCGTAAAAAATATAGTACACAAATATAGCGAAAAATTTATACTAAATATTTTGCACCATTATTTAAAAATAATATACTAAATACTCAAGAAATATAAAAATATAACATATAAACAACAAACATTGAGGTAGTATATATTTTTTTTAAATATTAATAAATTTATTTTATTTAATATTTCTATATCACAGAGTAATGTAAATAATTTTAATAAAAGAAAACAATAATTTAACAATAATATTATAATATAGGTATTTTCTCAAGTTATTGTAATTTTCTTTTTTTTAATACAAATAATAAGGCAATTATAATTAGTAACAATATAATTGTTCAAATATACATATGAGTATAGGTTTATATAGGTTTGTCAACATTTACATGATATATGGTGTATAATAGTTATTTAAAAGAATAAATTCAGTATTCTGCAATAGAGTATCATTGCATTTACAAAAATTTACTAAAAATATATAATGTTACAAATATTTATAATATTAAATATGTATTAAAGCAAGAAAACACAACTATAGAAAATTAATATATAGAATAGGGTTAAAAAATATATACTTTTATCCATACATAAATATAGGCCAACAAATGTAAATATAATAATATGGTTAATTTCTACTGATTATTAAAAGTTTTAACACAATAACATAATTTCCATTTCTTTTTGGCAGACATAATTAACGGCTAAAAATTAAATGTTGACTTGTTAAAAATAATTGTATATAATTATTGCGTATCATTATTTAGCAACAGTTTTAATTAAATTAAATGACTTAAAATATAACTTATATTAAAGAAACAGTTAAAATGTCAAACAGTTACATAAATATTGTTCATTCTACCTTGAATGAATGTGTAGTTTTTAACTAATGTCAATGCACTTCCCTCACACATGATAAAATAGCTATGATTAAAGGCATTAATAAATTTATAATAAAATTTTATTTTTTTATCATTTTTAATAAGTTTTACAAAAATTAAGTCTTTTATACTGAAAAATTGCATACCATTACCAATAAAATATTTTATAACAATACTACCGGAGAAAAGAAATATTAACAAAATCAAAATTGAATAAACAAAAATGTAAGTAAACACTTAAGCTTTCACTTTTTGAGATTTTAAATAATTCAATAAAAATGGTTTATTATAAAATTTAATTTTTAAACAATTTAAATTGAGTAGTGCAAGAATTAATTTAAATGTTGTTTTATCAAGTTAAAGTGTTCAGTTAGACTAAAGAATAATAATTTCAATCAAGTAATATAATATACATATATATATATAAATATATAAACCACTCGAAAATTATTTTGCATTATATTTAACACTTCAAGTGTAATTTTAAAACTATTGGGCTAATGAAAGTGACATTTTAACAATTTTTTTCTATTTGTATATAATTCACTGATCAGACAGAATTCTAATTTGTCATTTAATATTTAAATGTTAAATTGTTATTTATTAACATTTGTTGTTTGTAAATTATTTTGTTTCCAAAACACTGAAAGTTTCATATATTATGACAAATTCAACATACCTATAAGTAAAGAAAATAAAAAACACAGCATCATTTTTAAAAAAATGTATACATAACTATTATGAAACCATACGAGTTTAAAACACTCTGTGCACAATTTATATAAAACATTATACGTATTGGCTTAAATTAATATAATAAATTAAGGTACTATGGTATATGTACATTTTAATAAAATGTTAACTATTTAAGATTTATGATTATTAAATAAAATGGATAAATATATAATATACGAGTGAATTAATTGACACATGAAGATAAAATATATTTTTTTAATTGGTTTCTGTATCCAACTTCATAAAATTATTTGGTCAATTAAAAAGTGCATTAAAATTTAAAATAAATTACAATTGAATAAATGGTATAAAAAATATAAGTCTTGATAAATTTTAAAAAAATATAGATGTTCAAGTGTATAGTTAATAGTATCATTTTTTTAAATATTGTAGGTAATATGATATTTTTAATAAAATATTATTGGTATAGGTACGCAAAAATATTACTGAATCAAGGCAACTTTTGTATTTTTTATTTTACTACCTATCAAAAATTGAAAGATAACTATTTGACATAAAATAAATAATTACTGACATTGAGAAATAAAGCACATTCAAAATACAATTTTAATCTTAACTTATTATTTAATAAACATTCTTTAAATTAAACATACATTTTGGGTAAGATAAAAAAATTATCACAGTTAAAATTGTTAAACATGATTAACATACTTTGGTGGACACGATTAAGATTTCAAAAAAATTTAGCATCAAATATAGTGTATTAATATAAAAATTATAAATTACTAATATAAAATTAAACAATATTATTTTACAACTATAGAACTATTAAATTATTTATCCATTTATATATTAATATATAAGAAATATATATCAGCAAAGATAAAAACAATAAATTGTGTTTTAAAAACAACCAAATAATAAATATAATAATTGATTGAAATTTAAAGAGTATTTTATAATATATTAATTTATAAAGATACTTCACTATAAATTAAAATAGTTAATTTGATGCCCAATAATATTTTATTTGATTAAAAAATTTAAAAATAAACACAATGTTTTTCCAAACTAATGAATTCCAAGATTTCTTTTTAAATAACCAAAAACATTAATAAGGCAAACCTTTGATAATATATGATATTAATATTATAGTATTTTGATACAGCAATACTTTTTTGAATACTATGAATATTGAAATTGAAATTCTTTTTATAAATAAAAATAATTTTTAAAATTCACAATCGAAAAAATATGAAAATCTATTATTCAAAATAGTTTATTAATTATTAGTTTAATTTAAAGTTTAATTATTACAAATTTTGTTCAATATTAATTTATTATATAATCATTTTTAATGAATTAATACAATAAAAAGTTTATATTTTTTCAAAAAATAAAGAAATAAAACTAATAACTGAATATAAATATTATTTAAAATCTAATAGTTAACACATAATAGATATCAATTACAAACAGTAACAACATACAAATATTTATCAATATAAGTATGTATACAGAATGTAAGCATAGAGATTCAATAAATATAATTCATGAATATACTTTAATGTTAAGGTTCTTACAATTCAACATTATAATCCAGAAAACTTTCAACTTCCTGAATATTCCAAAATTTGTTTAATATTTTGGCTTTTAAATATATATATTTAAGCATAATATACCAATGGGTTATAATTTTCAATACATATATTATATATTATAATTGCCATTGGATAAAAATATAATAATACAAAACATTCTATGAGTATCATAAAACTCCATGATAAATTTTAATGGACGGTCCGAAATGTTTACAAATAGCTTTAAAAAAAAAAAGCCATTTAAAATTTATCTTATTTTTCTTTAAACAAAATCAAAAATACCAGAATATCAGAAGTATGTATTTTTTAATAATTTAAGACTCAAAAATTTGCATAAAATATCAGTTGTCGTAGTAATTTAACAAAGTAACAAAATTAAACATCCAACCAAATTTATTTTAAGAATATAATGAAATTGATAACTTATATTAATATAAATTAGTTACTCCTTTTTTTTATATGATTTATAAGAAATACACAAATTAAATTATATTAAATGATTTGATATGATTAAAATACATGAATATTTTAGATATTATAGTATTATTTTATTTTAATATGATAACCATTTGAGTAAAATATATATATATATACCAAGTTACTGGTATATGCATATAGTTATGTAAATGATTTTATATAGTTACTCAACTATTAAAAATAAGCTATGTTTTTAAAATATTTATATAAGATTGAAAATTTTGTTTGATATAACATATTGTATACATTCATTGCGATTATGTTTAAAACTTACAAAATTAATTATCTAAATGTTTAAAAAAAAATATTACAAAGAAAATAGAAATTGAAGCAAACTATTAATATAGCAAGACTAGATAGTTGCATACATTTTTATGTAGGAAAAATGCTTATCGGCTTGCTCGCATGAAGTGGTAATATGCTTACACACATGCAATGTATAATTCATAAATTTTGTTTAACTATAAAGCATTATTAAAATTAAAATTTTATTTTAGATTTATTACAATGTTTTTAACAAAAATATAATAAATCTCCTTGCTATAGCTATATAGCAATAACTATATTACAGTTTAATGCTTTTCAATTTACCAGATATATTTCCTTCTTCTTTTGATATTAGTTTTATAAAAATGGATTACTTGAATGTTTGTTTAATGGGGAATCTGATCCAATCTAAATTTATAAAAAAAAAAAATAATCTAAGAATAATTTCTGTTATAATAATTCATATTATTATACTTTAAAAGGATTGGCAAAATCTGCACTCCATGGTTTTACATCATTAAAACCCATTGATTGACTAGAAGTTAAACCATTTGGCCATTGAATATTATTCTCCCAATCATCTATAAAATAAATGAATAAAAGTAAAAACAATTTTTAAATTAAGCCTTGATTATTTTTTTCTATTGTTATCAAATACCTGATTTATTATTTATAAATGGATTAACTACATGGTTTGATGGAGCCCAGCTATCTTGAATACAACCTACAATTAAAAAATTAAACAAGTTGTTATTACCTTTTGCAAATAAAAATAATAAAATAAAATTATTAAAAGTACAAAATATAAATTACAAACAAGTATTCTTACTTTTGAATGGGTTTTGAGTAGTATTCTCAGATACTTGATTACTCCATGTACCATTTAAAGATGCATCAGAACCTACAAAAATTTTTAAAATATTTTAGTAATTATAAATGATTGTATACCTATTGTAAGTAAATTATATTTTCACTTACTCCATGCAGAGCTGTTACTATTATCTAATTGGGGAGGAGTATCTTGATGAACTTGAGATTTCATTAAACAATCGAGATCTTTCAATGCAGCATAGCGGTCTTCAGATGGTGCTTGAGAACCATTAGATTTCCAACTAGTACTAGGACTAGTACTTTCTATCGCAACACCTATATTTGTAGGAAAAAATAATTAGCAAAACAAATTTGTTTAACAAAATACAAATTTAAAAACAAAACTATAAATAAAACTTTAAATCTAAAAATGCTAAATAAAAATGTCTTGCTAAGAAAAATTAAAATGTTAATATCAAATAAAAACAGTTTTATAATACATAATGTTACATAATAGAATATCAAAAATAAAACATAAAATTGTAAATATATTAAGAACGAATTCAAATTATACTATACATTTCATCATACAATGAAATAGATATATACAAAAATATCCTCAATTATCTTTTAATTAAAAAGGTTTGTTATTAATTTGAAAGGTTGTGAATTTAAACTCTTAAACAAAATAATTTTAAAGACAAGAAAATTTAATATTTGTATTGTATTCTGTTTATAGTACTTAAGCTAACTACCTAAATGTTTTTTTTGTTAAATATGATGTTTAAATTGATACTAACAGATAAAAATATAATTGAACACAATAAAAATAAAAAAAGTGAATAGGCTTAATATTTATAATTTCAAGATATTTCTGTAGTTAAAGAAAAAAAAAATAAACAAATACATACAACTTCATTAAGCTAATTATAAAATAAATAATATTTTTGCAAATAATAATGTCTACATTATTTAACTTCACATACATAACTAAAGATGGAAAAAATTACAACACAAAACCAATATAAAACTCACTCCATCGATTATTTATGTTGTTTGGTTTTCTTGCTGGTGAAAAATGTATTGGATTTGATGTCAAATAATCAAAATACCCAGTTTGTAGCGGTTGAACAAACTTAAAATTTAAGTCTTAACATAAACCAATAAATATTAAATATTAGTATTCCTAGATTATATGGTTTATTAAAAAACAATATACTAATGAAAAGCATTGCAAAAATTGTATTGAAAATATAAACATAATATTAAAGATATTTTTCACTAATAAACTGTTAAACTGAAATATAATTTTTAATGGGTATTTTAATATTTATTAAAATAGATTCATAAAAACGGTTTGAAAAATTACATGAGATTAAAAAAACAAAAAAAAAGTATGAAAAGTATACTTCTATTTTTGAATATTACTTTCAAAAATATACATCAATGGTATAAAATTCAAACCTGAAAACTCTTATAACTTTATTATGAGCAATTATAAAATAATATTTATAAGATAGAAATTTAAAATTTGATTAACAGACCCAATCAAATATTTTATACGCTTAAAATTAAATTATAAATTACATAATATTGTTAAACATACCGATACTTTTTGAAATATCAAAAGATGTAGAAAATGCTGGATTATTATCAAAATTTGCAAACGATTGAGCTGTTTGAATGGGAGACTGATGATTTTGAGCAAGAGGTTCTTCTTTAAAAAATTCAAATTTGTTTGGTGATGATATATTTATGGCTGGTGTAGTTATGTTAATAGGTTTCTAAAATGTATAAAATAAAATGATATATTATAGCAAATATAAGTAAACCATAATAATTGAGTGATTATTGAATTCTTAATAATGAAAATATAGTTTATGTTTACTTCATAGGCTGCAGTGATAATAGGTGTGGTAACAGTCGATTTTGCTTGAATACCATTATTCAATTTTTGAGAAACTGGATCAGAATAATACATTTTTTTTTCGTATTTAGCAACCATAAAATCTTTAATTTGTTTCTCATCTTTGGTAGGTTGTGTTGAGTCGTACATCCCTAACCAAATCCTTTGACAATTCTATAACACATTTTTTTTATTAATTAATTAATCATTTTATACAATTATAAGATTATAATGGTATGAAATATTAAGAGATGAAAAAATCTGTTTACACAATATGATGAAAAATTAATTTTGATTATATAGTTCAATAAAAAATATTCCAAAACTTATAGAAATTATACACTAGTTTAAATTTTTATTAAAGAATGATGTACTTAACAAATACAGAGAACAATTTTCAAAAACATTACAAATGTAACTGTTTGTTAATTAAAATATAATGAACACATGTTAAAATAAGTATTGAAAAAAAAACATATTATCATAATTTAAAAAGGTCATATTCTGAATTAATTAATTAAAAAACTCAGTATACTAAGTAAATAGGTAACAAATGCATAATATATATAAATATATACCAGTGGTATAAAATTGAGCTCCGTTGGGCACTGGAGCTCCACAAATGATATAGTGGCTTAAATTCAAACATTACTATTTACTTAAGTTTAATACTTAGTAGTATATATACATACATATATTTTAAATATTGTGTTTTTATATGGCATAAAAATTATAAAGTACAAGGAATTTTGTCAACCACTGATATACACTATAAATAAAGAGTTAAATAGTTCTAATTTAAAAAAGTTCAAAATAGTTTGTAGTATACAATGCTATTGATATGATTATACGAATATATTTTTTTGTATATTATTGATTGATTATATACTAAAATATACTAACAATACATAATCAAACAAATTAATAAATACATTCTAATTACTATATATGGTGTAAGTCTATATGTATTCCCTGTAAATTGTAGTATGCATTAAGTTTAATATATAATCAGTAGAGCTCGGAAGTTGTAATACTAAAAATGTTACTTTTTAGCTCTTAAATATGCACTATAAAACTCTAAAATATGTGTTATAAATAGCATGAAATATCAAAAAATATGTATTTAACTTAAAAAAAATGTAATTTTACAAATTGTTGGGCTCATTAGACAGGCTGGACTGATTGAATTATAAACTGTTAACAAAAATGTTAAATTACTTAAATATATTTGTAGAAATTTACTTATTATTCAATTATTTTATATATTTACCTTGGAAATTATCCTAGATTATTAAAATGTTTGATAATCTAATGCAATGATATAATCAGGGAATAACAATGATGTCACTCACTAACTATTAATAGTACATCAAATTGTTAATGAAAACATAAAATAATATTTGATGAGGTCTAATTATTTCCAATAATTAAAATATTTTTAAAAACATAACTAAGTAAATACAATTATTATCAACAAAATGTAATTATTTCCTACATTATGTGATAATATACCCGAAAATAGCACTATAAGCCCTAAATTAGCAAAATAGCAATAAAACCCGTAAATATGCTAAAAAATAGCAAAATTAAATTTTGTGTATGATTTTCGAGTAGTGAGAAACATATTTGTATCTTACTTTGGATGTTCTAAAACGAACCAAAAAAAATATGCATTTGCTAGAACTTCCGAGCCCTGATAATCAGTAATCAAAATTTATTTGCATAAAATAACTATAGAGTTTGTTTTTCATATATTCATTATTCATATTTTCAATTTCAATGTTTGCTTTACTGCAATCCCAATTGAAAATTAAATATGCATCTTTTTCATTATTATATATTTATAAAAAATAAACATTTAAAAATAACATGAAAAAGTTAATGAATATTTTGGTGTTTTTTTAGCTAGAATTATGGTTTCTCACTAAGTGTTGTATCAAATTTTATTATACTTACAGAAATGAACTTAACAAATGTTTTTACCAAATAAAAATTAAATTATAATATAAATTGTAAAACCATGTATATTTTTTTACGTAAGCATTGCATATTTAAATTACAAAAATTAATTAATTTATGTATATTTTAATTATATTATATGTTATTATTATATTATATTATTGAATCAAAAATATTATGGCTAACACGAAATTATAAACAAAATCATTGAAGAAAATTTCATTACAAACACTTAAATGTGGTGCCAAAAAAATAAAAAAATAATTAATTTTATATTGCATTTTATAATGATATATGACTTGAACTAAAACTTACATTATTTACTACATAGCATTATTTCATGTATACTTAATAATATACAAAATACAAAAAATAAATATAATTCAAATTAGTTATGATATACTTTTGTTTTAGGCTTGAGAGCTTAAAAACAAATTAAAATGGGCCTTTATTGATTAAGTATATTATATTAAATAAGTAAATTGTTTTGTAAAATAAACAAATATAATACATTACACATACAAGATTAAGCCATATGATGAATGGCCAAATGTCAGCACACTACTTTTTTCAATAATTTAATACTTTAAATACTACAGTAATTTTATTCACTACTAAATAAAACTGCTTAAAATATATATATATATATATATATATATATATATATATATATATATATATATATATAACTTTATATTACATTATTTTAATTAATTTTTTTATAATAAATGATAAAATAATATTTTACAACACAAATATAATTCAATGCTTCCATTTGTATTAAAATACAAACAAATGAATTAAATACAAATTATAAAGAATATAAAAATATTTAAATACTTACAATATTTAGTTATTCTAATAATGTGTATAACATACCTCATTTCCTCTAGATTTGATAAAATCTATTTCCTCCGTACTAAATGTTGCCATTGATATGCTTTTAACTCTATGTGGTGGTGTTAAACCTCGTCTAGAAAATAATTGTACAGTATTTATTTTAAAAATATGGTAAAAAACTTGTTGTACTATAACTACGCTATTATATTTATCATATTCCCATATGTATGTCTGTCACTTTATTGACACTACACAGCACCTATTATTGAAATTGAATTGATAAATTAAAACAAAAAAAATATAACATTTTTGATAATTTACAACAGTTTATCTATTAAATTTAATAGTACTGGTAAGACAAATGTTCATTAGTAAATATTCTCTCATTTTTAAACTATATACATTTACTTGAAATTTAAACATATACACCAATTTATATTGTAAGTTTAATATTAACTCATTAGTATTAGATTAAGTTTTAATGAATTATTTTACTAAGAAATTCAAAATGTTAATACTATGAAAATTCTAGAAAATTATCTTTAATAAAATGTACTTATAAATGGAAAAATACAAAAATTCCTACATTATTTATCTAAATAATATATTTGATACTATAATTTTAAAAATAATAGTAATTTCATCTGATTTCCCCGATAATGTATATAATATATACATTTTATCAAACATAAACACATCATATTTATTTACTATGTATAAGATTTTAAATAAAACCTAACAAATTAATATACTATTAATGATATAATTATATAAACTATATAACTTAACTAATATTTCAAACAACTTTAACTATATTAATTAAAATATGACTATTATTAATGATAAGATATAATATCTGAAAATCTGCAAAGAATATATTTGTCATACAATATTATTTTATTTATCACAGCTTCAAACTATTAGTTATAATATTGTATCAATTTAATTGTGTTGAATTGTTGTTTAATGACCATGATGAATCTTAGTTCAGGAACTCAATAATATGTTTCTATAACAGTCATAAGTGCTTGTATACTATCATTCACCAATTAATATTGACATTCTTAAGAATCATTGTTAAACATGCTAAATAATTCTTTAAAAATATTGTCATTGGTCATCCTGAATATTATACGAACTAAACAATTGCTTTGCTTGCAGTACCAAGTATGAAACATAAACTTATTTTGACGATAATATGACACATACTATATCAAGTGAATCATTTGTTATATGAGTTGACATAGTAAATATTTATTGTAAAATATTAAGTTGCAGGTTGCTTAAATAGATTAAAAAATAATAATAAAATAAAATAAAATAATAGTACTACCAGTAGTACCAGATTTTATATACATACACATACATGAGTATATTTAATCAATGGTACTAGTAATGCATACTATTATAATTCAATTATACATTTAATTAAAATTGTTTTGTAATATGATTCTTAGTGACAATAAGCAATTTAGTTAATGCATAAATACATGCATAAGTTTGTAGTATATTATGGTTTTTATAACATCTAATATTGATAGAATTTTACAATGATTCACAAAATTTAAATTTATTAGATGTTGATTTAATGAAGATGTCTTTTATTTCAGAGAAAAACGTTTTTTAATTCACTATTATTGTTAATATTTAAAATGGGTATTATTTTCATATATAACTCAACAATAAAAACTTTTTTTAGATTCTGAGTGAAAGAATAATGTATTTTATTCTATTGTACACAATTTCAACCAGAATTGCTTAAATCATTATAATCTTGGGAAGTTTCTCATAGAGGAAATAGTGCTTAGTTCAGTGTTCAGCAATATTTTTCACTTGTAGCCCTCCCCCTCTCCCTCTGTACATTTTCAAAAGTGCAATGTTTCTTCCTATAAATTAAAAAAAAAATAAATATACTGAAATATGTACGGATATATAGGCAATTGAAATGTTTAATTAAAAGTTATTTAGTTAAAAGTTAAATAACCTTATTAAAAAAGCTGATAATACTATTATATCAACCATAAGATATATAAACTGATTCACCTAATCTCTTTCATTCAGAATCGTTTTTTTGAGAGTAATTATACATTTTTTTTAAGTTTAAAGACCAATATAGCAATATTAGTCACCAGCCTGTATATCACCAGATAGTCAAATATCATATTTATCTAAATAAAAAACAGATCATCTAGACTAAAAACATTTTGAACTGTTTTGTTAGGAAAAAATATTTAATGGTGACATAATTAAATGGCAACTTTTAACTGATTGTAATTACTACTAACTGTAATATAAAACAGACATGGCATAAAATATAATACATTTTTTTTTTAGATCCTTGATAAATGATAATAATGCTTTTTTTTTTTTTGTGAACAATATTGAAAATTTATTCATTTCGCATGTAAAGAACAACCACAGTATTTCATGCAATTTTATTGTGCTTGATATGTATTCATAAAAATTACAGGTTAATAAAAAACTAAATGCTGTATTAATTGTATTTAATTTGTAACTTCTTACACTTGTCATTTTAATAATAATGTTACTTCAATGATATTATTATCTTTGAAAAATTTAGAAAGTATTTTATAATATTAATCATTTTTTATAAGACAGTTATTTAATATTACCTACTGTACTCCAAGCTCACAAAGAGTGTTATAATTTATTGTTAACTCTTTTTTTACAATAAATCATTTTTATTATTATTATTTTTCTAAGATATTTTACTTATATCAATTATCAATATGATTTATGAAATACAAAAAAAAAAAATTTATAATCATATTGATGATCAGTCAGAGTATTCAAAATATGTAAATATATGTTAATGATGGCCCTTGAATAGGTTATAACTTAAAAACATTATTTTAAGTAGTGATAAATTATGCTCATAATTATTTATATACACTTAAAAGCAATTAAAAATTTAATCACTGAATTTAAATTTTATCCTAAAAATTACTTAACCCACACAAATATTGTATACCTATATTAATAATATTAAGACACTATTTAAATTAAATTTAAAATGTTTTTGAAACTATCCTATTATAAATGTAAACAAAAATAAACCTTACTTCATAAAGAGATTTATTATTCATAAGTAATTTTTTTTTTATATGAAAAACTACTAAAATTAATGACTTTTCTAAAGAAATTCTGATACTAATTCTAGACCTTGTAGATCACAAAGTCGAATTTTGATACAGTTTTTCTAAAGGAAATAAATAAAATATATAGGTATAATATTAATTTTATTCAGAATGTAAAATATAACTAATTTTTAATTTTTTTTTTGTATTTAACCCATAAGTCGGTTTTGCAACTGAATAAGCGCTTTCTTTTACTTGATCCATATTGCTTTACTAGGAATTATTATTAATTACTAATAAGCAATAATAAATTACCCCATTGAATACTTTACCATTTTTTAAGACGCACAGTTTTTTCATTACTTATGTATTAATAAATTCATTAATAAATATATTAAAAATGCATGTATTATAATTTAAAATAAATTATTAATTAGATATCTATATAGTTTTATCTCATTAGATTTTGTTCTTGGTGTTAAAATACAATTTATATGTAAACTATAAACATATATAATTATTCATAATATTTTTATATAAATTAAATGCCAATATGAAAATTTAAAATGATGAAGGAAAAATCTAGATAAGTATTAATTTATTTTATAACAAATTAATAAATATTTTGGTTTTATATTTAATAGAATTTGAATTTTGAATAAAAGATAAACATAAAGGTATTGGTTTTAAGTTCAGTTTTTTTTTTTTTTTTAATATTTTAAAAAAAGTTAATAAATTTTTTTAAAAAGTTATGTGTATAAAAGATAATAATCAATAACTATCAACACTGCCAGATATTATAAAATAAGGGGTCACAGAAAACACCATAGCTTACTGTACGAAAAAGTCAGTATTAAGATATGTACACATTAATGGGTACCAAATATTTATTTAGGCTTCCTATGTTTGTTGCATACAGATATTCTAGTATTGACATACTGTGTTAATGCAATTATAATTGGTACATTATGATATATAAGATCCTGAATTGCCCTCTGATAGTTAATCACAGATATTATGCTATTAAGTTTAAATCTATACTTTGATCAAAGATATATTTAAATATATTAATAAATTAATTCAAACCTCAATTAGGAATGGATTTTTATAATAACAAAAAAAGATATTCAAAAGTTGACTGATATAAAACAAAATAGAAATATAATCACATAATCTCAAGTTCAAGTTCTCATTATCTTAAATACATACATTAAACTATCTAGTCTCAATTAGCTATAAGCAAACTACATGTAATTCAGTAATAAGCTCTTGCTAATATTAATACCACCCAATGACCATTGCTGCTAAGGGTTTATTTATAAAAAATAATAAAATTAGAATAAAAAAATAAAATATAATCAAACTTCAAAATGTACATATATTTTCCCTACTTACAACAAATATTAATTAAATATAGCAATAGGATGGGTTGCATAAACTAATCTCAACATTTATAAGATTATCAAGTAGGTATTAGCTATTGATTCATAATGTAATACAATTATTTATGAATCAAACAATAACAAAATATAAATGTAAAATACAAAGACAGAGTATTGGGAATTTTTTTTTCATTTGCAATAAAAATAAAATTAAGCTTTAATAAATATTAATATCACTAATTTGGCACTAAATCAAACAAAATCTATTATTTCTCTAAACAAAAAATATAATAATAATAAATAATAATAAATATTATTATACATAAATTTTAAGATTTTAAAATATTCTTAACATAAATATAATATTAAATGTGATAGACAGATAAACAATTATTTTTTTAAATAAATATTTAATGAATTCAAAAATATTTGTAGGATTTTAGATACAGATTTTGTCTAGACTGTACTAGAATATTTAAATAAATAATGTACTTCACAAAAACAATAAAGTTTAAAATATAAATTTGTTGAAAACCAGTGAAATCATTTTAAAATTTATCAAGAATACCTAGTTTTCAAAATAAAAAAACATAAAAATAATAAATATATTAAATAATGAAACAAAATATGTAATATATTCATTATATAGGTAACTTGTATTAGTTTATGTTTTCAGGTTGAAAAGTATTCTTAATATTTACAGTTACATAAATGATCTATGAATGTAAACATAAAGAGTTTTTTATCTTATCAATTATAAAAGCGTTAAAGATCATTTTCTAAATTTTACTTTGCTAAATGATGTCTAATCAATGAATAGAACAAAGATTACTTCTATAGTTTAATGGTTGATAAGTAAATTTATAGAAATGTATAGTTAATAAAACTAAATAAAATTAAGTATAAATTTCATTTATAAAACCAGTGCTGTAGGAATTGAACAACAAGATATACCTATGCAAAAGTCAAGCAGATGGATATTGAATTCACATGAGTATTATATTATGCATATTTATTGTCACAGCAAAAGAAGTACAATATAATAACAGATCATCAAATTGATGGCAAGAAAATACTTACAATAGACCGGAACACGACGTGCAGACAAACGATCCTATGGTAACATTCACATATGTCGGTCCTCTCTGGTGACAGTCGAAGCAATATTTGTTGGCCGGTAACGACAGTTGTTCGCGGAGGACAGACAAATTGTATTCGTCAAGTTTCTTCATGCCGTTTGCCATATTGGTAGCAGTTTCGTCGGAAGATGATTCTCGAGCAATAGACGGGTAAAGAACTTTGTTCGAATATAGCAGACCAAGTGCTGACCGACTACTGAATGGCGACGGTCCTGAAGAACCGTAAAACGGATATTTTATTTTTCAAATCTAATTTCTTTAAATGGCGAACGGACGGCAACGGGAGGAAATTAAAAAAAAAAAAAAAAAAAAAAACGAATTCGACTCAAACGCCGCCAATAGAAATGTGAAACAGCACTAATTGAAATCAACTCACGTGAACCTAGTAACACACTTGAAATCAATTCCTATCGCTCGGCGACCGCGACGATTGCCCGCGCAGGGGTTCCAAATATGTTCGTCTTGGACATCGGTAACACAATACACTGATATCCTGCCCGGGGAGGACGGAACGCGCTTATCGTCCGTTCGACTGCGCACGAAACGCGCGACCGAGAGCCGTTTCCGGCCCGTACACCGTCAGCTGTGGCCGTCCCGGTTGATCGTCGCGCGTTTGGGCAGCATTGGGAAACGACGTTTGAAAAATAATAATAATTCGCCGAACGGTCAGCGGGTAGACATTCGCGTACGGCGTAACCAACCAAACCATGCACCGCTTCGGGCGCGAGAGGGCCGTATTTTATTTTTCCGATCAAATACTGATAAATGGTTACCCAGTGCTTAGTGAAATATTCGAGTAAAAGTATTAAAAAATACTTTTTCAAGCATTGAATTGAAAACATTTTAAATACTTTCAGGACGAAGTGTTTTCAACGGTATTTTGAATAATTTTTTTTTTTTCTATTAAATACTTATTTGTACCAAACGCTTTTTCGAATATTATATTTTTATTCGAAATATTTAGTTGGATAAATACTATTGCCAAGTGCAATTATAACCGAATAATACTTTTGTTGAATATTCTGTATTTCTATGTTAGCCGTATTTAGTGTGGGAAGAGCAACCGTGACCAAAAAAAAAAAAAAGAAGCTCTACGACCGATGACAATTTTGAAAACATTATGTTTTCAAAATGTAATAACCGTTTATTAAATAAATAAATAAAATAAAAATTATTAAAAACCTACTATGTGTCTATGTTAAATTGATCAGAAACCTACTTAAAAAAAACAAATACTTTTTTTTTTTTTTAAGCATTCGAGTAGTATTTGAAATGCTACACGGTTAAAGTATTGGTGAGTAGTATCTTGAATACTTGAAAAAAAACGTATTCGAGTATTTACTCAAATGCTTTTGTACAAGTATTCTTTACAGCACTGCTGTTACCCGTTATAACCTAACGCGGAGACGCGTGAAACGGTGCGGAAGATAAAAATTAAAAATACCCCGGAGTGTACCCCACCCACCCGACGGATTATTGCTCGTTCGGTTCGAGTCTTGAAAAATTCGTTGACGAGTGCGTCGCGCAAACAAACCCGCGTGCCCCGCCGCACCGTTTCCATCTCGTATTACGTTTGTGTCGCGCGTACGTTCTCTGTTTTCCGCGAAAACGATACGATGGAAAATTACGGCGGCGGCGTAGGTGCGTCTATTTCCGTCGTCGAATTGCGTCGGACCCGTAACAACGGTTAGGTGTTGGTAAAAATCAGCGCCCACGGTCTCCGTACCGCCCGATGAAACGTATTGTTAAACCGCCGTGCACTAGCGGTGTAAAAACTGCGAAAACCATTGATCGCGGCGTGAAAATGCTACCGTGGAAATACAAATCGCTGTGATCGCGGTACCTACCAACTGCTACTCTGATAACAGTTCTACCGAATAGCAGTCATGGCTAGCGGCAGTGGCGTATATAGGAATTAATTACGGGGAGGGTTATGAAAAAATATATAGTAAAATAATATGAAGGTTATAAATTAACTTATTTTTAATAACTATGAAAATTAGAATACATAAATTTAATTGCAGGACAAAGTCTAATTTTCGAGGTAGATTTGCAAAATTATTTATCACTTCTTCAGTGTTTATTGAAATACTTCGATGAATTGACATGAGATAATCCTGTTAGTCGATTTTCGCTTGTACTATTTCTCAAGCACGACTTCAATCTTTTCAATATCGAAAACGATCTTTCTGATGACGCTATTGAGACTGGTAAAGTTTCTAATATATTTGGAAAAAAAAATCAACGGATAGTTTATTCAAAGTATCAATAGCAGATTTGGATTTCTGACAAACCACGGAACATTTGCAATTATTCTGAGGACTTTGTTTTGGACAATTTGCATTTTTTTGATGTGCGAGGATGCACAATTACCCCATACCGGGCAAGCGTAGGTAAGAATTGGGCGTATAATTTGCTTAAAAATTAGGAGAGAGCATTTTTTTCCCATACTAGACAGTTTGGTTTTAATTAATACATAGATTAAAGAAATGCACACGTGGGTCGTACTAACCATTAATTTCGGGGAGGGGGTGGGTTGAACCCCAAACCCCCCCCCCTATATACGCCACTGGCTAGCGGTTTGCTCTGCGATTAGAAGTCATGTTCCTTCTATTGTCCGTGCTGCTACTTTTTAACACCACCTGCCGTGGCACACTTTTTCGGTCCGCTGCACGGTATGAGCTATGTTGCCGCCCTTAAGAAAAATAATACTTTAACCGTCGAAAATCGTCTGATTGAAAAGATTTTTTACACATCTAACGGTGCAATGTGCCGCCTGCCGAGATGTAATATAACGAGTATATTACTTGTACCCGATTTTTTTCCAGGAAAAAAACGTACAGGAACGTAACGAAAATAGTTTGTAACATTTATTATAGAATAGATATTTTATTTTACATTGATCCTAAACAATTTGCCACCCCAAGTCAGTTGCTCTCCTTTGCTCCCCGTTAAACACGGCTCTGCCCGGCATGGCTTATGAACCTCTTACAGTGGCGGTTTTTAGAATTTTGTCTGGTGTTAGAACCCCCCCCCCCTTCAAGTTCCTTTGATATTTTCATATAATAAAACCTTAACCCGTTAATAATATATTTCTTATATTTAATTTCTTATATTCTTGAATGTAATTCTCATAAACAAAGACACTACGACACTAAGTTGGTAAGTAGGTATTTCCCCACGTGCCCTTAGGGAAAATACGGAATTGTATAACACTACAATATATGCTGAACACATAGTATACATATATTATACACATGTCATGTGTTCAAATATATTTCGAGCACAACTAAAAATAAATTTTCGATAAAAATAACATGTCCATCAGTTATTAAAATTATACGTTGTTTATATACGTGTGTTTACAATAATACATATTATAGCATTGGTTCACAAATGTAAGCGTAATTCATAATTTAATTTAAAGTTTAACACCGACAAGTCAAAAAGTTTAAGTATCAAGGTACCTACCTAATTTTTTTAATTTTTTTAAGTTAATTTATAATAATTAATTATTTGTTTTATTTAATATATATACAACTTAATCATTTGATTGTATTGATTGTGAATTATTTTTTCGGTGAGTATATTTTTCTTCATGTTATGTTAAATAATTTTTTATCGTTCGATTTTAATTATTTTTGTATTCATTGTATTCTTGTAAAAGTGTTACAAAGTCTAAAGTATTATGTTAATATTTGAATTCCCTTATACGCGTGGAATACGAATGGTCGATAATTACCCAATCAAATAAACTATATTTGTTTAAAAACACAAGTCTGCGGAAATACAGACTACTGTAAGTAATAAGTAGTACTTCTGTGTACTTACTTTTTCTTACTTTACAAGTGTACACATAAAACGAATCGTCTAAAATGACCACAAGATTATTAGTAAGAAGTAAAATAAATATATTAAAATGACTAATAATATTCTCACTTAAATCAATAAACTAAAAACAGACGTTAATTTTTTTTAACTAGTTATAGTATTACGTGTTCAGTTATATTTATTCAAATACAATTATTATTAATAAACAATAAAATAATAAAAAATAAAACAAAAATTAAAAATGAGTAAATTGTTAATATTCGTAAATTAGTATATAAATAAACAAATAGTTTATAATATACTATATAATACTCTATCGTTAAGTCGCGATTGTGTTGACTTAGTATATATCTGATGATGAATTTTTAATTTGAAATCTTTCATACTTTACATATATAATAATACTCCAGACTGAACATTTATTTATTTATTTCTATGTATAAACAATTTGTTTTTTTACTTATATATACCTATTATAATATTATTATCAAATGTCGTCCGATAATAAGACAAATAGTTCATTATTAAATGTGGTGTTGTGTTCTAGCATATAGAATATTTATTTTGGCAAAGTCATGTTGAAAAACTTCTAATTTCGATGTTTAAAAATATCATTAGGTATCTACAGTAAATTTTTGTAATATATTGCGACTATAATAATTAATAATTAATGATTCAACTAAACTTAGGTAAGATACATAAATACAAATTAAATTAAATGATAATATGAACTAAGCTGATTACCCTTCTCCTTGAGCGTGCTTGAGATGATAGGGGGAGACTTTAAATATTAATTTTACTATACCTGATAATATATTATTATGTTATAACAGGGTTGTATTTAAAACAATGGCTATTTTTCGTGCACTTAACATGAAGTGAATAAGTGTGCATTTTATGAATTAATTACACCATTTTTCCCGGACTTTATTCAAAGATTCAATCATGAGAATTGCAATTATTTTGTACGACATAAAATTACAGTTGATAAAAAAAAAATAGTTTCAAAACTAATTAATTGAAAATAATAATGTCTTATAATATTAAAAAATGTCGAATATTGATTTTTAATTTTCGAAGATTGCTATTTATTTAATATTAATACATACGTATATAAATTACAACAATTGTAACTATGATTTCGTAATAAACATAATTTTATTTTTATGAATATACATTAAATTCTCTTTATAAAAATATATTAATGCTATATATAATAATAACAGTATTAAGTACAATAAAATTTTAGGAAAAGTGATTTAAAAATTATACCCTGAATTAATCACTACGATTCTCTTTAATAGAAGCTCATAAAAAGTGTGCTGTACGAAAAGTGAAAAAAATTGGCTTCATACTTCAAGTATCTACATGGTTACAATAAGTACAAAGACCAATAAAAATGCAGAAAAATTAGTATATATTCTAATATATTTCCAATAGGTTTGATTTCCTATATTATAAATTTAATGCTATATTTGTTTATCCAAATGGCTTGGTAGGTACTTATGTTTGGCTTGGATTAAAAAATATTTATATCTGGTAAAAAATTTGTAGAGTTACATGTACCTATAATAGTTGAAGATATTTTTTCTAATGTTACCTTTCAGCTATCGTTGTCACAAAAAGTTTTAAAAAATTTAAAACAAAGATAAACATTTCGAAATGGCGTTTAGGCAATTGTTAATCATACAGAAGAAATTAAAAAAAAAAAAAAAATCGAACAGCTATTTTTGACCTATGCCACAGATAATAATGTAATACATCTTGAACATTAACTTTATATTTAACCAGTCGTTGGTAAAAATTCGCAGTATTTCAATATTTGACCTATTGCTACGTGCGTTTTAATAATACTATAATATGCGCGTAAATTTGCGGAATACTACTACTACTACTACGTAGTTTGTTCTGATATATGTATTATTATACAACGAAACTGAAAATTATATTTGCGCGTTTTGTGTTTACGATATTACGGACGCAGAATTATTATTTATGACTCAGACAATAATGTATATAAAAAACATGTACGTAATATGTTTTAACTCACGGACTTTTGGTTCGTAATTCATAGCATTGCGTTTCATATGCATTTATTTATTTTGTGTGTTTCGTTAACATGTGATAACATTGACGTATTCTTATTATTAAACAACTAAATACATGCTATTGAATTACTTGAATAACAATAATAATCAGCTCATAATTGTAGTTATAACTTTTTAGTAAGTTGTTGGTAAGCGTACCTATAGCAACTATAAAACGGGTACAACCGTCGTGAGTGATGCAACATGCTTGTATGTATAGTTTATCGATTAAAAATACATAGTTGCTAACGACTGAACAGGAGATAGGGCCATTAAATGACCGAATGAAAATCTATTATAATTGTTCGTGTCACCTCTCATAAATAACAACGTGTTCCCGGGCTTGTGCCGTACGGCGTACAGAATCAAGATATGGTAATAAAATGAGAGTTGTGCGACTATAGCCATTATTATTAGTATATACCATATCATATATATGTATATATATATATATATATATATTATTTGGCTTTCGCATGGAAATGCGTTTTACTCGTATATTAACTTATATGGTCTGCAAAAGCTGTAAATAAGCGATATTCACAAAACGCGTATTTACATTAGAATGTGTTTAATTATTAAATTATTTTATTTTATAATGATAAAGAAATCGTTTCAGATTTATATCAACATTTAATTTATGATTCCATACGACACATATTATCTATTCATTTTCTCTATAATTTACATTAAATGGGCAGTAGGCAATATGTTGAAAATGATTAGTGGACGAAAGAAAATATTTATTTGATGGCTGAAAAAATATTTTTTCTGAAAATTTCAATAAATATTTGTAATCATTATATACATTTTTTAGTAAAAAACAAGTTAATATAAAATAAATTATAATTATGAATGGAACTAACGAGAAGAATGAGTGGTTTAACGATAGATTCAGATATTCAATGAACATTTTAAGTTTTTACGATTGTTATTTTTTGAGTAGCGGCATAAAAATCAAAATAAAATTAAGCCGAAAAATGGTATTCCCTAAATTCTTCCGTTTTCTTGTACTTTTTGAGTCAGTTTTTCTCAAGTATTTGAGAAACTGTTGAGAAATACAAAAACATACACACAATCTTAATAAAATCAATATATTAATTGTGTCGCTCGGAATCCAAAATAAATTATATCTTAAAAATGACTAGAACTATGTTGTGCAACTTGATTTCAACATTGATTATAATTATAATTTGTAAATTTAAAAACATAATAATTATATTACTATCAATGTTCAAAGATCAATGGTTTCTGTAACAAACAACAATAGGCACTTAAAAATAATCAATTATAATATTTAATATTAGTGAAATATTGAACATATCTGTTATAAAAATACAGAAAGTATAATATATTTTGTTTTACTTTATTTTAATTTTAATAAATTTAAATGGAGCATATAAGAACTTAATAAAACCGAAAAGTAAAATATCTAGAAAAATTCCTATATTTTACTTGATGTAAATTTTTTTTTTTTTATCATAAACAAAATCTGTTTTTATTCAAATATAATTATTGCAATTATATTTAAATGTAAAATACTTAAGAAGAGTTTGTGAAAAATACTGTTGAAACACTTGTTAATTTAAGTTACAGAATCATAATATATTTCCAACACCCTTTTAGGAGATTTTAGCCTATGATAAGCGAGCACAGCGAGCTATAAATCTTTTGATAGTATAAAAAAAGATGTGGGTCGCTCAAACCTTCTTCACCCGGGCCGAAGTACTCTCAGTCCGCTCCTGAGTCATTGTCTCGTTTCTCATTATTGATTAAAACTATGATGACTGTTATTAATAATTTTTGTTTTATCAAATGGAAAAAATACTTAATATCTATAAATTTTTGTAGTTCAAGTAAACATGGGCCAGTTATAATAATAATAATAATATAATATTTGCCGCCACTAATCATTATCATGACAGGTACCTCCAAAAAACAATGGCGTACTCATGGGGGGGGGGGGGGGGGGTGTTCAAACCCTTCCTATTGATTTTTTAAGGTCCTTTATTGAAACTGCGAAAATAGCCAATATTTAAAATTAATATTATGACGATATAATATAAAATTCATTATATATAGAGCGCGGATTTGTATGCAGTAAAAATCATGAAAATATGCAAAAAATATGCAAGAATTTTTTATTTATTTAAAATTTATAATTCAACTTATAAAAATTAATTACTTAAATACTTAATACAAAAAAATTTAGGGAATTTTCTGAACTTAATTTATTTTTAAGATTTTATTTATTATTAAAATAAATAATCATATGCATTTCAAGTTTATCTTCTGTAAAGCTGTGTCGTTTATCAGTTAACATATTTTTAAAGACTGAAAACGAAGCCTCGATGTCAACCGAAGTTATTGGGGCATATTTGAAGCAAGTGGTATGTCGATAATCGACTGACACAGCAAGAGCGATTAAGTTTACGTCGTAATCGATTATTTATTTTATAACTAAATATATATAAATATATATAAATTATTATTTAGTGACTATGAAATTTATTTTTAATTTTTCTACTTGACAAAATATTATTTTATACATTTTTTTTTAAATTTTCACTTTAATATGCAATAAATTTTGAATTTTGCCAAAATATGCAAAAATATGCAATAATCTCTAAATATGCAGAAATATGCAAAAAAAAATTTCACCATTAGCTTCAAATTATGATGATTCGTGGAGATAACTGACAAAAATCCAAAAAGATTGAAAGGAAAAAAATATGCAATTGCATAGAAATCCGCGCTCCAATTATATATATACATATATGTATAAACACAAAATATCAAATATTATATATACTTCTACCATGCTAATCTACCAATATCTATAGAAAAACCAGAAGATTATTTCAGAATTACTATTTGCATTCCTTATATTGAGTCATTTATAAACCATATAGAAGTTAGATTTATAGAGCACCATAATATTTTTAAAGGTTTCTAATAATTTTTTGCTATTTATTTTTAATACTGTTAAAGACTTTATATTCTTGTCTGTATTTTATCATAGTATCAAAATCAAACTAAAAATGTATTTAATATTATTTAGGTTTTCATTGTTTATTTGATGAAATCGAAGATTCTAATAAAACAGATTTCGAATCTCTTGTTTCATTCTACTTATCACCTTTTACTGTTATGTCTTCTGCTCATAGTGAACTAAAAATGTGGAAGTTAAAACTAGCTCGTCTAAACGAAAAGCCATCAAATGTAATCGATGCATTAAGGCTATGTAATTCAATTATTTTCTCGAGTATTCACATGTTATTAAAAATATTATGTACACTACCAATATCAACAGCTACCCCGGAAAGAATGTTTTTAAATTTAAAAAGAGTGAAAACTTATTTGAGAAATACAATGAAAGAGGTAATTTTTTTATATTCTATTTTTACTCTAAACTTGAAAAAATATTATATTCATAGGACAGATTGAATGGACTGACCATGTTGTCAATATATCGTGGAATGCCCTTAACAGCCGAAGAGGTTATTAATGAGTTGGGATGAAAACCAAGAAAATTAGAAATTGTAAATTGTAAGTTTATAATTTATAATAAAATACATTTTTTAAGAATCTTTGTTTTCTACTAGGTAATATGTTTTTGTTTTTCCATACACTCCCTAAGAGTCGGTGTCATTGATTGTTTGCATGTAATAATATGCATTTGATATACTATAACTGAATGTGAGTACTGAGAACAAATTATAAACTTCGCATATGGTACTTACTTATTATTTCTCTTTAAAGTTATGACTAAATAAAATCAAATTTTCTTTAATGGTTTAAAAAAATTAAAAAAAAAACTCAAAATCACGCTGGGTGGTGGTATTGCTGTAAAAGTATAAAATTAAATAAGCTTCTTGATGAACAAAATGGATATTTTTTAGTTTTTTTTTTTTTTTTTTTAATTTTAAATATAAAGTTATTATATCAAATAAATATATAGGTATATAAAAAAAGGAAAGTAATATAAAATTATGGTTAACTTTAGTAAAATTAATTATAATTTTTATGTGACGAAATCGTAATTACTAATATGGTCTAACCATTTACAATCAAAACCGAAGTGCTTAATATACTATTACTAAGGATTTCCGGTTAAAATGTACAGTATATTCACAACATATGGTTACTTAGGTAACACGAGTAAAATCATGAGCGTAAGTACGTAGCGGGTCAGAAAGGCACAGTGACTAACTAACCTAATTTTAATTGTCCAGTTTCGAAGGAAATGTGTCTTCCAACATTTTAATTATCAAAGGTGTATAAAAAAAAGAGTTCCTAAAATACACTATACGTAAGATTAAAAAATTAAATGCATTGATGTATTAAAAATATCTTCAACATACTATCAAATATAAATTAAAATCAACTAACCTATGTAATAATGTAATATAAGAGACTATTATAAATTATATTATTACTTTATTAAAATTCTTACGTTTAGATTTTTCGTTTTCCTGTATATTTTATCGAGTTTACATTTATTAAGAATGTAAATGTGTTAATGAAAATCCGATTATACCATAATAAATACAAGTATTTTCTGTCTTTCTTTCTTGGCTTTACAACTCTTTAAGAATTTTGGCCGCCACCGTCACCGTTCTCCAATAGTCACGATCCTATACTCTATTTTCCCAATTTGTCACTTCCAGTGTTTCTAAGTCCTTCCTTATTCCACCCATCCATCGCTTTCTAAGCCTTCCTCTTGGTGTTTTCCCCTTCGGTTGCCATTCAATTGCTGCTCTCTTATTAATGGTTTCTGTTTTCCGCATGTTATGACCAAACCATTTGAGTCTTTGACACTTAATGTGGTTTGTTAATAGTGGAACTTTAGTGATTTCTCTTAGTTCAGTATTTTGTCTTCTACGCCAGCGGTTCCCAAACTGTGCGATGCCCTAGGGGCATCACGACAACTTTCTAAGGGCACCGCGATCTACGGTTCATAATAAATACTTTAAAATATATAAAATTGTTTTTCCTTATTGTTTTCAAAAAAACCTTATAGCAAATAATGCAATACTTTCTATTGTATATTTAGATATTCTCATTTTAACCTTATAATATTTCTATATAATAATTATAATCATAATAACAATAATTTTTATTTATTTTTTAAGTTAAAAAATGCATTAATTTATAATTAAGTACAATTTTAATAAAATTAATAAAATTGGTTATCAAAAAGTATTTTTTTTTTCTGTCTTAAATATTATTCACACCAGGGCACCATGGCTAAATTGGGTCCAAAAAAAGCCACCGCGGAAAAAAAAGTTTGGGAAGCGCTGTTCTACGCCATTTGTTTAGTTCACTATCAAACATCAAACATCAAGTATCTAGTCAATCAAATTCCCATTTCACAAAATTTGGTGAAAAGGACCATTTGAGATTTGTAGCTGATGATATCTTATGTCTGAATATAAAAATACATCCAATGCAGTTATTTTTATGTAAATGTAATATTTTATGCATACAAGACACGTGTTGTTGTTATGGGTAAGTCTTTTTATACACACACACCCTGTATTAATAAAACCTTATCGTTTTTTATATATTGACCACGTCATAGCCATTCGTTCTGATTATAATCGTCCACTTGAACACGTCTAAAGGAAGTTCTTCAACTATGCGTAAGTTACAATTTAAAAATTCCCTGCCCTCCTCATGACTTTCCCCCCCTGCCCTAAATAAACTTAAATTATCTTTATTAGGTGACCATCGTTACTTTGATAATATTCTCTTTCTCTACATAGATCCCATTTTTTCCGTTATTGATTCTCATTCTTTCATTTAATTAGGTAATTTTTAAATGCATTCGTGTCTTGCCATACAACAACTTTTCACATTCCTCTGGGCTCGAGCAAATATGAATCCAACAAATCAGTTAATCGACTTTATGAAATTAGCAAATGAGTACTCCTCTATCCTCGATGTATTTACAAGTTATTAAAATTAAAACACACTTATTTATCAAATGTATATTTTATTGTATTATATTTATCGAATTTCCTTGGGGTCAATTTATATAAAATTAAATATCTGTAAGGATCTTAATACTAGTACACAGTGTTGGTAAGGTAGTATAGATATACGTATGTCGCTCACCGCGCACAAATATCCTGTCCTTCGCACTAAAAACTATTACCCGTTTATTGACACCCCGTATGTCCTCCGCTCGTCTTAAAAAACGGCCACGCGCTGCTTGTACAGATGTTATGGTATTGTGCTTCAAGAGTGTATAATACTGTTGTTGTGCCATCACAACACGGAGTGTTATTACTCACGGGTAGCCTTGCGAGATAATCAAAACCGGTCACTGGACAATTTAAATCAATCAAAAATATTAGCTATGTACACTCGCGTAATACATATTCGCCATTATTATAATAAATATTTAATTTATCGTCCAAGTCTAAAGCTGTTAGTGTCTCCCTGTGCAGTTTAACATATTTACCTACGTCAATGACTATGTATACATTTAATATAATATGGGTAGGTAGATATGTAAGAATTAACAGTGATATTGAGGTAGGACAAATCAAAATTATTTTTACTAATCTAAATCAACGATTCAAGTGGTTACCACGACTGTTTATTTTATTTCACTTCTAGTAGACGAGTCTGCATAAAATCCCTTCGTTCACTTACTTCGAAAAAATGTAAAATCTCCTGATCAAAATGACTCAACATCAATATGGTTTAAAAGTTAGGATATTCAAGGGGTATATTAGATGTTTAATATAATATCTTGATTATTATTGTATTAACCGACATAAGGTTCCTCGAGAGCTGCAATAGAATTGTCGGCATGATTACTATCTTATTAGTGATTAAACGGTAAGGTAAATGACATTTAGAAACTTAACTACACTTTTAAGAACAGTCTGGACCAGGGGTTATTTTTTTATTATTTTTGTTACTGTATATTATTGTTATGAATCCTTGCATATTTGTAATAACGTTGTTCGAAAACAGAGCATCGTGATTGTGTGTTCTCATCACGTCACAACAGTAAGAAATTCTTACATACAATTTTACGCCACTCAACACACGTCTCATGGCAAACATAGAGGTCAGTCAATCATATTTCCACAGCTAATGTGTGAGATCGTTATTCGTCATTTAAGAATCATTCTATTTTAATAAATCTTTTAACCATTTTTCGTGTGCTATTCATTTTTTACAATCTTATGTGACCAAGCTCATAACTTTATAATATTAATAAAGGGGGTTTATCCCCTCCTCAAAACCAGGGGCGTCATTTCAACTTTTGAAAGGGTGGGGCAACTGATTAAATTTGCTGATTTCATAATATTTAAAAAAATATGGTTACCTATATATTTAAATATTTAATATTTATGGACGATAGACTATTAATAAATTTTATCATGATGATAAACAAAAAACATGAAACGTTTCAATTTACCCAATTAAATAATAACATTAACAGGTTAAGCGCCAAGACAAAAAATTCAGTTTTGAATATAGTGCTACGTAGAGGTTATTGACCCTTCGGTGTGACTTGTAAATAACGCTACGTAGGGTTTTGAAGCCCGTTATGCAGTATTTGTTTTTGTCACCACGTAGGGTCTCCCAAACCTTTATTTTACATGTTTTCTTAAGGAATTCAAATAGAGCGTGGCCCGTAGGACAAGTTTGTAAAATGGTTCATTGAAATACCATGGTGCTTTAATTATATAGCCAAGTTATAATATAGTTTATATCAAGAAAATTGTATACGAGTTATTTTCATACGATTATTACTATTATATTATGTAAATATTTGTTAAAACTTAAAAATTTAATATAATATTATGATTTTTACTCTGTACTCATTTCTGTTCAAACGTTTATGCGTGTATCGAATACGTTTGGATAACATTGAACACGGGTAAACATAGTGCAAAAATGCATAAACTATTTAGAGAGTATAGTGAAAAAAAAACGTAATAAAACCATAATTAAAAAGTCGTGTAATTACTGCAATTGGACAACAGTAAAAAATGCAACTCGTCCACTAAACCACATTTTAAAATGTTATAAATGCCCTAAAAAGATTAAAGGTGTTTTTAAATCTGATGCAACTCATTCAACTGATAAAAGTATGTGGTATAAATTTTATTACAAGGTAACTTAAAAACGATTTTATATCCATGGATACTCACTTTCTTATTGCTAATTATAGTTTTTTAATTACCTACAATGTAGTAAAATATAGGTACAAAATTATCATTTATCCGTGAATTTAAAACCTTTTTAACGTCACTTTACACATAGTAATCATGGTCATATATGGTGACTAGTTATCCAGATATTTAATGTAATAATTATTTATGGAAAAATAGAGTAGGTACCTACTACCTATATGGAAGATATATAGTAAGCACCTATTATTTACATTAATTATTTATTAACCCTTATTGTTTTTGAAACTTAACATACTGAAATTTCATAGTGTTAACTCTTACTGTATTTAAATCATAAAACAATCTTAAAACATGTAACTTTCTTGACAAACAAAATTCAAGTGATAATAAACTTTAAAAATTAAAAATAAAACAAAATAAAATTAATTTAATGACTAATGAGTCTTATTAATTTTTTCTACCTAAAAAATGTGAAATATACATAAAAATTAAACATATATAAAAGAAAAACAATTTTTTTTAAAATACTGTAATATTTTACAATCTTATATTTCATGAAATATCCAAACATTAATTATATTACGTTTCAAATAAAAATCAATTAAAATCTTTTGTGTTAAATGTTGACGACCATTGGAATGTAAATTTTTTGCATATGAAAAAGCACTAATAATAAACTTAAAAGTCTTATTTCTAATAAAAATTATAATACTCAAAACAACTTAGGTATATTAATAACGATGACACAAGATAAATTTATTTGTTTTCTTGAAGGTGTGTTATTATGGTGACGGCACATAACTGTTATTTTAAAAAAGAACGGAAATGTTTGACGAGATCGGAAGAATTTTTCAAGACTATTATTTCAATATCTATAATTTCCTTACTGTTTTTGTGTATTATTATAGGCATTGAAAAGGTTTGCAGAGCATTCAATCTTCCACGAAATTCTTGAAAAATTCCAAAACCTGCTCTCTTACTTATAAGATCGTCCACTTTCATCCCAAAAGATGATTTCATCAGCCATTAAAGTTCTCGTTACACTCGTAAGTGCTATACAATAAAGAAATCGAAATGATAAACACAAAGGTAAACGGTAATCGAAATTAAAATATGACTCTCTAAGTATAACATTTTTGTCACACCTGTACCGAAAGTTTAGTTTTCGACCACGGTCGAAGCGTTGGATTGTCACATTTATTCGTTCAGCGAGTGGTAAGATGGGAATCCCAAAGTGGCGGCCGGTAAAGTAGAAATCCCAAAAAGTACGTGGAGGGAGGGAAAGTGGAAATCCCTATAACACCGTGTAGTAAAGTGGAGCGCTGGCTTAGCACAACCAGAAACTTAAATGTATACCACGGTCCGTACAAAACATAAACTTTCGGTCGACGCATAATTATTTAAACATATTCCGTTTTCACTGTTCCCACGCAAGTGCATTGGACGTTACGGATACATTTGTTTTGTGCGATTTATATAATAATTCGAATTAGGAAATGAGATCGTTCGCGCAAGTGTTACGTCGCCGTTCAAATTATACCATTTCGTGTTAACCGGAGCACCCGACAACGGTGTCGGCGTGTGATGTTCGAGAATTTTCGATCGGCACGTTATCGCGATACGATTATCATCGCTCCGCGGACGCCATTACTCAAGGACTTTTTTCCGCCGAAACTATCTCTGCAAATGTCCGACTCGTCGTTTTTTCCCGTGCCACCGGCCGTGTGTTTTTGTGGTTGCGGCATAGCACGGTGGAGTCGCCATCCCCGGGGACAACTTCGAGTGTGTGACGACTGTTCGAATCGTAGCTACCCCGTGTCCGCGAAATTTTCTTTCGGTTATCGTCGTGCGCGGAGAAGTAAGTTATTGTAAATCGAGACCGACGCCGTTGATCAACCGATTCTTCTGCCGGTTGTGGCGTTCGTCGCACGTGTGAACACGTTCGCGTGGGCATGACCACTCGAACGCCAGACCGTCCAAGGTATCTTCAGTTATATTTGTTAAAAATATTATATTTATTTATATACGATTTGTCTTGTTATATTATTACACCGTGTTTGGAGCATATATGATTTTATTGTTATTTTTAGATTTATCATATTTATTATTACTTTTTTTGTTAATATTATTGTGGCGCTTTTGGCCCGTTTATCCCGGCATTTGTTATAATTTCATTAATTATCCTTGGTAAGTGTTCTTTTTTATTGCAAACGACGCGGGTACGTCACACAATCGAACCAGTGATGGTTTGACTGCGAAGCATGCAAACAAGCATAAATACGAAAGATGGCAATTAGTACAGTAGTTGTAGTAAACCATGAACTTTACCATACATGGTTAAAACGGCAAATGCTGTTTCACTAAAACTATAGCCTTAAAAATCAAAAGAAAGATACATAATGGCTTATGAAAAATTTTTAAAATAGAGAAAATAAATAAAACCAAATCGTTGTCGGAAAATGTGTTTCTTATAAATTTTAATAAATTATCTACAGAAATTAAATCGTCAACTCTATGGTCTATTTATTTAATTCTTAAACGCGTGAAAAATATGAAACATAATATTAACATTGGTACTTATTTAAAATTACAAATTTTTTTAAAGAGAAAATCGAGTGGATTAAAAGTAAAAATTCCAAAGTTTTGATTTCAACCGATATAAAAAATTCATTGACAAAGCTCCTGATATTCAATATTTAATAAAAAGGTAGGTGAGATAAAATTGTTTTGTATATATTGGCTCCGTTCATTTATTACGATATATGTAACATTCATTAGTGAAATATATATTACACATTAAACTTCTCTACTCAAAAACAAATTGTTCACGATCATTTAATATTAAAAGGGAGTTATATTATATTCTTAAGAAATACATGGATTTATGACCCACAAATGTAACGTAAAATAGATTTTTTTTTAGTTATAATCCCGGTTAATGCATCAAGCAGGTTATTGGAAAAAACAAAATTGGAAATATGTCTAAAGAAATTGCAATACCTATATTTAAACTTACTGTATTCCCGAGATGATACAGGTCGTTTTTTCAGACGAACTTCAGCAACATTACTTACCGATTCTACTGGTGATGTTACAATAGTGATGGGTATAATCAAATAGAATAATCGAATGATTTTAATAATCGAAATATTGGTAACAGATATATTTATCAAAAGCAAATCAATTAAGTTATTCGAAAAATTGCGTGTTTTACTCATTTCCCATTGGGTACTAAATTAAGAAGTCGACTGTCCATCAGTATTGTATTGGAATTGCTGAAAATAATAAAATTACTGAATTTAACTGAAACTACAGGTGTCTATTTGGTAAGGGCCTAGGTCTTATAATTTTTGAGAGGGCCTACCGGGATTTTCCCGGTATCCCGGTGGACCAATACGCGCCTGTATGAGCTCAATTTTTATGGTATCGATATCTCGAAAACTGTTTTATAAAGATCACATATATAGAAATATATAATATACCCAAAATAAAGTTTATAAGGTTCGCATAATAATGATTGTCATAAACTGGGGAAGATCCAGTGTTTACCAACTTTTAATAAACCATAAACGTGTATCTTAAAAAGAATATTATCTGATTTCTGAGTACAAAATAGTAAATAAAAATTTACGATTTACCGATTTAAGCATTTGATCATCGGACCAAAAATTGCCAACTTTTTAAAATTGCTTTGAGTGGGGCATTTACCATAGTCCTTCCCCCCAAATGATTCCCCTGTCCAAAACTGATACCTCCTCAAATGTTTTAACATTTTGTATGGTAATATATAGCAATGTCTCCCATGGCTCGGTATATCGTTCAAAATGTCAGCCCTGTTCAAATTCCTATGGATTTCCGTTTATAAGGGAGGTAAGAGACAAAAAGTAGAATGGGTCATAAAAGAAATTAAAATGTAGATTGGAGGTTAATAAGATTATCTATTTCAAAATTTCTCATTTATTAAACATTTTTTTAATATTCTAAATAATATTAATAAAAATAATAGCTTGATAAAAATATTGTTTAATACTTTTGTGTCGAAACACAAAAATTACCGCTTAATTGACTTCTAAAGTAAC
This sequence comes from Sipha flava, assembly GCF_003268045.1. NCBI lineage: Eukaryota > Metazoa > Arthropoda > Insecta > Hemiptera > Aphididae > Sipha > Sipha flava. The sequence goes on from NW_020271713.1 coordinate 7,181,241, forward strand.
AACACACATGAATTTGCTACTGCAGACTATTATTTTGCTACTACACAATGTGTGTGCTATAGCATACAAAAATAAGCCCGGGTCTGGACGTTATTGATTAATATAAAAATGTATAAAAGTTGATTTGTTTGCAACGTGTATTAAACCAGTATTTGTGTTTTACAGTTTTGCTGTTTCATGATAAAATCTTTTATATTAATAAAATCATTAATATTCAAAACTTAAAAATTATAATATAATTCGAATATTGCATTTTTTTATTTTTAAACATATAAATTTCCATTATTTTTAGCGTAGGGTACCAATATATTCTTAAATCTTACACTTATTTATATATTAACATTTTAAAAATTGCATAGGAGAACATTGTAAAGAAAATGTTTATTATTTCTCAGATTATTATGGAAAACAAAGGATTTAAATATTTTTTGGTATTATTTGATAATATATTTTTATATTTATAAATGTATTTCAGGGTATTTTCAGCGTTTTTTTAACAGTACTATTGTTGAGAATAATATTATTTCATCATTAGCCATTACATTATCCTCATACTTTTTCTTATACTTTATCATTTCCGGCAAATTGATTATGTTTTTTATTACAGAACATTCGCTCATTTTATGTTTAATATATTTATCACTTTAGTATTTAATGACCCGGCTATTTTATAAGAGACTTGTTCCAACCACTGAAAACCCATATTCAATTAACCGTAGCCATAAACCATTGATTTTATTCAATTTACTTAGGTACTTGTTATTTTATTCAACATATAGATACGTATTAAACGTATACTTACTATAGGTATAAATATTTTATGCATTACACGCATAATCTTATCTGATCGCTAAATTATATCTCATTCGATTATAAAATGCCTAAGTTGTCGTATACCTACTTACGTACATTCATAAGAATTTTGTAATAAAATAAAAGTCATAATCAGTTTTTGAATATAAGTAGATCGATGGATGATTTTGATTTTTTAGGAAATCAATCACTCAAGTTTTCCTAAAAATCATGTTCATGTATAGTGGTTTGTGAGATGTTTGAATTATAATGAATGCAGACAACTGTATAACTATTTACAGAAACAATTATTTCGCTAACAGTTTCTATTTGATATTCGACTTAATAAGTAATATATAAATGAACAGTCATATATTATAAATCAAAATAATTACAAAACTGTTATGATAAGATAACAATAATTAATATTTGTATATTATTAAAAAAATATTGATATACATTTCTAAAACCTTCATACAAAATTTGTATTGCATTTAATGCAAGTAACATCCAATATATTTATATTCATATTTCATAATAAACAAACTTATGAAAACAGTTATTTTAAATTATAAGACGTCAAATACTTTACTAACTTTACTTCTCATATTGTATAAGCTAATAAACTTCAAATATTATTTTTACACAACTCTCTGACCATCATCACATTACATTTTTAAATGTTTTTTTGTATATTTGTAATATTTTTTGTTTTAAAATACTGACCAGTAAAATAATTAATTATATTTATTGCTCTCAAATCTATAATCATATATTATGGATAGAGCCACTAGCATAATTTATGATTATTAGATAATTAGCGGACCCAACAGATATGCATATTTGCGTAACTAATAATGTACTAACTTACACGTATCACATTATTAATGATTCTATTAAAATTCCAAAACATAAATTTATAATAAAAATTAAATTTTTTATTAGTATCCAAGCATAAGGATGATTTTGTGATACTAATTCTGAAAATAAAAAAGTCTATGCTTGATGATTGTATGAAACGATAAATATATTGGATGCTACTTATATGAATATTTTTTAATTTTTATGTATATTCTTTTCATATTTTTATCTTCAAATAAATTCCTCTTTGATTCACCACATAAAACACACAAAACTTTTACTATATTATTTTATATAACTATAAATTCTGAAAATATACTTTATTATTATGGAACAGATATAAATACTCTAAAAACAAGAAAACTGCCTTAACAAAATACGTTTTAATGCACTTATAACAAATATTTTTTTTTTAAAAATTCATTAAAATGTTCTATGAAAAATATTTTTAATATTGAAAAAATTTGTTACTATAAGTTCTTATTCTTATTAATCACTCGTCTTCTTTTATCTTAAAAATGATTTCCAAAAAATTAATATACAATTTAGATAGATACATTCATTATACTTTTTGTTTTATATATGAATACAATTCATGAATATATGAATTTTAGCTATATTTTTATTAAATTTTATCCATTCTTATATAAAAAATACTTAAAAACATAAAAATGAACTAAAAATGTAAAAAATGTAAAATAAAAGTTACATTTTTTAATTCCATAATATATGAAATGAACAAAAAACATCCTTAGAAAGAAATGCAATTTTCATTAAAATCTGTTCCTTATTTATTATTATTGAAATAGGTACACTTGAAAAATTGATTTTAAGTATAAATTTTGTTTGAACATTTATATTCAATGATAGATACAAATATCTTATATAAATGTTGAATTATATGTTACCTATAGCCTATAAAATATAGGTCATACGTTTTTAACAATAACTAAAAATTATAAAGAACTCAATTTGGTAGGATAAATTTAAATTATTTTGTGATTGTAATATTATTTTATTACAATATAAGGAACTAATTTATATCAAAAATTAAGAATTATGCATTTGATAACTTAAATATTGAAATCCTATCGTACCGATTTTTTTTAAACATGAGTATAACTTTAAATTTGAGTGATATTTTACTATTTTAATTATATTTTTTTCAGAATATGATGAATACTTAAAGTATATTCAGATACTTCGTCATTTTTACGACTTTGTATGTCCAAAGTTTAAGTTCATGTTAAGGGTTCTACATTATATTACGTATATATTAAATAAAGTATTATAATTAATTATATAAAACCTTAATAAATATGTTGATTAGAAAAATAATATAATAGTAGAAATAACAAGTATTTAAAATACCAAATATTATTAAAAAATGGATTATGTATATTGTTATTTACGAATTAATTGACATTTTCAAAAAAAAAATAATTTATTAGATATTATTCTGTTATATTTACTAAAACAATTTTAGAGTAATATTATTTGTAATTTTAAAAATGCTAACAAAATAAGTTGTATTGTTTTACATAACCAATTTTTAAAATAAAATATACTAAAAGATAATTACATTTTATAATAATAAACATGGTTATAATTTTACATATTATGTTACGAACAATGTACAGAGATAAAAAAAATTAAACTGTTAGAAAAACAATAATACCTATTTATAGTTTTTAAAATAATTGTTTTTGAATTACTTAAGAGTCTTAGACGTTTTCCAAGGCCACATAATTTACTTAATTTTAAACGTTATAATTTTAACTACTTGTAAAGATTTTTATATTTTACAGACATATTAAACCATCTGATAATACTCTGATTAAGTGTTATTATTTATTATGAAAAGTACTATTTATGACCCCTATTTATGAATATATGATAAAAAAAATGATGTACCTACATCAATCATAAATGTTATTGACATATGATTTTGGAAACACTTATGTATTTTCTAAAAAAATAGATCAATTAAAAAAACATTAGGTATTTAATGATCTCTACATTAAATTTATCTTTTCTCGAATAATAACAAGTATTGCCTTCACAATCACCTAATATTAAAGGCCGACTAAGCCCCTTTCTAGCAAGCAAAAATATATCTATCAACACCATAGAAAAAATATTCTCTAATGATATTTTCACATACCTAAATTAAAAATAAAATGTTCATGTTATGTCAAGACGGCTAAGATTCTGCACCATTAACTAATAAACGAAAATTCATCAAAGCTTCGACAAACTTATAGTATACAGTGTATACTATATACCCAGTGCCGGCGCTATCATTTGTGAGGCCCTATGCAAATTATAAACGCGAGGCCCCAGATCTGAATACGAATTATTATATTATTTGATTGGTACATACTTAAAATATTTAGTTAAAAATCATTTTTTTTCTTACATTTTTGTTAAATATTTTATATTTTTATATATCACTGCCAATTATTCATTATAGGTACATAATAATATATAACTAATTCCTTATGTTTTGAGATATATGCATTCCTGCTATGGGTAAAATGTAAAGAAAATTACTTTAAATATACTTTCGTGAAAAAATCTTTTATTCAATTAATCTGAAAAATTATCCAAAAATACAATGAATTTACAGTTGACGTTTATTTTTTCGTGCCAAACTTATAGAAATATCATATTTTTACAAATAGATTCTACATTAGAAAATAATTAATCATAGTCTATATCACAATTTTCTCGAACACTCTGAATGTTTATTTGAATATTGGATGCCTTTTTATAATAAAATGTCCCGGTTCTAAACATTTTCTTTAAAATTCTACGAAGGGAAAACTAATGTCTAATTTTTTTCTAATATAAAGTGGTCTGAAAATTAAATTGTTTTATTGGAGTTGACTTCCTGCACTTGAGGTGTATTGTTGTCCAATCATGTAGATGTTTACACAGTAGCACTGACATAGAGCTTTTAATAGATATACACTACACTTATATATTATTAATTTTTATTATTTGTATAAGTTGTAAAGTGTAATAATACTTTATACTTTTTTTCAAAATATTATTGTGAATCACACATAACGTTTTAACGTTTAACTAAGATTTATCGTTAAAAACCGAATGTCTTTATTTTATATATCCCTACTTCCCAGAAATTAACTATTGAATAAGGGTAGCATAAATTAGATTTGCCTAGGGCAGCAAAAAACCTAAGATCAGCCTTGTCCATACCGTCCATTGTTGAACAACGTTGATATGCATAATACTGAAGCATAATAAATCAATATGATAATTTTAAAACGCCCGAAAAATCATTACTTTGTAATTTGTTAATTTTTATATTTTAAACTCGGGCTTTATGTGAGTGTAAAATATGTATATATAATAAAGATACTCTCATAACATAATATTTCTATATAATATCAGAATGTTGTACATACTGGGGTAACGCATAGCGTTATAAGTAGGTACATTAAACAATACATACAGAATAATATTGTATTATTTTTATTTTTTATTTTTTATTGAGAGAAATTATTACGCTGCAATCCGTCCAAGTACAATATAATTTTAGGTGCAATGTGCCATATTAAAGTGTTTAAATGAATATCGTGCTGATATTAAAAGTTCACGAATACTTGAAAAGAAGAAGCCAGTTGTTCAGCGACGGCAATTCGATGGCGGGAGTACGTACAAATGTGCTGTAAGATTATTATAACCGGAAAATACATGTACATACTCGTATAATTGTGTAGTGCGCGTTAATATAAACGTGACATGTTTTTCGTTGGTCGCGTCCGTGCACGTAAGGATAGAAATATTGAATTACACATTATTATTATTATTATTATTATTATTATTATTATTATTATTATTACTATTTCGTGCCGTCTATTATTATTATTATTATTATTAATATTATACTGGCTTGCGTTTCACATAATAAAAATAATAGCTGGATACCTATCCTTATGCACTATGCCTGCCGTGTAACATCACGACGGTACACACACGCAGTGCATCAAGGGCATCGTCAACTATTTTCGATTCAAGTTTCTTATTTATAACATAGTGGTTGTCCTGACCCTATTGTGTGCTCTTTGATCCGATTTTTTTTCGATTCGCTATTTTTACACCGACGTCATATTATTGTACACAACCGTACAATATGTGTCATAGGTGGTAGTGCTCGTACCACTGCTAATATAATATCATGAAAATATATGATGACATGTCAGTGTTTAGAACGCTTGATGGAAAATAAATTATCGAACGATTCGAATGGCAAAATACGGTTTCGAATTAATTTTTATAATCGAATAATATTCGTCTTGTTAATCGACACATTCTAAGAATCGTTCTTTTTTCATTTTTATTACCACATAAAATAATCAACGTGCTCCATTGGAAATAATAGTAAAATGTGTTCAATTTGATTTCACATTCTCTCCCCACCAACCACATAAATGTATATAAAATATTCCGTAAATAATTTTGTACTAAATTAAGTCTTCCTCTATCTCTTTTTATTATTATTTTTTTTTTTTTTGATAATTTTTTTTGTTGTGTAGTATTATATAGCAAAATGTAAGTATTTTTTTTCTTTTATAATTACCCATTATCCAGTTATCGTTAAGTATACACGCGTTTATAGATTATTAATAAAATAATATTAATAATAAAACAATAATAATAATAGAAAAATGTATTCAGTATACCCATATAAAAATTGAATATTTAAATATTAGTAATACATCAATAACATTCTAAGGAAATTAATTAAATTTTTAAATATATTACATAACGACCACTTGAAGTTCACCCTTTTCGAGGTACAAATGGGCCGGAGCCTATTAGAATATCTATAGAACTAGTCTCACATACGGATATACAAAGTTATTCAAGTATGCAAATTGCACGGGTATCGCCGTATCATTCGGTCAAATTAATCATTAGTTGCCCAAAAACATGTAGTAAGAGCAATTTGAAAAGTATGCAATTGTGCATTATTATCCTATAAAAAAAAATAAATAAATAAATAAATAATAATTTGACTTAGGAATAATAAACTAATGTTATATCTGTATAGTAAATACTTAATGTCGTATGAAAAATTGAATTATAGGTAATATAAATATTGGCCATTGAATAAAGACGGACTCGTGGTTGGATAGGAAGGATAACCACTGGCTATATATTTGGGCCGATAAAAATATTAATTTATTTTGATTCATTCTAGAAGAAATGCGATTAAATTCTCAGAACGTTCGATTTCTAGTCGTCGATAACAATAATCGTTTTGTAATGAATTTCTTGGACGTCGACTAACCAAAATCGACGTTAACGTGCTAAAAAAAAAAAAAATTGAACTTGTTCATTTTAAATACTGAAACGTACATGTGCACATATAATTTTACATAAATACATATTGCTAATGATAACTCAGTAATATTCTGAAACCGTCACGTTCGAATAAAACAATAATTGGATTCAACAACTCATACTCTTTATACGTCTATACACGCGCGCGCGTATTTATTATGACATATTGAGTGCATGCGTCATGATATTAAATATTGTCTACTACTCTGTGTCTTCGTGTACATCGCGCTTTGGTAAAATTATCAGGAAATAATTATATAGTTACAATATTGCACGCAAAACTGAACTTACTACGAACAATTTGAACACGATTAACATTATTGTTATTATTATTATTATTATTTACTTTGGTGATCGTGTAACCAAGTGCATAACACTGAATTCTGATAGAATCATTGAAACGTCATTTAATAGCTCCAAGGGTGTATCTAATAAGACTGTTGGGTACATCACATCTGCAATATTTTTCAGGGATGGTGAATAAATTCATTAACAAGTTCAATTTTCACTGATTTATTTGAAATTGATTATCGTTAACTAAACACAAACCATCAGAAAGCGGAAACAATTGATAGGACTAGTAAAACGTACTGAGGTCGAACTCCAAATGCCTGTCTTCAATTTCTAATCCAATTTAAAACCATTTTCGAGGTATAAAATATAAGATTTTTACCAAAACAAATGTAAGCACTAGCTGGTCAAAATTAAGTATTATTTCCAAATGTTTTAATGAAAATTAAAAAATCACCCGGTTGAGTACCAGACTTTTCTTGTTTACGACTTGATCATTATCAATGAAAGGATTTATTTACTATAAATAATGATAAAATATGATAGGTACGAGTATATTATAATAGCCAAAAAATATTATTATTATTATTATTATACTATTATATTATATTATACTATAATATAATAATATAATATACTATACCATGAATATCATTAAATTCTTAAAAATAAAAACACTTTTAACAAGTTTTAAAATTATTAAAATGTTGTTTTAGAATATTAATACTATTCAAATGTTCAAAATTAACGATTTTCTGTTAGACCCTAATATTTAATAACTAATATTAACTGGAATTCCGTTCGACATCACAAGATGTAATTTTCGTGCATCTAGTTTTTGTCACTTTACCAGACCTAGATTAGTATTATTTTAAATACATATTCGGTTTCATACACATAGATACAAATAAATTTTAAAAACTGTACTTGAACGGTCTTCGACAAACCGTTGTTATCTCCTCTACTCTTATATTTCTATTTACTGCCTTTTATTTATTTATCTATTTGTAACCTCCATCTCGGCGAAGCCCTGTATAAGCCTTCACCATTATTTTTAATTAATTAAACTATCATAATATTTTACTAATCTAATAATATAATTTTTTTCTGTTTTCGTTAAAGTGTAATGACTAGGGAACGGATTTTAATGCAAATTGAATATTTTTTTGAATGTCCGAAAACATTGCTTTCCTAGCACAAAGTTCATTTCAAACATCAAGGAATAAAAAATGTAACTTTTATATTGCATTTTTTTAAATTTTTTAGACTTTTGCTTTTTAGAGCATTTTTTGAAATTGTTATGTTTTTAAGTGATTTTTATATATATTTGTTGCTTGAAATTCTAAAAAGTTATAAAAAAATATACATTAAATGTAAATTGCTTAACATTTTTCGTTTTGTTTCGTAAATTAATTATTTTTATGAAGACCGGCTAATTATACTTAAATATACGTAATTCTCAATATTTGAAAATACCCATTCGTATCGCTAGTATGAAATGACCTTAATCTTAAATAACCTCTATAACATAACGATATGCAATAACTGCAAATAACAAATACTAAGTAATAATTAATATTACATTTTTAATAAGATGTGTTTTTTTATAAGTTTTAAGTTATAATAACAATATTAATATATTACACATATACAAATCTGTTCAAAATTGGATTTTTAAATATTTTTAAATTTTTTTAGAGCATTTTTTTGGGGCATTAAGCCGTATTTTTTTTTGACATTTTTCTTATTTTCTATTTAGCATTTAAGTCTATTCCATAGTAATAACTTATTTATTTATTTTTTAATACAAAATATTACAAATAAATAAAACATAATATAGCATACTACTTACATTGATAAATAATATATTTATTTATTAAATATCCTATAATATAGTTCGGTTGTATTTATAAAAAAGCTTATCAAATCAATAAGTAAAAAATGAAAAATATTTCACTCCTTTTTTTTAATTTTTTTATATTTGACTATTGTGGTTATACTTCCACAATGTACAAGATTAATAACTTTCTTTATGAAGCAAATCAATAAATTTCAAGAGTAACTTAAATTACTTTTAAGCCTCATAGTAAATTTAACTATAAAGTGTAATTATATCAAATTGCCTATTTTATTTGAAACTTAAAATAGGTTAAAATATAAATTAAATTAATTATAAACATGAATTTTTCAATGTATAAATTTGCCATCGTCTTGAAAATCACTATATGTAACATAACCTTATACTATTGCTGAATATTGCTGATCTGTACATTATAAAATGCAAATCTAGCCAAGTTTAAATCGTTGTTCTTATTATAATGAGCACTCCAAATCTAGTAACTTAACTATAGTAAACTTTAAAGAAATATTATATACACTTTAAGTTATTGGAGGTAATAATCAATTTTTATTTTTAATTATGATATAATAAATAGGAAAATTCAACTTATCCTAGTTAAAAGCAAATCATTAATGTAATACATTTACAAATATGAACGACTATGTGTAAAATTAATAGACAAAATAAAAAATACTGTTTTTAAAAAAGAAAATTTATTGTATTAATTAAAATTAAAATTCAATTTCACTATTATTAGTTTTAGAAATCTTAAGTTTATGAAATCTTTGAATTGTTTCTTCAATACTGAATTCTCCATGAACATTATTATCTCTTGTGCGAACATTTACTGTATTTGCTGATTTTTCTTTTTCTCCAACAACTAAAATATAAATTTATTAATTCAATTTCCTAATTTTTATTATTATTATTATTATTTTTTTTTTTTTACAAAATTAGAATACTAACCTAGAATAAAATTATACTGTGCCAATTGTGCATTACGAATTTTTTTATTTAATGTATCACCATGATCAACATCAACATCACACATAAAACCAGCATCATATATTTCTTTTTTGACCTGTTTGATAAAATTGTTAATACAAATAAATCGTTAGTTAATTAACTAAAACATACTTTCTCAGAATATTCATCAAATTGAGGACCAACAGGAATTACAACAACTTGTCTAGGGGACAACCAAAATGGCCATTTACCAGCAAAGGATTCAGTTAAAATAGCAATCATTCTTTCTACCGAGCCAAATATAGCACGATGTATAATTACTGGACGTATCTTTTCTCCTGATTCACTAAAATTATTAAGAAAAAAAAGGAGATTAATTATTAGTATATAGATGTATTTTAAAATATATTACCCAATATAGTTTAAATTAAATCTTATGGGAAGTTGAAAATCCAATTGTATAGTAGCGCACTGATGTTGTCGTTTTAGTGCATCAGAAATAGTTATGTCAATTTTCGGCCCATAGAATGCACCATCTCCTGGGTTTAATACCCAAGGTTCACCAAATGCGTCCAAACTATTAGCTAATTGCTGAAAAAATTGAATAAAAACTTTATATATATATATATATAAGATGTAAAATTAATTTAAATGCTTAGTCATCAATACAGTGATTTACTAATAGACAATAGCATATACATATACATATACAATATGTATTATACATTTTGGTGGTATGTAAAGGTTTTACAAATTCAGAATTAAAATAAAATTTTTTTTAAGAATTTTCAGTAGGTTTTTGGTAAACATTTTATTAATATTAAATTATACTTATAAAGCTGATTTGCATGTAGACAATTAAAACTATAAAAATACTATCCTAGTCTACTATATCTTTAATATTTTGAAAATATAGTACATATATGACAAGTTTATTTTCATATATTTAAGCTAAATGCACTTTACATTTTTATGTACATACGTTATAGTGTCTTAGGAAATCAAAATCAATTCTCTCATTGTAAATTTTGAAATACACATTATAATATCGTTAATAAATCCAAATTAATTTACCTTTTCAGCGTGTTCCCACATTTCTAATTCACCTAAATACTTTTCAGGTCTAGTAGATAAACGCAAATGGAATGTAAATCCGAATACTGTATATACATGACGTAAGAAATCTAATGCATTCATCATTTCTTCACCAATCTAAGTAAATTATAAAATTATTGAGTATTACAACATTACTTTATTTTAAGTTTTTATTATACCTGATCTGTAGTACAAAATATATGAGCATCATCTTGTTGAAAACGTCGAACACGTGTTAATCCTGTTAATGCACCAGATAATTCATTACGGTGAAGGACACCAAAATCGGCCAATCTAAGTGGCAATTCTCTCCAGGATCTATTGCGATGATCAAATATTAAACTGCAAATAAGTAAACATTATTATGTTAAATTAAATACACTTCTATTTAAATCTTAATTGTTAAATTCAAATACCAATGTCCAGGGCAATTCATTGGTTTTAAAGCATAAGTTTCTTTCTCTACATCAAATGAAAACATGTTTTCCTAGAAATAAAATAAATTTATTTTTACAATAATATACAATATATTTAATACTCATGGAAATTAAAACAGCCAAGAAAACATTACAAAATATTTGAACATTTAATGAGTTATTTAAAAATTTTAAAACAAAAGCATTGTAGACAGTATAACAAAATTAGTAGACAATGACGAAATAAGAAATAATTTTTAAAAATTTAAAATTTAAAAAATTTAAAAAAAATGTTTATACAAAGGTAAAGGATTTGGATAATGTATATGGGTATAATTAACTATGACATATAAAAGATTGATTCTAATAATAATACTAAAATTATATCTTTTAACTAATACAAAATAATTTATTAATAAATTATTATTAATTATAAGAACAGGAATTAATTAAAAATCAAAAGAAATATGAAGTTTTGTAAAAAATTAATAATCTTGAAAAATACACACACACACACACACACACACACACACACACACACACACACACA
>NW_020271713.1:7193434-7412706 GCF_003268045.1 Sipha flava
ATCAGAAATAGTTATGTCAATTTTCGGCCCATAGAATGCACCATCTCCTGGGTTTAATACCCAAGGTTCACCAAATGCGTCCAAACTATTAGCTAATTGCTTTTCAGCGTGTTCCCACATTTCTAATTCACCTAAATACTTTTCAGGTCTAGTAGATAAACGCAAATGGAATGTAAATCCGAATACTGTATATACATGACGTAAGAAATCTAATGCATTCATCATTTCTTCACCAATCTGATCTGTAGTACAAAATATATGAGCATCATCTTGTTGAAAACGTCGAACACGTGTTAATCCTGTTAATGCACCAGATAATTCATTACGGTGAAGGACACCAAAATCGGCCAATCTAAGTGGCAATTCTCTCCAGGATCTATTGCGATGATCAAATATTAAACAATGTCCAGGGCAATTCATTGGTTTTAAAGCATAAGTTTCTTTCTCTACATCAAATGAAAACATGTTTTCTGAATAATGTGCCCAATGACCGGATGTCTGCCATAGTTTGGTGTTAAAAATATTTGGGGAAACAACTTCTTGGAATCCACGTTTTCTATATTCACTCTTGATGAATTCAATCAAAGTATTGTAAATATAAGCTCCTTTTGGTTGGAAAAAACAAGACCCTGGACTTAATTCGTGGAAAAAGAATAATTCTTGTTCCTAAAAAAAAATATTAAATGAAGTATATACTTTTACAAATTATCAAAATTATAATAAAACAGACTCTTCCAATTTTACGATGATCTCTTTTAGCAGCTTCTTCCTGGAATTTTTCCCACTCTTTCATTTGTTTATTATCCGTAAATGATATGCCATAGATCCTCTGTAAAGTTTCTGCTTTTGCATTTCCTTCCCAGTATGTAGAAGAATTCTTTAAAAAATTTAAATTAAATAAAACTATTATCATCAAATTTTTACTTATATATTCAAAAAATTATTTATATTACTTTAATAACTTTAAAAGCCTTGACTTTGCCAGTATGACGAATATGTGGTCCCCTGCACAAGTCAATTAATGGTCCACAACGATAAATAGTAGTTTTTGGTGTTTGCACTTTTTCATTCAAGATCCTAATTTTAAATTCATTATACTAAAAATAAAAATATCTTAATTAATTACATTTTTAGAATATAAGTTAATTTTAATATTTTAGATAAATGAGATTAATTTGTCTTCTAAAAATCAATAACACTACCGAGTAGCATATAGTATAAATTATGATTATATTATATTATAAAATAAATTAACCTAATTCATTTTGTATTATACAAAACTTAATCGAAGAACTCACTGGCATTATATAATTGATTATTCATTATAGATTACATAATAATAAATTACATTCTCAAAGCATAAATCTTGGAAATTGTCTATTTAAAGTATATGTATAAATATTAAAAGTAATAAAAAACTTATTAAATTATGTTAGAATAACGGTTTTTTTTTTTTTTTTTTTTGTGAATGCTTCCAAGTGCCAAGTTTTACTCAAACAACATCAAAATAATAATAATATTTTAATTTATAATTATGAATTTATAAAGGTATAAATAAATCTTTGTAAATTATGTATTGTAACAATAATACATATTTATATTTGGTTAAAGTTAAAATAAATTAATATCTAATTTAAGAGATCTAGGTGTTAACCTAAGTCGCAATTCACACATAGAATAAAGATCATATCACTTAAATATTTGATTTAAATTTAACTATGGACAATTTAATAATCTATCAATTTACTTAAAAAATATATCATTGATAAATTATAGATATCTATTTATTTCACTATTTTAATTAAGAAATATAAAATAATTGTACATACTAATTACTTATTAATTACACATTAATCAATTTATTGATAGATAATAAGAGTTTTTTTAAATTATACCTTAAACATTTCCAGTAAATCCTCTTTGCTCACTTCAAGTCGTTCAAATGGTTGTTTTTCTTTGATAATAGTTTTAACAAGAGTTTCCATAACAGGAAAATCAAAGTTTGATACCTAATAAACATAGATTTTTACATGAATATGACACTTAGTTTTAACTATAAAAATATATATCTACATTAACTTATTATAATAACAATAAATTATTACTTGTTTATTTTGCAGAAACATATCATAGTAAAATCCTCCTTCAATTGGTGGTCCATAGCATAAACAACCTCCATAAATTCTTTCCATAGCCTCACCCAGTATATGGGCGGATGAATGCCAAAAAACTTGTTGAGCTTCTTCATTATCAATTTTAAGTAATTCCAAAGTTGAATCTTTTTCCAGTGGTCTATCCATGTCCCAAAGTTCTCCGTTAACTTTAGCAATGATTGTATTATCAGCAAGTCCTTGACTGTTTAAATAATTTAGATATAATTATAAAGATTTTTCAAAAATGAACTATTCCAAACCTTATTCCTTTTGCTACTTCATATGGTGTGGATTGCCAAGCTTTAGCATTAGTTGTTTTTCCATCAGGAAAAGTGACAGTGATTGGCTCCAATACTTTATTAGCAAGTTCAGTGTTATACTCTTCCTTCAGCTTATCCCATATTTTCAAACGATCCTAATGATAAAAAAAGAAATAAGAAAAATAATAAATATAAATGTCTCATATAAGTCATAAATATTTAAATTTTACAAATGAAAATTATACAGTTAAAAAAATTTAAAATCTTAAATTCATCTTTTAGTAATAAATATGATTTTTTTTTTTTAAATATTGAAAATACTTGTACTATTATTATTATTGAAAAATATATTTAGAGAAAGATAAATATTATAATTAATATTTCTACCTAAATAAGTATTACCTAAATTTATAAAACAATGAAATCTAAAACATATACATTTATTTGGTCATATTAGTAATGATATATTTGAAAAAAAGTGCAAGAATATCTAACCTCAATGTAAGTTGGCAGAGGTTTCATTTCAGAAACTTTAGATCTTCCTTCCTTTTCTTTCATTGCCATTTTTTTCTTACTTGGTTTCTAAAATATATTAAACAAACTATAATAATGATATAAATATACAGGTATAAAAAAAAATACAATTACATGTTGAATTGTAATTTTGTAATATGGTTATTATATATTTTTAATTTATCAGTATTTTAAGTATTATTTAACTTTTTTCAAAATTCTTAAACGCTTAAAATTACTTATATTTAGGTCTTAAAAGTTCAGAAACAAACTTGAACTGCTTATTCTTTGTTTTGTATTAAAATCACTGTATGATACTAACATTTTAAGTTTTTCCATAATCAATACAGTATAAACACTAGTATTTAATTTAATTTATATTTTTATTATTATTTAGAATTGTTAGCATAGTTTTATAACTTTCATATGCCAGTCAAAATAAAATACTTGAATATTTCGAGAAAAAAAAATTCTCAATCAAGATTAATTTTAAGAATGATAAATCAAAAAATAGAAATAAGTTTATAATTTGTTAATAATTTAAATGTATGTGAATATTATTATTATTTATAAATCATACTACAATTTTGAATATTATATTTATTACTAATCATCAGGGCTTGGAAGTTGTAGCACTAAATATGTTACTTTTTAACTACTAAATATGCATTTAACTTGAAAAAAATGTAAATTTACAAATTGTTGGACTCATTAGACACAATCTGGACTGATTGAATTATAAAATGTTAACAAAAATGTTAAATTACTTAAATATATTTGTAAAAATATACTTATTATTAAATTATTTTATATATTTACCTTCGAATTTAACCTATATTGTTAAATTATTGATAATCTAATGCAATGATATGAGGGAATAAAAATGACGTCACTAACTATTAATACATCAAATTGTTGATAAAAATATAAAATAATATTTGATGAGGTCTAATTATTTTCAATAATTAAAATATTTTTAAAAACATAAATAAATACAATTATTATCAACAAAATGTGATTATTTCCTACATTATGTGAAAATATATTCGAAAATAGCACTATAAGCCCTAAATTAGCAAAATAGCAATAAAACCCGTAAATATGCAAAAAATAACAAAATTAAATTTTGTATATGATATCCGAGTAGTGAGAAACATATTTGTATCTCACTTTGGATGTTCTAGGATGAACCAAGAAAAATATGCATTTGCTACAACTTCCAAGCCTGCTTATCATATAGGAATTATAATTAAGTTATTAATATTTAACTACTGAATTTTACAAAATTTTAAAAATTTAAACTGAACATAATTACTTTACACATTGATTTGATGGTTTATGCAAAATGTAAGTAATACTAAATACAATTAGAGAAAATTGTAAATGTTTCTTACTTGATATTTAGGTAATCTTAGTCCACGTACTGATTTTATTCTAGAAAATATTGTTTGATGAAAGTCAAATAATAACTTTGAACGCATTAATTTACTAAAAAATACAAATTATAACAATTACAAAGTGAGTAATACAGAATGATAAGCTACATATTAAGTATAGCATAAATATTTCAACACAATCAAATTATCAATGTGATAATAAATTAATAATAAACATTTTTAAGTAGACTTAATTCTAAAAAGTAATTATTAAAATAAGTATTTTAATTCAATCATCATTAAAAAAATTTATTAAACTAATTTGCATTTTTAAGGTTAGTTAAGAATGACAGTTATTCTATTAAAAAATTTAGTTCATGCCTTAAATAATCAACAACTTACTTTAATTTTTTATTTTAGATATTTTTTACAAATGAAGATAATATTCCATCAGATTTCTACAATATTTTTAAATAAATTATGAATTAATTTATGAGTACTATCTTAATATCTTTAAATTTAAAAAGTAACATAAGTATTTTTATTAAGGTTTCTTGAAACCAGTACTAACAAGGTTCAATAATACATAAGAACATTTCTATATTCTTTGGTCACATATCAATTCATAAATTGTAATTTTTTAAAGAAACAATTCTAATACTTTGGATGTAGAGAATAATTTGATACTCTTAGAAAAATCTTATAGTAAATTAGATATATATATTAAAATATATATATATATATATATTATATTTATTAAATCAAAATGTATAATTGAATAAATATAATATAAAAAACAATGAAGTCTGTGTTCGGACGAACATAGTATTCTTTCAAATTCTAGTCACCAATAACATTTGATATTAGCCAAGGATATGAAATATTGAAATTTATAATATTATTTAGCTGGTCAAGAGACCAATATGTTAACTCCACGGGCAATTATCTTAATTTAAAACGTAAAAGCACCAATAACATGATCTAATCATAATCCCTAACCATTTGGACAACCATAGAATTCAATCGTATACATAATAATGAATACATATTGTCGATTTACAATAAATATGTATAATACATGTAAAATAATAGATTAATAATCAAACAGTGTTAAAGGCTTACCTGAATACGTAAAGAAGCACACGAACACAACTATGCTTTCACTTCACAGTTGTTATCAAAACAAAAACGTGATCGGTACTTAATCACATACGTGGAGGTTATAAATGTCTACTGACAACGCGAAGTATTTTTTTGCGCCGGCTGCGATAAGAACTGTCCGCGTCCGGGAAACAAATAATGATCATTATTGTAGTGAGTTCCAAACTTTTTCTGCTTTTTTTCAAGCAGTATTTTTTCGTGGGCCCCCGAAAAATATTTTGTATTCAGTTTTATTTGCCTGTGTTCTACGAAGCGTATTACACATGATAAGTATTTACATGATAAACTTAATTACCTACTTATTTAATATTATTTACTTTATCATGCACATTTATATAGGAGGAAACTCGAAACTCGATAGTGTACATTTAATATATATCTGGCCGAGAAATAACTGGAATGGGGATGCGTAATATCTAAAATTAAAAATTATATTTTCCTATAGGGATTTTAATATTGTTTGTATAGGTACCTACGTATCGGTAAATTATGTTCGAGTTGACAGAGTCTTGTAAAAATATATACCCCCCGTTGTTTTAAATGACGATCAACAATCGTTACGTTATTACATTTTCTACGGTTAAATGAACGGAGCCCTTGAGGAAAAATTGCGGAGCCCTAAGTGCTCCGTAGATCACAGTAGGGGAACCACTGCGTTATTGATTATACGGTTACTAAAAAGTGTTACGTAACTAAATAATTATTAAATTATTCGTATTTATTTTTTGTGTACTTGGTAATGCGTTAATAGTCTTAACTATTATCGTTCCACCAATACAATTAGGAAGAAAGCATTCTTATCGCGGAGCCGATTCTACACTACCATATCAAACGAGGGAGAATATAACACGATCAATGAACTCATTATGTCTATAGGTACATTTTATTACCTTCGTATAATATTATATCATATTTTTCACAATGTAAAGTTTGCACACAGGGTGGCGATCGCTTTCTCCTTTTGGGCTATTTATTTTTATCACAGATTTATTCATGTACGAATTTTTAGTAAACGGATGAAAACATCTTGCAACTAAATTCCAAAATGCTTTGCATGTTTGCTTATTTATTATTGTTTTCTTATATTAAAACATGGTTAAGATCTAGTGGAAGTAGACTGACTGGATTGTCTTTATTAAACATTATTGTGAATATAGAAGAAGTCATTTATAGGTTAGCAAATTAAAAAAAAAAAAAAAAAAAAGAATGTTAAATTATTATATAAATTAATATTTTTGAATAATGCATTTTTATACTTGAAATAAGCGTCCTAACAATTAATTACAGTAAAACCTCGATAAAACGGAACTTTGGTAAGACGGAAACCCTGATATTACGGAACATTTTTTGGTCTCGTTTCAAATTACTTTTTATCCCTAATTTTATTCCGCCAAGACGGAAACCTCACTAAGCCAGAAACGGACACGTTTTTGTAATAAAAGTTGATGAAAATCCTCGTTAAGACGGAAATATAACATGATTAACGGTTTGAAAAATGAATGTATTCAAAACTGTTTCCGTAAAGCTGGATTCTTGATTGATAGATCGGAAGTGAATCCCAATGAGAATGCCTTGACTGAAATTCAAGATATCTTGTTGAACTTGATTTTAACCTAGAAGAATTTCTTCATATTGATGACCAACTTGAGACGCAGCAAACCCATGATTCGTCTACATCCATAGTTGGGTATGAATGTGAAAAAGACAAAGACAACGACGAAAACCAATATGAAAAACCAGAAAATCTGGTAAAAGATTACAAAACTGCTATCTGCTACCTCGAGGAACTACAAACATTTTTCCTCACAGTGTCCAGTAGTGAGCTTTTGAATTTGAATTCGAGAGCCAAGAAGTGTGTGGAACGCGACGCCTTAAGAAACAAAAAGCAAAAATCAATAATAGATTTTTTTCAAAAAATAGTGCAGAAATTGGGCATTTGGAATCGTTATTTGAGTGTAGGTTTTATTCAAGAACTATAAATCACGTTCTGAATAATTAGCACCAAACACGCTTATATATATTACATACTATTAGGAGGTATATTCGAAAACTAAATTCCAAAATATTAGAAAGTTTATCAAACCGGTCCGGGACTTGTGTATCGGAAAATTGTGCAAATAGTGTGCACAAAAATTGCAATAGAATGTAATGAACATCCATAACACACAATTAAATAAAACATAAACGGAATTCCTTCTGTTTAACATTAAATTCACGTCTGAATGAAAATAAATAAATATCTAATTTCAAAGCAAGTTCCTTAGTAGAGCAATTTATTGAAAATTTATAAGATAAGAAGAACGACTGTATACCTGTCATTCAAACACTTTGTATAACCAGTGGCGTAGTTACGGGGAGGGTGTAAGGCGTTTCCACTCCCTCCCACAGATTTTTTTTTATAATGATATTTGATTATTATTTATTAATATTTACATATTATAATAAAATATTTTGATTTTACTATGATTATGTATATATTAAAAATTGAGTAACAAAATAATTTTCATTAAATACGGGACATAATAATAATACCATTTTAAATGTAATATTATTACATATGACCTCGTTTTAAGATATAATAATAACACTTAAAAACTTACTCTTTAACACCCCCCCAGAAAAAAATTGAATCTACGCCACTGTGTATGACCAACCTGCGAAGGATTCCATAAAATGTGGACCCATACTCCTGATTTGAACACACTATTAAAATTTTTAGATATTGGATAACATTGAGTTCTCAACTTGTAATAAATCCTAGCGCACGCATTGCTAATTAACATAATTAATATTAATAACATTAACATAATAGTAATAGCGTCGTTAATTGCTGCTGAAACGAAAAAAACCGTACGGGATGTGCCGCCATCGGATCGTTCCGACTAGAGGTGGGTAGTACGTTCCTTTTGTAAAATCATTCCAATCGGTACGGTAACAATAAAGTACCGATTCCGAAATAGTGTTGATAAAGTGAAGTACTTTATTATAAAAAAATATTATTTTTCCCATCTCTAATATGCGCTACGCTTGGAACAAGCGAAATATTAATCGTACTTTGTATGTCGATAGTTCGTATGTCGTGCACCGATGTTAAGTGACCCATATACGTTTAATATTATTGACAAAATATTGACGAAAATTGACGATGACCATCAACATATCAATAATATTGATTAATTATTAAACATAATATTATTATCAAATTACCAGGTCCGTTATCAAATAGTAAATCAGATATTACAGAGAACAGTTTACCAATGTTTACAATTAATTTAAATTTTAATTAGCTTTAAACAACTTATAGATTTTAATTACAAACAGTTATGTCTTATAATTTAGATCAGGGGTCGGCAATAGGTGGCCCGTGGAAGGGAAATAAATGGTCCGCCAAAAATATTTTGCTAGTTTTCTGCTCGTTATAGAAATATAAAATATATAGCTCTATTTATATATTTGCTCTATATTTATGATGTATTTGGAAATCACGATAGCGATCATCTAGCTGTTTATAATAATAGTCACGATAACAAAACACTATACATTGTATATATTTCTTGTAATACTTAATAATATTATTTAGGTAGTACGATTTAATTGTTAACGCGTTGCGATTGTCGTTTGTCCGGATATTATTATAGATATTGTTCGGGTTTGAAAATTGCATCGCGTTCATAGTGTTAAAACTTATTAATTTATAAATATTTTTCGTGTGCAATCGAGTATGTTTTCCAAAAAACGTAAAGTTGACATTGAAAACAGAGTTTCTGATTGAGTAGATCGAACAATATTGTTTTACATTTCCAGTAAGGGCTAGAGCCGTTCCAGTTTATTTCATATACAACTCTCATATGTTAAGAGAATTAAGGATAAGAATGCTGAAATACTTTCATATCAATGTATAATTCATCAAATATTCCTATGGCAAACTTCGTACAACACTGAAGGAAGTAATGGACATAATGATCAAGTTGATTAATTTTATAAGGTCTCCGATCTTCTCTTCAGCATAGGCAGTTTAAAGAGTTTTTATTTGAATGTGATTCAATGTCTTCAGATATGTCTTCAATAGAGCAATGTTCGTTGGTTAAGTAAAGGTAAAGTGATCGAACGTTTTTGGAGTATAAAAGTAGAAGTAATCACGTTCTTGATAAATTTGGATTCAGGAGAATCAAAAAAGTATCATAAATTCTTAACAAACGAGAGCAATATGCTATCTGTGGCATTTTTAACAGAAATTTTTGCTTATTTAAATGCACTTAATACTGAATTACAAGGACATAAAAAGTTAATTTGTGATCTGATATCAAATCTATTAAAATACCTCTATATATGATTTGAGTCGCCCCTTCCTAGAAGTAAGTTTACATACGCCCTCGTTATAATGCGTTTTTAATACAAAAATAAGTACAGTATTGATGAAATTACGTCTGCTTTTTCTGACACTACATTTTTTTTTTTTTTTTAATTATTTGGACCGCTATAGAAATTAATTGCCGACCCTTGATTTAGATAATACTATAATAGCTCTCGCTCTAGCTATTTCTTTTCTCGGTAAAAGAAAGAAAAAACGGAAGCAGAGGTTTTGGGTTAAAGAGTGGTTGCAAAAGCGAAATAAGTACAATTGTGAAAATCTGTTATCTGAACTACGATTGAACCAACCTGAAGTCTATCGAAATTATTTAAGACTGAACGAGTCATGCTACGATGACATATTAACTTAAGTTACACTATTTAATAAAAAAAAAACAATATACAATAATGCGCGATATCATTGACAGTGCTTCAATAAAAATCAAATATTTTTAATTTGTTCGATGTATTGATCAATCCTTCAATACTACCAGTACACGATCGACATTATTGACCGTGTACGGACCGCTTGACGAATGTGAAATGACGAACGCACTCGTTCCGTCGATGCGTTCGCGTTATTCTTTGTACCGGTTGCACACCGGCCCACCACATTGGTTCCAACGAACGAGGCGGTGAATGACGGCGGCGTACTCAGACGATGACGCGACGCTCGTGACACGCGTTTCCGTGGAGAAAAAAAAAAAGAATAACGTGGCGAGGTGGGAAGCGACGTTCGGCGGAGGAAGTGGAGCGGCGGGGAGGTCTAACCGTGAAGGATAAAACAATCGAATGCGGACGATGTTTGCACGTACTAACGGGCTGTCGATTCACAAACTGCGAAATCGTGCGCGCACGAAGAGCGACTGGTGCGGTAAAGGCTCGGATTTTGATGCAAACGCATTTTTTTTCCCGAAGTCCTAACGCATAGGTCTCCCCGTAAGAAGAAAATGTGTGTTCCGAGTGATGGTACCGATTAATTTAATGTAGTTTTTATTTTGCTTTTAGTTTAACAAATTTAACTTCGCGCGTGCATTTTTAAAGCATACGTTGCTGTTTTTAGGGCATTTTTTCGGAATTTAACTATACATTAGTCGTTGTTGATTATGCGTTTCGGCATTTGTTCGCTCAAAACTAGCATGTAAATTCTACTAAACCGATGGACTAATAGATACGAGCATATTATAGTCGAAAGAAACTTTTTTCGTTTACAAGATCACAATAGCAAATTATAAAATTAATTAAATTCAAATAAAGTTAAACGAAATGAAAATATTAAACAAACAAGTACCTAGTTTCGTTATTATTACGTTAAATAAATATAATTAAATACGTTCGGTAACGTGATTTTTATAATATCTTCTGTAGAGCATTCTGTATGGTTTTTAAAGCATTTTTTGCTATTTTCAAATCATTAAAATCCCAACCCTAATGACGACGATCGCCGTACACCGGTGGCATCGTTCGGCCGACCGTCTCGCCAAAGCCAAAGTCGGACGATCGCGGAAGCGATCAGTACGCGCGTGTCGATAATCGAGTCGACCTATCGTCTCGATTGCGTACCGCCCGTTCGAAAGCGTCCGGTCCGTGCGTGTTGTTGCGTGTTTCGTCAGGTTCGCCGCCGATCACTTTTCACGATGTCCGGCACGGTTCGTTGTCCATTATCAAACATGACCGTGTTACGAGTCCCGTCCGTGGTAATTACAACGCTCCGTAAATTTTATTCGGCAGTGCCGTTTGCTCAGTAGACTCGTGTTCTCTTGTTTTCGTACGTTTCGTTTCCAGCTCTTTCACTCTTGCCCGGATTTTCATCGTTTTCATTTTTCTCGGTTAGTGTATCGATTTTGTTATTGTTATTGTTGTCATTATTATTATTATTATTATTATTATTATTACCGTTGATATCAAGTGGTGTCGTCGAACTCTCGGTCTTGAGTGTTACCAATAAATATAACAGTTATATTTAATATAATAGTTACTATTATCCGCTTAAGTGCTAGACGACGCAGTCGTCGAGTGTTGAGTACACTGTAATGCGGTGTGTACTCGTGTTACTCTTGTACGTTTGTTCTCTAACACTCGTGTTTCAGTTCATGTCGTAATGAACGATTCAACGAATTCGACCGCATTCCTTGGTTTGAGTCGATTAGAACGTGCTCGAAGATATTCGTGCTATAATGTTACGCTACCTGATGTATCGAATATGAATTTCAAAGTGTTTCATTACTTCACAACCCATCGACTGATCGGTTTGTGAAGTTGTTTGCTCAATAGGTATTATTGGTTTAATTTTTAAACCTATATGTGATCGTGTTTAAAATGCATTTTTATCAACCGATAAGACCATCGAATACCAAATGTTTATTTTTCGAATCATCAGTTGTACACAGCTATGGAAAATACCATTTGGATTTTCTTATTGCCCATAATCTTGAATTGAGTTCACTATTTTAGATGATAATATAATGTTCGGTGACACGTTAGCGGTTTTTCTTCAAATTATTTATTCTATTGATTTCAAACTAGTTTACCATTGAATGCTGAATATAACAAAACCAAAAATTAAATGTATTTATTGTTATATTGATTTTTTTTTTATAATTGTAGAATAATTTAGGAATGGCAAATCAAACTATAAAGAGAAAAGTAGAAGGCAATAATTCACGTAATGGTATGTATATTATATATTAAGTTTATGTAAGTAAAAATTAGTTTTATTTGTGTACTGATTTGATTTATTATTATTATAGTTACTGCTGACTTGAATGATGATGAATTTGATATCACTTGGGGTGGCAAACGATCTCGATACATCTACAATTATACTTTGCAATCCCCCAATAGTATTATCAATGAAGATTCAGATGACACTGAAAGTATACTTAGTATACAGTCAAAGACTACAAGTAATAATTTTTAAAGAAATTGGTTTAAAAAAAAACTAAATTTGTTACTTGACACATGAATATATATTTTAATAATGATAGTACTGATTACTATACTTCTTTATTAAAATATGAGTCCGATTTTATTTGTAAGTATTATTTTTTAAATACAGTAGAACATTGATGTTTCATTTATTAATAAATATAAAAATAAGTTAATATGAATACTAAGTCAATAGTGAAAATAATCAATTTTACTATTGAATTTAACAATATTAATTCACAATATTTTGTGTTTAATTAATTGTTTTAAAACAATTATTTCAACACCTATTATAACTTAAATTGCTATAAATCAATTCCATGCTGTTATTTTTACTTAACAATATGTTTGTAAATATTAAAATGAATGTGAAAATGTTTGTATTTTTTATAATTTAAATTTTTACTTATTTCTTAGTAGAAGCTGTAAGCTCAAATGATAGTTCTGACAGTTGCAGTTCTGAGTGTGACTGTCAGGATTCTAGTCAGTCAACTATTCACTCAGAATATGAGGTGGTAAATTCATCTTCACCAAACTGTATTATTGATTCAAATTCTTCAGATTCTTCTTCATTATTTGATTACGAGGTAAAATTGAAATTTACTATGAATTTATTATAAATATATGTATATTTATATATGTAAAATTATCAGGTATATCTAATATTTATCGACCGAGGTTTAGAATAAGTAAAAAGTATGGCTTGAATATATTTAACATTCAATAGTAAATTATAAAAATAATGACTTAAAAAGATTAGATTCAAATTTATATAATAATTAATAATATGTATATAATTTATAATATATGATACAATAAAAGTTAAATATCCATTGTATTATTAAATTGGGCTATGATCATTGAGTATAAAAGAATATTTATTCTTCATTGATTGTTAAACTACAATATGCTATATATATATATATCAATCATACTAAAAAAATAAAATAAAATACAAGTATAAAAAAGTGTATTGAGTACTAAGATGTATTACAACTAGGTTTTCGTAAGTATAATAAGATAAAAAAAATAAAAACAATTTTGGTTACTATTTGAGTCTGGATGGATGCATCATAAATATGTATTAACTCGTTTTGTGTAAGAGGACTTGTGTAAACAGCATTAGTTGCTGAATTTTCTAAACGGTCTTTCAATGTTAAATCTCCAGATTGTGCTCTACATCTTAACAGCGATCTGAAATTTCCATCATTGTTATCAGCACTGCAACTAAAAATAGGTCCACTGTCATTATCTCCTCTTAATGCCACTTCCTGACGACCACAAAAAATAATTGTTTCAATAATTGGAACTAGTTTAGCACAATTTTCCAAAACTATGTTTTTATGTGCTGAATCGATAGCAATAGAGATATCAGGTTTTTTATTATCCATTATTTTTAAAAATTCATCTGTGCGTATAACAGACAATTTATGGTATTCTGTATTAAAATGTAATTTAAAACATTCCAAAGCATCTCTCCATTTAATAAAAGGTTTACTTACTAAAGCAACAACTCTTTGAACCTTTTCCGGTGCACTCATTAGAAAATAAAACTCATACTTTACATAATGCTCCTTCTAATTGTTTTGAATAAACTAACCAACAAAACCGTGTTAACCAAGATATTTGGAATTTTAATTTTCTTTTTGACACTATCGGAAGATTATAACTTGAAAAAGGGAGCTACGAATTTTTTTAATAAATCATACTTAAATTTATCTTCAGATATTAACAGTAGTTAACATCTACACACCGTCCAATATCACCAAGTTCTGGTAAATCTACAGTATTTTCTATTGCACCGTTTTCAGTAGTAGACACACACGGAACTTCTTCTGTAATAATTAATTCTGAATCCAATTCAGTTTGATTGGTTTTCTTTTGAAAACAATTAAATATTGACGACTGAGATAGCAAACTTCGTTTCATTTTTCAAAAAATATATAAAATATAATGTAACAGTAAACAAATACACATACACACACTTATTAAGAAATAAAATCAAATTAAATACACGTTATATTTTATATCATAACTGAACAGTGAATACTTCTGAAAAATAGACTGAACAATAATACTGGCGAACACGTGACAATTAAATAGCTAGATTACGATTAAGTCCGTCTTCCGACAAGATTGAGATAACATAAAATGTATAATATATAAATATACGTTTGTCATTTTCTAAAACAGATAACGTGGAATGACTAGAGGGAAATTTACAAATACTTAAAATAAACTGTAGTTGTACAATTATACATTTATAAATAAAGACGTGTGTAGTTTTTGTTATACTATAAATATATACCTACTTTAAAAATTTCGGAGGCTTTGAACTCCTAACCCCTCCTCCCTCCCCTGTATACGGGCCTAGTTCTCAGTACTATAGAGATTATAATATTATTGTTGAGTGCATTGGGAGCCGGAGCAATACAAATAATAGCCGTTGATGAATTAATTTATTTTGTCAAACGATATAAAACTTAGAATTTTGGTTGTCATATATCTGATATTTTATTATTAAACTATACATTTTTTTGAATTTTTTGTTAAATCCATGAAATATGCATTAAAATATGCAACATTCTTAAACACAAAATATGCGAATTGGTACAAAAAATAACAAAATATGCTAAATTATGCAACAACAATTTTTATATCTGAAATATACATACTATGAATCGAATTTGTCTCGGGGTCGTTGAGCAATTAATTTTTGGCTTCATTCCTTCTATTAAATGCTTCCTTGCAGGAGTTGTTGAACCGCGGTTTCTTTGTTCTCTTTTTTTGCCTTTTACTGTGTCTGTGACCGTTTTTATAGCAGTCTTAATCATATTCCATTTAGTATTAATTGTCTTTTCTTGACTTTTGTTTAAAATGTTCATTGTTTCATGTAATTGTTGCTTAAAAATTTCACTTATATTGGTATCCTTTAACTTATTCACGTTATATCTATCCACTAATGTTCCTTTTCTAGATATCAGTTTCTTGAGTTTTATCTTCAGATTTCCTTTAACTAGGTAGTGGTTTGAATCACATTCAGCTCATCTGACTGTTTTGATATTTTGTATACAATTTTTGAACCTAGTATTAATCAGGATATGGTCCATCATATCTACTATTCGGTGTCTTTCATGTACCCTTATTAGATGTCTTTATGTGGGAACACTGTACTTTTCACAATAAGTCCTCAACTACTTGCAAAGTCTATAAGTCTGAGTCCGTTCTCACTGTTTACATTGTGAAGGTTATGGTTACCAATCGTTGACCTAAATATGTTACCCTTTCCTAACTTGACATTAAAGTCTCCTAGGACTATCCTAATTCTGCTTCGTGTGATTTCATTTAGCGTGTGTTCCAAGTTATCATAAAATTCGTCCTTTTACTCTTGTGATTTTTCTTCCGTGGGTGCATGTTCGTTCACGAATGTAATATCGAAATATTGCGCTTCTATTATACTGATCCAGGTTTAAAAAGTGTTCTATGTTCCAAAAGATAATCCATTTTTCCATTTTCAGTCTTGTTTTCCGAAGCTCCACGATTCCGAAGCAAGTTTGTTATTAAGTCTTGAGCAATATTGTTTTTTAAGGCAGGATTGTTAGCCCTACGCTATACCCATAAACTGAAGGACCAGATTACTCCAACCAATTAAGGTCAGAGTAGGGAGTTTTTTTTTCTAATTAAAGTCAGTACAGTTCAGAACTCGAGGCCCTGGGTTCGCAAAACCCATTGTACTAGATAGTGCTCCCCTGGAGTTTTTTTTAAAAGTTTTAATGTTTTTATAATTAAAATGCAGGAAACATTTTTTACTATGTTTAAATTAAAAATACCATCATGAAGGATACGTGTTGTTTTATTTTTATTTTTTAAATTTAAATGTTATGTTTTTGTAGTACAGATTGCATATTATCAAATAAAATGAAAAAAAAAATAAATAAATATTTTTAAATACAAAATATAATAATAAGCATTTGAAATATATTTGAATTACTTCTATCCAAAAGTATTTCAAATTTATTTAAAATACAGAAAAAGTATTTAAATATTTAATAAATATGATAATGTGTAGTGTAAATTTATGTATATGTTAAGTTAAACATATTAGAAAAAAAATCAGTTAAATATTAATTATTTATTTTAAATTATTAAGGTTCAGAAGATGGATATAGTATGTGATATACCAATACTTGATTCTGATATTGGATATTTACCTGATGATTCTGACACCAAATTATCTTTACAAAAAAATAAATGGCCAACACCGGCGTGCTTTAAAAAATGTTTACAGTGTCTAAAAGAAAATTCAAACCCATATTTTCAATATTGTTTTACATGTTTTAAAGTGAGTATAATGTTTTTAATGAACATTTCTGATAAATATAAATTGCACCCAACAAAAGTAGAAAATTACAAATTATGTTGCTCTCACTATACTTTGAGTAGTAAAATTTGTATGCTGTTTAGCATTACCTCAAGCATATAATTTACTACAAGGAAGATGCTTTTAGTACCTTCTAAACATTGTTTTTAGTTAAAATAATCGATTTTATTTTTTTAGTTAAATTTTGTATACTTCTAGAATGATGCAATAACATTCATAAATATTTAGTTCCACTAATATAGTATACTATTATTTATACGAGTCACTTAATCTTCTCTCTTATCATATATAGAAGTATCTTAATAGTAGTATGATACTTACTATGTTAGTGTAACATGATACATGATACGTGGCCATATCATTGCTAGTTACAATTTTTTACCTTAGATAATTACAAATTTGGAATCTATTATTTATAATAGTTTAAAATTGATAGTAAAATAATAATGTAAAATAAATTTGTATAATATACATTTTTTTCGTTAAATAGAAAAAATTTTAAATTAAAGTTTCATGGTTCTATAAAAAAATATTCTATGTCGAGTTTAATTAAATAAAAGTTGGACTGTACATTTATGGATTGTGATATCTTATTGTTGTCATCAAAGATTTTAATTTAATGTTTAAACTTGTTGATAAATAATGAAAAATAACAATTTTACATCAATATCTGTTTAATTTAAAGCACTACAAAAAAATACAAACATCTGTACATGTATAATTATTATAAATTTTAAGTAATTCTTTTTATTAAATAGTTTATTTTCATTATTTTTTTAGTATCGGATGGATTTTTTTGGGAGTAAACCCAAGCCCAAAAAAGTGAAATGTTCAAATGTGTCTATTCATAAGAGTGAAGAATGTTCGTTAAAAGATTCCCAAGATTCTGGCATATCAAATTCTCAACAATCCAATAAGATTGGCATATCCAGTTTATTTTTAAATAAAAGTAGTTTTAAAAATGTTGAAAACCGTACAGTTGAAATGTTTGAAGAATTATGCAATATCTGTTTTAATTGGCCAAAGAATGGGGTGTTTACTCACGGGAAAACATCTCATATTTATTGCTGTTATGGTTGCGCTAAGCAGTTGTGGAAAAAAAATAATAAATGCCCACTTTGTAATGTAAAGGTTAAATTAGTCACTAAAATGATCGTTGTATAGTTATTTTTCTGTTAGATTATATATTTTTGTTAATTTTTTAAATATTTACAGTTTATGTTTATATAAATTTATAATTTTTTAATATTAATTAAATTAAATAATAATTTTAAATTATATCTCATATAAAAAATGTATACATTTATATTGTTGATCATAAAATTTTACATTATTGTTCTTATTTTATATTTTAAAAGTCTAATTTGTGTTTAATTTTAATTATGTTTTATAATTTATTCAATATACATATATATATTTATATATTTTTGTATTTTTTTTTTTTTTATTGATCATTGATTTACACCTTTCTACTACTGTGGTCATTAGTGACATTTTTTAAATTTTAATTGTTTATACATACAAATATTGTTTTTTAAATATTAGTTTATAATGTCTGGTATCTTATAGAAAAGGAATGAGGTCAACGTTTATTTCTGGTCCTATGTTTTTGTATAAATTTGTAGGAATGCTGTATTTTATTCTTTCTGAGTAGTATGATCGGTAGTCTGTTATGTGTTTTATTGTTAGTGTCTTGTTACATGAGGTGCAGATTGTTCTTTGTTGTTTATTAGATATCCATGTGTTAGCCGGGTGTGACCGATTTTTAATCTGTTAATTATTATATTTATTTTTCTTGAAGTGTGGATTTGTGACCATAAATATATGTTTTGTTTTATTTCGTTTAATTTTGTTGTTTGTTTTAACCAGTGATTTTGCCAAACATTGTATGTGTATATTGCTATGGTTTTTTTTATGTCTAAGAATATTAATTGGCTGTACTTTGGTATTTCTATTGATATAACTGCATTTTTTGCGTGTCTATCAGCTTCTTCGTTTCCATTTATATTGCAGTGACTAGGTATCTATATTAGAGTAACGATTTTATTTGAATGTTTTAGTTCGTGAATTGTATTGATTATTGTTGAAGAAATATTGAGTTGAAAAGGATTTTGTAAGCTATGTATAGTACTTAAAGAGTTTGTAAATATATTGTATTTTTGATTGGGATTATTATTAATATATTTGAGGGTTGTTAAGATGGCGAGTGCCTCGGGTGTGTATATAGAATTTTGATTTGATAAGTTGAGGGAAATATTTTCATTATTTGTTATGACTACAATGCCCACGCACATGTTCACTTTTGGAAGCATCTGTGTAAATGTCGGGGGGATTGTTTTTGATGTCTTAGAAAAGATTTGAGGAAAAATGATGAGTCGGTTTTACTTTCTTTATACTTTTCAAGTTCAGTATTTAAATTAATTTTGCTGGAACACGGTGGGGTTTGAATAATTTCGTATTTTATTATATTGGAAAGATTTATTTGATATGTTTTTTGTAATCTGAATAATGTGTTTCGGTATTAATGCTTCGAGGTCGTTTTTTTTTAATTTAGCAGCGAATGTAAGAGCAATTTTAATTCGTCGTATCCAAAGTAGAGTTTCATTAGCTGTTACATAAAAGCTTTCCACTGGACTAGATTTGAATCCTCCGATGGATAGTCGTAGATTCAAATTGTGAATAGGGTCGATGATTTTTAAAATAGGGTTTTTGGCAGATGAGTAGATTTCAGCTCCATATTCTAATTTAGATATTATAAGTGATTTATAAATTTGAATGAGTGTTTGGGTCCGGGATTCCCAAGTAGTATGTGGTAAGACTTTTAAAAGATAAGATCTTAGTGTTGTTTCTTTTTTTATATATTGTATATGGGGTTTCCATGACAGTTTTTTATCAAATATTATTCCAAGTATTTTAATGGTATTTTTATTTGATATTATTAATTCATTTATTTGAAAAATTGGGGGAAATATATATTTTTTTTTTAAACAAATACTTTGTGATTTGCTTGGTGAGAATTTAAAGCCTGTTTGGTTTGATCAATTTGAAATATTATTTATGGTTACTTGTAAGAGATCTTGGATTGTCTTCGTATTGTTACAAGACACGCCACCTTTACCAAATGTTATAGAGAGTGTCACGCTTGTATAATAATATAGTCTTAGTTTAAAAACTATACAATGCAAAAACAAATACATTATTAATAACTGCAGGATAAGCTGTCTTTTGAATTAATATTAATAATGTAATGAACTAAAATATACTGTCAAACTCCACGGTATTACTCTCGAGAATACGAATTGTCAAATTATATGTTAAAATATGAAATCGAGGACAACAGGATATACGTAATGTCCGAGACAGTCCCATGCCAATGAAGGATGACTTAGAAACATAGCATAAATACTGAGGAATACGAAGACAAGAAGCAGTTATCATCAGTCACCAGCAGTCAGAAATAGTTGCAGAGAGCAAGGAACAACTTCATCACGGACCCAGTCCAAATGTGCACAACCAGACCGTTATGACTTAGTAGTTTATTGCCATAAGCCCTCTTTCGGATATAGGTGTGTACATTTGGATCAACCTTTTAAGCATTGTGCACTTATTTATTGTATTTTGAGTATAAATAAATGTTAACTTCTTTACTACTAACATTGTACGGTTATTCTACAAGTTTAACATCTGGTTCGCAACAGTATGTTTGCTTCTTAAAAAAATATTAAGGTTATCAGAAAATAAGGTGTGTTTTATAGGAGTAAGTATACATTTACTGATATCGTTGATAGCAATTAGGAATAGTACAGCTGAAATACTTGATCTCTGTGGTATACCGTTTTCTTGCGTGAATGTATCTGAAACAGTGTTGCCTATTTTTACTTGAAATGTTCTAGTTTGTAAAAAAATTGAGATAATTTAGTAGGTTACCATGACATAAGACAGAGCTTAATTTTTTTATAATTCTGTATTTCCAGGTGGTGTCGTAATCTTTTTCTATATCTAAGCTTATTAAGCTCATTGATTGTTTATTTTGGAACGTTTTCTTGATTTCTATGTGGGAGAGACCGCTTATGGTAGATTTATTTTTGCGGGACCCATTTTGAAATTTAGGTAAGTAACCGATTTTTTCAAGAAACCATATTGATCTGGTGTTAACTATTTTTTCAAGTATTTTACACATATTGTTTAGTAAAGAGATAGATCTGTATCTGTTGATTTCAGATTTATTTTTATTTGGTTCTAGGATTAGAATTATTATACTGTTTCTCCAACTTTGGAGGATATAATTTTTTTTCCATATCTCGTTGAATATAGACCGTAATACTTGTTTACCGTTTGGCGGTAAGTGATGGAGAAAGGGGTAGGGGATTCCGTCTTTTACTTTTACATTTGGATAACGCGTAATTTATTTCATTGATAGAGATTTCTTCATTGAGTTGTATTTGATCAATGTTTTTTGGATTTGTTGTGGAAATTACAAATAAGTTTTCGGAGTCAAATTTTATTTGTTTGAATGCAGAGGTGTAGTTGATGTTGCTGCTGTTTTGAAAGTGTTTGCCGATAAGATCTGCCGCTCTCTGTGGTGTTACAATAGTGTTTGTTTCGTTGTCGAGAATATTTATTTGGCGATTACGTTTTAGACCTTTTAATGATTTTATACTATTCCAAACGCTAGATGGTTTTACTTTAGTATTTCAATTAGACGTGAATTGGTGCCACGAATTAGTTTTGTTGGTTTTAATTATTTAGCTCTGGCTCTAAGTTTTTTAAATTGGATGAAGTCATTGACATTTCTATTTTTTTTAAACTTATTTAATGCGGTATATTTTTCTTTTATTGCTATTTTTATGCTTTCGTTCCACCAGGGAATTTTTGGTTTCACGTTGCTACTACATTTTCCAATTGTTTTTTCTGTAATATTTATAATTAGTTTAGAAAATTGTTCGACTAGTATATCAGGTGAATCATTATTGTTTAATGTGATTTGGAGTTCAATTTCTTTGTGTATTGATTCAGTATAATGATTCCTATTGGGATTTTTTAAGTTCCATCTTGATGGGATGTTATTTTTGATGTCACGTTTTTTAGGAATTATTTTTATGTTGATTGGAAAATTATCACTACTGTGGGTTTCTGAGTTTGCTGTCTAAAGGAGACGTTGTGGTAGTGTGGCATATGAAAATGATATATTAATAGCAGAGATATTACAAATGTATGGGTTTAGACTGGTGTTTTCACCTGTGTTTAAGAGTGTAATATTATCATCAATTAGTATTTTTTCGTTTATTAGTATGCTATAGAAATTATCGGAGATGAATATGGCAATGCTGCCACTTGTTCGGAGAGCATGCTTACAGTTTGTATAATAAGTGGTGAAATTAGGAATTTTTCCTATTGAGTTATCGTTAAAATTGGTTTCTTGTATGCATATTATATTTGGTGATTATTTCTGTATTATTAATTCTAATTCACTATATTTTTTATAGAAACCATTTAGGTTCCATTGTATTAAGTTAAGATTTTGTGATTACATTATTGGTTTCGGTTTTTAATATATTTTTTATTGAGATAGCTTTTGAAATGTTTTTATTATTGAGTGAGGGTTGAATCATCGGGGGGGGGGGGGTTTTATCGAATAGAGAGTTGCAGAGTCTTGTAAGTCTGTTTTTTAAATTAAGATTATTGATATTAGGTCATATTGAATGGTTCGAAACTAGTATCGAAACTGGGATCGTATTACTTAGGGTATTTTCGATTATGTATTTAAATTGGTTAAAATTGATTTTTAAATTTTCAGTTTCTTCGAATCGTATTTTAGCTGGTTTGAGAGTTTCATTGAGTTTATTCATTATTTGTTCGATAGAGTTGGATCGTTTTATTTTATTTTTTATATTTTTGTTAGTATTTGAACTAGATGGTTTGTTCACTTCTATTATTGCATTTGATGGGAGTGTAGGAGAAGATGGTTCGGTTGGTGAGCTTAAGGAAGTAGATTGAAATGCTGATCTTTTATTTGAGGCGTTTGATTCATTTTGTGATTCTATTAAGTGTTTTGAGGGTAGAGATGTTACAAGAAGTACAGACGGTTTAGATTAATTTGTTGTATTTATAAAATTTATATCGTTTGTACTCATAACGTCGATCATTTTTTTTGAGAAAACATCAGGAGAATTTACGTTGGTTAGAGCTTGTATGTTTGAATTAGGTATCTATTTTGTTGAATAGAACTGTGGACTCAGATATATTAAAAGTCTTATTGGTATTTGGTGTTTCAATCGGTGAATTTGTACATTTTTTAGAAGTGTGTTCTGAGAGTTTGCATTTGTAGCAGGTGAGGGTGTCATATGTTAAAAAGATTCTGTGTGGTGTATTGTCGTGGTTGATTAAACAGGAATTTGGAAGTTTGTGGTAATTATCGGGGTAAATGTTAACTTGGTGTCTGAAGCTGAGGATGTGAGTTAGTTCTTTTATGTTGAAGCCCATGTTTATGTGTGTTATTGGAGATAACAGCTGAATATTGTGTCCATGAAATATTTCTTTGATGTTATTATTGTGTATAGCTGGAGATATAAATGAGATTATGATTCTTTTGGCTGGGTTTATTAATCGTCTTATTTTGGTTGTTGTATGGTCATTTATTTCGATATTAGGGTGGTTTACAATTAAAAAATCTACTGTGTTTTTATCTATGAAATATATACAGAATCGGTTGTTTGATATGCGGGAAAAGTATTTTATATTTTGTTATGGAATTAATTTACAGATCGCTATTACATAATCTATTTGAGGCATGTTGTTAATTGAATTGAAAACGATTGCTTGTTCTTTTTTAGGAAATATTTTATTGCTTGTCGTTTCAGCGAATGATTTTTTTTTGGAAGGTATTGATATTTGATTCTGTATGTGTATTTTGATTAGGAAGTGAATTTGTATTAGAAATGCTCTGTGTATGATAATTTTTATTGTTATTGATATAATTATAATTGTTTGCGTGATTGTTTTTCATATGAGTGAAATTGGAGGTAGGTACTGTCTGTATGTTGTATGTGGACGGGCAAGTCGTTAATTACGCTACCTTCTTTGGTGGTGAGATTAATATTAGAGATTGTATCATTGGTATTATTTGGGTTTTTTTTTTTTTTGAAGAGTTTATAAGTTTGTCCATGAGACTAGTTGGGTGAGTGGGCTCGTTGCCCATTTTTGGAGAAAATTAATTCGTGGGTGGTGCTTTAAGAATGATGGAGTAATAAATATTCATATTACCTGGTCGTTTGTAGTATTTTACTGTGCTATCGGAAGCTATAAATATGGGAGCATGATACGATAACGTGTTGCTCGGTCAAGGTATAACACGTAACTAATATATATATATTTGGAAGTTAATACAGTGTTGTATATGACTTGTAATGGGCTGTGGGCAATTAGCAAACATTAAGAAATATAAAAGATCCAATATTATAAATATTTTATTACTTTATCAACAACAACTCAAAAACTACACAACATCACGGTTTACTCAACACACTAGCACTGATAATAATAATAATAATTATAACCCCCCCATATACATATATATTATTTTTATACTTGAATTATATTTATTTATTTTCAATTGGAATTTTTGGAATTTATTTTATTTCACAGACTCGTGATTGTTATGTTTGCTATGATTTCAATTATTGTTTTGTACTTATTTTGTAATTTAAATATATTACAATATTTAATAAAAAGTATTATTAATATATTATAATATAATATATTTATTATTATTATTATTATTATTATTATTATTGAGTACAATTAATTAATAAACTGAAACAATATTATAATTGGTTTTTTATCTCAATAGTGGTAAAATTACAACATTGAATAGTATTTATAAGTATAATATTCAAATAAAATTATTAGTTAATAATTCCTGGTTGTGCAGGTATAACATCTATCTCTGGTCTGTACGTAAACACAATCAATTTGAATGGTTTTTTTTTTTTTTATAAAATATAAGACTTATACTTGTCATTCTTCTGATATTCTAGGTAATTTGAATTAAATATTATTGGATTTAAATACTTCATCACTATAGTAGTTTACTTTGTAGGTGAATTAAGTTCTGCTCTATTAGAACTATCATTTTGATATCTAGCAGTTCATTTTTATGAAATAAAATAAAATAAAATTTAATAAGTAATAAGTACTTATCATTTAAATAATATCAATACGCTATTGTTAAACATAGAAAATAGAAAGATTTCAACATTTATTTCATTAGGTACAATAGCATAAAAGAATGTTTTTTTAATAGATCTATTTTATATAAAAATGGAATTTACCTGCAACTATTAATAATTATTATACAAACAGTTAATAGAATCCAAGACAACGATATTATTATATTCATATCTATGTACAATGGCCTGTTTGCTTGTTTTTGTTAAAACAATAATTTTTCAACGTAATTTTGATTGTAGTTAAACAATTAATTTTAATTTTTGACTGTGTTTACGTTTGATAAAATGGCACCGCCAAAGCAAGAACCTAAGAAAAAAATCGAAGTTGTGGAAACTACTGAAACCATTGTTAATCTTAATGATCCCGTAAAACCAGACGATCAATTAGTTCTTAGCAATGATGTAAGAATTAAAGATTTATTCTATAAATAATAACGATATATTTAAAATTAGTATCTACAGTGCTCGAATTGAAAATATAAAAGAAAGGGGACTCCCAGACGTAAAAAAAATTAGCGTTCCACTCAATGATTGATATTTATCCTATGTATTTTTTGTGCAAAGGCCTCCACACCCCCCAAATAGTATTATCGACAACGATAAAAAAACATTACAACTTATCACCATTTACACTACAACAATAAATAATAATTATTAAATAAAAACAAATCTTTTATTTTGTTTTTAAATACAAAATATAATTATTTAAATTTTTAATACATTCCAAAGCTCTACATATGAATGGCTCTCTTCGTTATTTTGTCACTTAGGGCAGTTAACTTCATCAACTCATCGTTTGTCCTTCTGTATCCATGATGCAACAAAGGCTCAGGTACGAAAATGTGCACTAGTGACCTTACACAATTAATCAGCATAAGAGAAGAAATACTTTTTGGGTTCAAAGCATTTATTTTAGTAGAAACTATTATATTCATTGAACTGAAAGCTCTTTTGCATTCGCTTGACGATATTGCTATAGTTTTAATTATAGTTAATAATGGTCTTAAATCTAAAACAGTTGAACTATATTTGAGATATTTAAATTCGCGAAATGCCATATTGTACATCAAATTGATCCAGCTAATATTTTGGGTCCAATACATTGAAGTAATTGAGTGTATATATTTTTAAATGCATTACCTTGCATAGATACGTTTGATGATCGTGTTGTGAACAATCTATTTTTTAAATTATTAGACAGACTTCTAAAAAACTGCATTGCATTAATCATTGGTATAGCTTTATTACTAATGAGCGAAATGCCTTTAAATAATAATTCTTCACAT
Organism: Sipha flava; assembly: GCF_003268045.1. NCBI lineage: Eukaryota > Metazoa > Arthropoda > Insecta > Hemiptera > Aphididae > Sipha > Sipha flava. Next base: position 7,220,071 of record NW_020271713.1, read on the forward strand.
GTATCAATAACTTCTTTTGTTTTAAGACGATAATTTTCAGCCATTGAATCGAAAACCATTATTACGCGTTGAATAGGTACAACGATTTGCTTGAGTCAATGTATGCCTCCTATTTTGTAGTGATGTAGACAAGTTAGCTAATTCATATAAAGTATTATACATAATACCTATGACAATATAAAAAAATCTAATTAAATTACATGTTTAAATTATAATTAATTAAGTTTAACATTTTACTTACCAAGATTAGTGACAAATTCTATTTATACCAAATATTTTTTAAGTCCTAAGTACTTTGATTTTTCTTTTGATGTTTTTAATTCATCATTAGCAGCAATTGTGAAATGTTGGTATAGTGCTGGAAAATTGTTCCATACAGGTTTTATTGTTCTTTCACTCGAAGCCACCCACCGAACTGTAAACATTTTTCCGATACATTGTAAGTTATGTTCTAAAGATGTAGCACACATATTAAGCTAATTCATATTTTTTGGCGATTAGTGATACAGAGCATACATTTTTTTCAACAAACATTTAAAAATTATTAATACTACTAACTTCTTTTAGGGTATAACCAGCGGCTAGTCCTAACCTATGGTTACAACAATGCCAAATAACTATATTAGGTTATATTTTTTTCAACTGAGTTTCAACACCAGCAACTTGTTCCAACATTTATGATGTACTATCACTCACAAATGCAATGAGATTTAACTTTAGAAAATTATTGTTAAATCCATGAAGTTAAAGATTTGTTGATATAACGTTTTTAATTTAATCGGCAGATGTGTTTGTTAATTCAATAATATAAAAAAAAAGTGATTACCTCATTGTCCAACTACAGTTCTTAGATAGAACAGTTTTTAGAACAGATCAAACACAGTTTTCAAGCACTTTTATTGTTATTATATTATATTTTTTACCTAGTTTTAATTATAAATCTTAGTATTTAAATTAATGCTAAGGGACGTAAATTTATAAAATAATAAATAATAATAAAAAATTCAATACATATTCATGTAAATATGTATGTCTATTCTATACTATTTAAATATTTAATTTTATACACACATACATACTTACATATTTTAGACTCTAGAAGAAATACACGATAATATATTTTATATTAAAGAACCACCCAAACCACCTACTCAGATAATTTATAGTTATAGAAAAAAAAAATTTGAGCCTAAGATTGAAAAATCTAATGGTGTATTAATTATCGGTTTGAAATCTGCATTACTTCATTGTGAATCTACAGAAGCTAATATTCAAATTGAAAACGAGTTATGCAGTAAGAAAATTAATCTAAATAAATTATCTTACGCTGCACTCAATGATAATATTTATTTATTTTTTACAGGAAAGCCAGAAGATTTTACTGCGGTGGACGAAGTTGGTGAGATTGAAATGATGGAAGAAGAACAAGAAAATATTGATGTGCTTGATTTATCAGAAGACGTTGCTGAAGAAAATTTGGTGTTACTTGAAGAAGGCAATGAAGAATTCTTGAATGAAGAAAATGAACTGGATGAGATGAATGAAATGGAAGAAGAAAAAAGTTTGAAAGTAGTATCTAAAGAGGACTTTGAACCAGTACACAAAAAACGCGTGTTAAAAGAAAAGTCTATAGAGTCTTTTGTAAGCTTGCCGGTCACCAAGTTTTGCACCGTGATTAAGCTTAAAAACAAATTCAATTTTTTTGATCGATACGTACAAACTAAAAGTATTTCTATGAAAGTAAGATTATTATCAGAAAACATTATGTAGGACATATATGATGGCAGTATACCGTATTAGTTTAGATTTTTGGTTCTAGGATAAATACACTCAGACTAGGATAAAAAAATACGTAAAATTTCAAATGACTGTATTACGCGGTGAATCATATGACATTTGTAAAAATGATTTTATGAAACAACAAGAAAAAAAAGAAGAAGAAATGAGAAAAAAGGATGGCCGCACACATGTCTAAAAAACAAGCCGGAAGTAAAAAAAAACAAGTCACGCACGATCCAAAAACACTCAACTTACTTAACATTTCCAAGACCATTGAGAGATTTGTTAACTTACTTGTGACTGATGCCATAGCACAAGGTACAATTATACTTATTTTCGAGAAACCTTCACAATGGAAACCTTCACAATTACCAATATTTATTTGGGATGTATTTTGTTAATTTGTCATTCTGTTACCCGGATAAATTTTCAATTGCATTACCTATCAAATTTCTTTATAGATTTTCGTTATTACGAAGACCCATCTGACCAGTTCAGAAATAAAGGAGAAGGCACATTAATGCTTATGTGGAACATGGTGTTAAAAAAGGAAAAAATATTTACTGTTACTGATATGTGCTGGAATCCTATTTATTTTGACATGTTTGCCATTACAGTCAGCATTCGTAAGTTCATAAAATACATTTTTAAAACCCATTATAAATATATAATTACATTTATATTTCATATAATAAAATGCATTTTATTGAAAGTATTTTTATAATTTTTTTTTTTTTTTTATTTGTTTTTATAAGAAATATTATAGCAATGCAATTATTATTAAAAAAAAAACATAATAGGTTACCTAAAGATAGTAAAGAGAGAGATTATAAGTATTGAATGGATATATAACTTAATTAAATTTAACTACATTTTTATACTCGCTTTCTTTACAAAAATATATTTAGCATTATCAAATAATTAAATTGTTTAAGTCTCTTTCGATTAATGTAAATGAAAATAACATTTTCATTTTTATGATTTATAATCACATGAAGATATGCGGTTTTTCATACTTCTGTTTTACGCATGCGTTGTAAAATATTTAGCACAATGTTATCTATCAAGTACTGACAATCCAGATGTGGGTTATGTATGCGTGTGGTTGTTAAAAAATTCGTCGTACCCCGATTTCGTCACTGAAACAGATTGTGGAGCGATGTGCCTTAGTTTCCATCACCAATTTGGTTATAATCTGGTGGTCGGATTTCGTGACGGTGGCTTAGCTGTGTACAACATTAACATGCTGACTCACGAACCGCAGTACAAGACGGATTTGACCCAAACCAGACATATGGCTTGTGTGAGACAGGTACCAACGTATTTTCATACGCACTCATATACTGTTGATGATACTCGCGAACGTATTTAATAGGACTGTAAAATGGATAGACTTCTTGGACTTGGCGAATTCGTGTTCATTTCAACCTATCGATCAATTTTGTCATTAATGCTATTAGAATAGTTTTGAAAGGTTGTTTTATTTTAATCTTGCGTCGTACAGTGTACTCAGATCCTAAAGTTTAGGACGTTTTCTCTACATTATTTTCAAACTATTTTTCAATATATTTTTTAGACATAAAGGCGAGTTAAATTATTTTCAGAATTTATTTGCGTTATTATCGACAACTCTCCGTACTAATCGATATAAAAGAATGCATGTGCAATACGCAATTATTTATTAAAAAAAAAAAAAAATAATTTTGAAGTCGTAATTTATGTACATATATGTATTAAATTAAATACATTAACTTAATACATTTAAAGAGATAAACCAGTTTTTTCAGTTAAGTGAATAATTTTTAACTTTTTAGATTTTATTTTTCTTAGTTTGTCCTTAAAATATTTTGCATTCAACTTCTTAAAATTGTTTACCTTAAAATATGTCTGCACAAATAATACAAATTTAAGATAAAATTTAAAAAACCAAAATATCATAGTATAGTTAATCGATGCTTGATTGATTCCATATATTGGAAAATTGGCGTCCCTATAATAAATGTAAATTAAAATATTGAAGTGATCACAATTTTTTGTCGACGGTTTCGAATTGCGCCCACAATTATAACTGTTAGTGTATTTCAATCGGTTTGGTGCTATAATGAACGATGACAGCTGTACGCGATATAGGGCAATGACTAATTAAATTTAAGAAATGCTATAAGATAAACTTTCTAGGTATGCCGGTTTCCATACCATTCGTGTGCAGGCGGGTCGTCGTTGATGCATACATGACATATTAAATCTAATATAATATTGTTGTTTTGTTAATTTGTTTTAATACACGCCAACGGATTTCTTAAAAAAAACGCACTTGCCTTATCTTATCTTATCTTATCTTATGATTTTTTCGTAAAAAATATTTTTTTAATGAAAATTTTAAGCACGAGGCTATTGAAGACGTGAAGCCTTGGATAAATGCTCAGTTTCGCCCCCACTCCTATCGCTGGCCCTGAATATAAATATAGATAGATTTTAAATCAGTTTTATACGTATAGCGCATGTAACATCGATACTGCGACATTAATGGAAAATCTTGAGGTAAAATGGTAATTGCGAAAAAAATTAAATAAAAATACATTGTTAAACAATAATAATAACTTAACAAAAATATTTAAGTATATGATTACATTTAAAGGTAGTCGTGTTCAAAATAAAAAAAAAAAATTAGAAAAACTCATTCATTTGATATATATATATGTATAATGGCGTAACCGGGGGGTTAACGGGTTATACTCCTCAAAATGTCTCTCTTAAATTGTAATATATATATTTTTATATAATTTCTATAATTTTAAGCAAAAGGTATAATATTATATCATATCATCGTTAAACAATTATCGCAGTTTCAATAAACTAAATAACAACACTTATATATTTTAACTTAGGTTTAATCGACTCATTAAAATTAACAATTGACACTTAGATAGAAGAGAATTGACAATTTAAAACAACTATATAGTAATGTAAAACGTGCGCAATTCGAATCTGTTATTGAGAATCTACGGACGTAACTCGTACGTGTCGTGAATGAACCACGCACCCACTCACAGGCAAAATATTATTTTTTCGACACAACTCGATCGCATCGGTTAAAATATAACGCCTGATTAGGTGATACGTGGGGTAGGTACGTCAAGGCTGGGTATTAACGAGTTAAAAGTTAAAATTAAGTTAAAACTTTAAGTTAATTAAGTCGTTATTTTTTTTACGAATTAACTTTTACTTAAAAAGTAAAAACTTAAAAAGTTACTTTTTTTTTAAGATTAACGTGTTAACTTTAAGTTAATTTTATTTAAAAGTATCTAAATTAAGTTAATTTTAGTGCAATGAATAATGCAAATTATTAAATTAGGTTTTTAGTTTATTTATAATTTACTATTTAATATGAATTTTCTTTAGACGAAAATAATATGAAAAATAACTTTAATAGTCATTATGTGGGCTATATTTTATCATTATATTTTTATAACATTGTTATTATATAAACACTATAAACTCATAGAAATCCTAAAAAATATTCTGTGAAAATAGTAAATACCATGAGAGCAAGTGTCGATGGGGGATTAATCACAAAACAACTGTAGTATAATTTCCAATTTAATTTCATTATTAAAATTGTAAATCGATTTGAGTATGAGTTCAGGACTAAGATTTATTTTAGAAAAGTAGGTTTTTTGATCGCTAGTTTATACTTTAATGTATCATTTCAAATTTTTCCAGTAATTTTCTTGAGCGTAAAAAAACTAATATTATGTGTGCAATTTTTTATTTTTCCAAATTAGAAAATTTTAACTTAAAACTAAGTTAAGTTAATTTTTTTCAAAGTTAACTTTTAACTTAATGAGTTAAAGAAAAAATATAAGTAACTTTAAATTTAACTTAACTTTATTATTTTGAAATAACTTAACGAGTTAAAAAAAATCGTTAACTTGCCTAGCCTTGGGTAATGTTGCATTGGGTGATCGTATGCACAGAATGATACGCGTGGTTACCTATTCTAAATTCCACAAAAATCTATTGCGCGAAACCCTCTTAATTGTTGAATGTACGCCTCACTCAGGTGGTTTGGGGCAAGGATTTGCCAAGTGGTGAACTGAATTTCTTCTCTGTGTCCGAAGACGGTACAGTCTGCCAATGGTTACTGGTAGAATTCGAAATGGTCAAGATTGTTATAATGACTCTTATCATAGAGATGGATCCTGAAATTGAACTTGGCGGAATCAAACAGACGTACTACGGTAACATAGATTTACATATTAAATCCGTTTTTACGCGTGTTCTGGCAGTGGTGCGATGCGATGTATATTTATAAGTATTTGTTCACAATTCGTGTACTATTTTTTTCCAGCCAAGGGCACGACAATCACGTTTAATCCAAATAACGACGAGTTATACATGGTAGGCACAACCGAGGGATACGTTTATAAATGTAATACGGCTATGAGTAGTTTTACGAAGAAATTTCGAGCTCACGAAATGGAAGTCAATCGAATTGATTATAATAAATTCGATTCGAATATTTTCATTACGTGTAGCAATGATTTCATGGTGAAGTTATGGGAAGACGATTCAGAGTGAGTTTAGACATAATTTTTTTAATTGATTCATATTATGTAACTACAACAAGCCTTCTGCCCTATAAATAACCATTAGATTCCTTTTTCTATTTCGTAGTACTTGTCGTGATATATGTGAATAAAATGTATATGTGATACAAGCATATTTATAAAACTATGTTGTATAATTATATACGTAAGCGTATACTTACATAATTTTGTCACTGCCTAAAACTTTTCAACTGTATGCAGTAATGTGGCGAACCTAATTCACTAATGAGGAACAATAATTTTTGTTATCGGATCCACAAAAAAAAAAAAAAAAAATAAATAATTAACTTTTTCGAAGAAGATATTTATTTATTTAAATAACAATACTTTTTTTAATACATGATCTTCTTAGTGGTGATATTGCTTCTTTAAAATCAATTTTGAAGTTTTTTTAACAGTTCTGAAACATTTAACTTTAAATATCCCCGTGATACCGACTACCAATTTAAATTGAGGCTTTAAATAAAGTCTTTCGTCATGCCACTAACTATATGTGCATGTGTGTGTGTATGTGCGTGAGTGGAAGCTCTTGTGGAAGCTTTGTCATGTTTCGATTGCAGAGGGCCGTTGATAATGATAAATCTAAGAAGAGCATTGTGCGATGTGCATTGGTCGCCGTTTTCCAGTACAGTTTTCGTTATCCTTACTGTCGATTGTCACATGATATTTTACGATTTGAATGTAAGCTTGAAAAAACCCGTTTGTGATCAGCTCATACAATCTGCTGAAGAAGATCGCCCCACTAGAATGATTTTCAACAAACGAGTACCGATGGTCTTGGTCGGAAGTTCAAGGTAAGATACGTAAAATTACATGTATATTCGTAAAAATTTTCAAATTCACGTGGTAGCTGACAAAAACGTTGCATTTTCATAGATTTTTATTTTTGGTTAAGGAAAAAAGAAATTATATCCATATTAAACCAAATTACATCTCGGAAAAGTTTTGATGTTTTACTATTTTATTTTTAAAATCATGTGTGTTGTACGAGAAGTAACCATGTGCATTTGTTTTCGCAGGTCTACGGTAATTACGTTTAAATTATCACCGGGTCTTCGGGCAACGATGAAATCTCCGAAGAAAGGAGTTTTAATTTCTGTGGAAACTATGGAGTTGGAAAAATTGTATGCCATTTTGGACACGTTCAGAAAAAAAACCAATAAATCAGTTACATCATAGTTTTCCTGCGTTTGCAATGAATGATGATTATATTCTTGTTGTTTGTTTAGGAGCTTAATTCTGTAGTTTTACTGAATTTAAAAATTAATTTCCGTAAGAACATAATGGCGTGAAAAAAATTCGACTTTTTTTTATTTAAAAGTAGGGTTGCAAAGTTTTTAAAACAATCGCGTTTTTTGATGAATTTATAATGATATATTTCATTATACTTTTTATAGTTTTCAATGTAAGATCAATTTCGTCGTTGTCGTTCTTCATTTTTCTTATCATCAGGTATTTTTAAAATGTGAATACTTCAAATACTTCTAATTTTGATGTATACATCTGTTTGAACCTCATTAATAAGGACAGCTAATCAGCTCATTATCGACGGAGTATGTTTATAAAAGCTTTGATTGAAAAATGAGTGGAACGACTCGCAAGCATTAATGGTTCTATCAAAACTTACCGACTCACCATCCAACATTTAGGTGAAAATAAACGTTCATTTATTAACTTGTCAGTCAAGTAATCACAGTATTTTTCAATCTTTTACCATCATTATAATCCAACATAAAATAATTTACAAAATATTCTTATACTTCATTTTGGTTTAAAAATAATAATCCAAAAATTTTTCCAATCCATTGCCCTATTTCAGATGTCATTATTCATTTTTTTTTTACATTATAAAGTAAAAAAAAAAAAAAATTAATCAATTCAAATTCAAATTGCAAATTTGAAAGAAAACTGTTTTGGCTTAAAAGGGAGCGGTGATAAGTGTTAGTCGAAAAGGGAAGGGTACATTTTAGCCGAAAGAAGTATCACCTCTTCAATTGTATGCATTAGTTCCTAAATTAATATATAATAAATGTTAATAAATTAATATTGTCCGTTTAGGCACAATCAACAATATAGTATACATTTAAAACAATACGTCTCTATTAGTTCAACAGATAAAAATTATAAAATGGTAAAATATTACATAATCAAATAATTTGCTGCAACACAATATATGTGGATAAATTATCCTTGAATTCGACTATAGGTATCAGTACCGCAACTACAAAATAGGAAGCCCGTGTGCAGTAATTATATTAGGTCCTTTCTTAGGATTTATTTTTGTACGTCTTATTTATAAGTATCAATTTTTTAGGTTTTAAAACACGTTTCACATCAGTTAGTGTATGATACATGTATATATATATATATATATATATATATATATCAAATTAAATACCTACAACTGTTGTATATTATATTTCACTACATATTTATGTAGTAAATGTATTTAAGTAGTTTAGGTAGGTATGTTGTATACCTACTCAAATACTCAATGGACTCATTGTTAAATAAATATTATATTACTTTAAAATATTATAACATCCTTACATGAATTTTAAAAAAAAGTTTCTTTTTATTATAAAATAATAATATAATATTATTAAATAATTGTGTATTTGTAAAGTGTAGTTTATTTTAGGCTGGGACTAGAAGGCCCTCCAAATGTATATAAGCCTTGGGGCCACTTTGCACACCCGGTTTTTGCGGTACTGATAGGTATATAGTTATATGAATATATTATATTTTAATTAACCGTTATTAATGGTTAAAAAATAATTAATAGAATTTAAGCAAACATTATTTTTACTTATGTTATTCAATATACAAAAGAAACGGTAGAATGTATAAAATCGTTCATGTATATTTCAGACATGATAAATGTATGATAAATAGTTAGTTATCATAACAAATCTGTATTTATGTTAATGAACAATGTTGGGAAAGAAAATGCAAAATTTATCTAGATAAAAAAAAGATATTTTCAAAAAATGTTATTTTTTGGTCATTACTTCACATTCTAATAATATCTATGAAGACTCAATTATAATTATTATTATCAATAGGTACCTAGGTGTGTTTAATTTTTATTATTTATATATTTTGTTATATGTTTATGTAGTGTACCATTAAGCAGTATATATATAATGTACAATATTTAATGATGGTTAATCATTAAAATAATACGTAAAAAAAAAAAATGAAAATTGCTTTATACGTATCAGGATGAATTCAAAATACATAAGAAATCATTTCAAGTTAATAATATTGTTTTCCGTATAATAATTTGATGGTTTTCATTATTCTATAAGTAGTTACGACTTTACGGGTTCCAAGAGTGAAGTAATGGCTATTCAGTGTATGAGTGACATGTGTATACTAGAATCAAATACTTACTATATTTGGAACTTCCGTGGAAAAATAAGAAATTCAGTTTAAAAATACTAAAAGTATTTTCCCAACATGAAAATACAAACAAAATGTCGTATCAAGAAATAATAATTACTCATTAATAGTACATGAATTTTGATTATGAATACAAAATCTATATGTATAAAAGAAAGTCAGGTTAGTTACAGAATTTATAATTCAAGAACGGCTGGACCGATTTTGATGATTTTTGATTTGTTGGATTCATCTCCGTTCAAGAATAAAAATAACTCTAATCTTTGCAATTATCTAGATAAGTAAAAATTTTATCTTAGATAAGTAATTAGATAATTTAGCATTATTTATCTAGATAAGATAAAAGATGACAAAAAATCTATCTAGATAAGTCCCAACACTGTTAATGAACCTCATATGTGCTCCGAAGTCTTAATCAAAGAATGGTCGTCAAATCGAATGTAATGTTTTACTTATTTTCAATGAATTATACTCGTAACATGACTACCTTATAATACAGTTACTTTGGTAACAACGATAATCGTGACCAAACATGCATTTATTTTTGTACAATGTTATAACTGTTATTTTACCATTAACGTAGTATTAGCGTAGTTACTATGCACGTACGGTTTGATGAACAGAAAAATAAAAAAATGTTTTTCGTCGTACAAGAAATCCAAGACTTATTGCACATAATAACATGTTGATGTTTAAAATGAATACATTTAATAATATCGTTACACAATTGAAATCTTTTTATTTTAACATTATTATAATTGTGTTCTAATGTGTATATATATATAATAATAATCTGTGTTATAATTTATAAACATTATTATTAAACAATATTTACACACGACTATATCGTATAAAACTTTAAAATGTCGTCGAAAAAAAAAAATTCATTGACAAAAGCCAATGATGAGGAAGTAACGGAACAGGTTATCAATGCAATATCAACTGACTTAAGCAATGGTAAGAAATTTCTTTGAATATTTTAGTGAAGTATTTATACCTACTCCAAATATTAATATTTTAGAATCAGTGGAGTCGACAACAAATCTCGACGACGATTTAAAAATTATGACCATACCAAAAATGTTACATGAACATTTTGAATGTGTCGTAGGCAAAAATGTTTTTATAGACAAACCATGGACACAGATTTCTCACAAAAAAATATTAGACCATTTACAGAAAGAGAAATCGGACTCATGTTTTTGGAAGTTTCGAAAAGAGCTTGAAGTAATAAGAAACTATCATTATTTTTTATTTTCATACTGATCTCGCACATTGAAATTTATCAATTTTTTATTCACACATTTTACAGTTTTAATGCACTAATATAGTTTATTATTGTAATTAATAATAGACTATACACGTTAGGTTACTATCAAATGTGAAGTATCAACTTAAAAAACTTAAAAAAATAATTAAAAAAAACTATAAATGAGATAATTTTATTAACGAGATAATTGTTTTGTTCATTATCATTATAGATTACTTGATTTGAAAAAATTAACCCACGTGCATGATTAAATATTATATGGTTTCGATTCCGACTCAGAATTAGTATAACAATATTACACGTTCAGTATGGTCGGCTATAAAGTTAAAAGCGAGGTTAAAATTATCTTTGAATAAAAAATTAAAATATAAATACAGATATATAAAATATAATATATGATAATATTGGTAATACTATAATAGTAATTAATTAAGGATTTTAAATTTTAGTGATGGTAAATATGGTTAAAAAAAGTTTTTCTCTTTTTTATTTTTTCTGATCAGTTTAAAGAGAACGGCTACATATCAATGATTTCTTGTATCTTTAATTATTTTTGTTGAGTTTTTCAAATGAAAACAAAAATTCGATTTTTATCAAAACCTGGTACCAATTCCATACATTTTGTAGTTTTTTTTGTGTCAGTTTTTCGCAATTATGTCGAAAATTGTTGGAAAATACGTAACGTTACCTTCTTTTAAAGTACCAACTGGATAACGTTCTTAGTAGAAATCATTAATAATTATGATGATCGGAGTAATCCTTAAGGTTGAAATCATGTATAATGATATAAAAAAACAACCGCAACGTTATTTTAAAAAAGATGAAATAATAAAAATGACAAAAGAAAATCGAAGTTTAAATTTTTGTAAAATACAAAAATCGCCAATGGAATTAAATTTAAATAAAATAAATGCACTTATTATTAATAACAATAAATAATTTGGCTAATATACATTATCACAAAAATTAATGAAATTAATGTTAATTATTAATTAACTGTTACTTATATTATAAGTATTATTTATAACTATTATTGTAACTACTATCACTTCTTTAGTATTTACTTTTAACTCGTTGATCTCAATTTAACTACTAAAGATTTATGTGTGCGCATTAATTTGATAAGTTTGTTAATACAATTATTTTACTGCAGGCTATACAAAACGAATATGTTTTGGTTGGTTATAAGGCTTTTAGTAGTACAGACGAAGAATTTCTGATTTGTACCACTGATAGAGCTGAACAATTTATCAAACAGACGCAAGTACAAATGGAGCGTGAACAAAATATCGAACGATCAATGCTTCGCGTGCCGAAACCTTGGGAGTCTAAATGTAGTGAAAAAGATATTGAAGACATAAAGTCAGTATCGGCACGAGAAAAGGTGAAAATTTACCATATATTCACTACACTTTTGTTAAATGCGTTTATTTAAGCAATATTTTAACTATGATTAGGACTCAGATGTTTATGCACTTAAAATGACTGTATTATGTATAAATTTATGCACAAAAAAATTATCAAATATGCAAAGTAAGATTAAATTACTTTTTTTGTTTATTCAAGTAATCACTCATAGCATATTTGAAAAATGGAACATAGAAGTTATGACAAAAGATAAAATATAAATCATTTATTTACAGATAACATGTATTTGGAAACTTTCAACCGAAAGGCTCAAAGAAGAAGCAAAGTTTGAAGTTTCAACTTCAAAATCTATGAAAAACCAACACGTAAAATTAGAACCACGTTATTCTAAAGACAAATTTGAATGTGCTGATGTATTAACAATGGACACATGTGTTCAGGTAATTGTTTCGTCTGTTTAATTTGTTTATATCATGTATTATTATGTACGGATGCTGGATTTTATAGTATTTTGAAAAAACATGGCTGTCAAAAATATAACAAGTTTAAAGTAGGTAATACAAAATTAACATAACAACTTAATAACATGAATTAATTCTTATAAACAGGGGCTTAATTTCTATGAAAAAACTGGGGGTACTAAAGCTCTTCTATCTTTTTTATGTTCCTTAATGGTTATAGACAACCACAAACCGTATAATTTAATAGTTACTAAAATATTTGGTAAATATATGAATATTTCTAAATTTAAATTGTTCACTTTAATTTTATATTTTTATTGCGCGTATAATGAATTACTTGTCTGTAAACACAAATATTTTATCACATGATCACTTTTAGATTCTGACTGAAGCGAAGGATATTATGGTTTTATAATGATGTTTGTATTTTATTTGTTTAACACTTTTTCGGATAGAAATACTGGTCCAAAAGTTTTTTTTAGGATTTTTTTAGATTTTAAATTGGCATGCGTTGGTACTTTAGATAGGTAGTTTTTTTAAATCATAATAGTTTTTCTAGACGCGAGGAAAAAACTGTCCTAAAATAGTAAAAATACATTGTAAATAAGACTTTCACATTTCAAATTTTAGTTATTTAGTCATAATTCTAAAAGTAATGTGGCTAGAAATTTGAAACTTTTATCCTATAGCAAAGATATTTTTATTTCATATTGTGAAATATTTTGTAATGTATAAAAATTTATATATTTATACAAAAAAACTCAAAACCTATTATGTTTCTCTATACATAATGAGTAATGAGTGTTTAAATATAAATCAACATAAACATATTTGGGGGTGCTAATTTCGAAAATAGGGGTGCCAAGCACACCCAAACTCCCCCCCACCCCAAATTGCGCCTATGCTTATAAGCAATCATCAATGTTCAAATAAGTAACTAGAACTTTAATATTTGATTAAAAATATTGTAGATGAAAATTTTAAAAAGTTCAAAGAATTATATCTTATAATGAGGAATAACAATATTTAATATATAAATTTATTATTATTATATTATTTATAAACAAATAGTTTAAATAAATAAGTAAACAAATGAAAGCTTAGCCTAGAGTATTATTATATTTGTATAGTACGATCGGTTTCAAATTAAAAAGTAATTATCAAGTATATTCAAAGTTAATAAAATAGCGACTGAATATGGAAATATAAAAGAAGGAATACATCGAGAAAAATTAGTCATTTTTTATAGAAATAATTAATTTTAATTTAGGAGATTTAAAATGAGGTCTTATTAGGTGTAGATATGTTAAGAAGTATGAATACTTTGGTTATTATTATTTAAAATATTATATATTTAAATAAGATTTAAAGATTTAAATATATTTATTTTAATTAAAATTTTTTTTTCAATTTCATTGTGTTTGTTTTAACATTTGTTTTCTTTTAACTCTTCTCAAACTGAATTAATGTAAATTTTATTTTGGTTATTTAATATTTCTAAGTTTGTATTGATATCAAAATGTATATTATGATTATTTTCTTAAACATGTTGAGAAATATTTTAATTAGGGGCAGTCTTTTTTAATTTTATTTCAAATTCTTATATCTTATTTTAAAATTTCTGTTTTTCTTATCTATATAAATTATATTATTATTTAATAAAATTTAGTAAACTTATTTTTTAGGCTACCAGAAAAATGGTCAATAGGGAAATGCAAACTATTCCAAGAATCAAAGATAATAAATGTATTCAGTCTGTTGCTGTAGAAGAAGAAATGTTTCAATTTCAACCGCTAACTAAATCAGACAAGGCACTAGATGATTTCTTAGATAAACATGTACCAAAGTAATTATTTATAATTTGCATAACCATTAATGAATGTGTCTATATTTAAATTATAATACATATATTTTTCACTCCAACCGAGCTTATTTAAAAAACAGATTGGTTCATTTAGTATTATCTATGGATTTTATGGACTTATGTATTTCAAGTGTAACTTTTAATTATATTTAGAATAAATAATTACTAGTTATGATTAAAAATTTGATTTTGTTTTAGGTTTTACGATAGGGGTTGATTTCTTATTTTAAACGCTTTTTCTAGTCTTTTTTTTTAAAAAAATTTGACACCAATTCAGCGCTTGAGTTATAATAAGGCATATTCATTATATACATTATTAAAAGTTAAAGATTATTATTTATGGAAAACTTTATAAATCTAGTTTAGTGGATCAGTTGCATTATAATGATTTATACGATTTATACCGTGATGATTATAAATTGTTAAAAAATAAAAACGAAAATGAAAATGCAACCGAACAAAACTCCAAGGACATAAATATTTTTCCTGGGTATCAAAATACAGGATCTAAAAACAAATATGTATCTTCTCATACTTGGCACCCGACAATACCAGGTTTGTATCGATATCTATTATATTTAGCTATATACTAGTAATAGCTAAAATAATGTTCATAAATGATTTATAAATTGAATTACATGTAAAGTATTGAACTCTCAGGCATTTTCGCAATATCTTACACGTCCAGTAGTAACGCATTATACAAATCCGTTAGCTTAGAAACAGCTACCGAGGAAGTCGCAAAATCCATCGGCAAAGATATGGGTTCATACAGCAGTGATAATGACAACAATGTAGAGCATTCGAACGACCAGTCAGAAGTTAAACTCGTGGACGAGAATTATAAAGAAAAAATAATATCATTGTTAAATATGGAATTTGTACAGGTTTATACATTAATTTTTAGTCGGTAAAAAATAGATACCAATTATCAGTAGTAATCACTAATCATAAATGTTAAATTATGAATATTATGATTTGAAGAGAATGAGAGTGATTCAAGTAACTGAGGAGGAAAAATCTAACGATCAGTATGGTCAAGACATTAAAAGACAGTTGCGCAATTTCTTTAATTATAAACCTCACGAACAGATTTTTATACCCAGGGATTTATCCGTAGCTCGACCAGGTTATAATATTACATACTTGATTATTAATATGCCCTAAGAAATGTTGATATTATTTAAAAATGATATACTTTTTTTATATATTATGTACATATTTATAAAATATAGGTATACTTGTCTATTTTTAATACAAATTTTTTTTTATTAGATGATGACAGTTTAAATGATGAGAATAAAATTATGAATGAAATACAAAATGAATTATCTTATATTGAAATTTTAAATAATACTGATCAATCAGACGAGTCTGTGGATGTGGATGTCAATGAATGTAAGTCACAGATTAAAGGACGTATAAAAGTGTCGAGCTCTACGAAAATGATGCCATCTACCGTAGAAATAGATGGAGGTGAATATAGGGATAAGGTGGAGCATCACGATTCGGACACGGAAAGTTTTTACAACATATGGGGTGATGACGAAGAATGGATGTATGGAAATGAACTGAGAAATGTTGTTCGAAATTTACATAGGTAAAAGTTATATATTTTAATTTTTTTTAAATTATATAAACAAACAAACTAATTGAATAGGAAGTTCAATAAAAAATACGATCGAGAAGCAAGGGAAAACAAATTGTTTAGACTTTTGAAATCCGAAGCCGAGTACACAAAAATGAAAAATAAGTAATGTTTTTATGATTCTTTAATTTTTAATTATATCTATAATTTTTATTGAGTTAGTTTTCGATATCATTAAACAGAATTGACGATATGGAAACAGAAAGAATAAAACTAACCAAAGACATGTTCGAAGCAGGATATAAGCATCAAAAACTAAAAAATCAGTCTAAGAAGAGAAAAAAATCTTCATTGGGACAAAACAAAGTGATTCGAAATTGTGAAGATCCATTGATGAAACGAGAGAATGTTCCACCAGTATATGAACAAAATTCGGTCATTATTTGGTCGATTAATGATAATATGTTTCCAAAGGTATTTCAACAGTGTTGATTATTTTATATTATTTTAATAAATGTATTAAATATCTGATAGATATTATATGTTACATTATTATTATTAATTTAATTTATCACACAATATTATAAACATATATAATATGTAATGAACCTCACTGAGAAGGCAAGTGTGAGGGACCATTGAATGACTATATGTAATGACAAATATATTTTTTGTGCATATGAAAATATGCACAATATTTATAATATTTTATAATATTTTATTATACTTGTACTTTTTGAAATTCATATTTAGTTGATATTAGAAAGCTCAGAAGAAGTGTATTGTGTTGAATTCAGTCCTAGAAATGGTAATACAGTCGTTGGAGGGTTAGTAAATGGACAAATATGCATATGGGACATCAAAGAAAAATTGGATAAGATAGATTCAAATAATTTAACCATGTCGGAGAAGAAAAAAAAGCACCATAGACATCTTGTAATATTTATTTTTATCTAAGAGTACCATACTGAATCGTCATAAAATATTAATATATATTAATATATATTTGTTTACAGTGGATGCATATGCAATGGTCATTAGAAGTACAGTTTAAAACTAGAATCAAACCAGCAGCATTGAGTGCCATTTTAGAATCTCACGAATCAATGGTGACTGCAATTCAATGGATTCATCCTATGAATGAAGTTAGTTGATTGTTGATATATATATATTCGGAAAGCCATGGATCCTAATTTTTACTTTAAACGATAATATATTTTAAATGTTTTTTATGAAACAATTTGAGTTGTTCAAATTAAGTTACCGATTTTTTTATTAGAGTTTCTATTTTTTATGCTATAAAATATAAAATCAGTATATCAGTTTTAAATACCAAGGAGTTAATTTTCAAACAAATATCTCATGAATATATTATATTCATTTTAATAAATACTATAAATATGATAGTGCTTAATAAATCATTAAAATATTAGTTTGATACTCTGAAACTTGGTAATATCAACTGTATATGTGTTATACGACAAAAGTTAAATACACGTTAAAAAAAATAAAAAAACGCATTATTTATAGTAAATACTAACGTGTTATGTGCACATAAAAATACTAGGTAGAATTTATTGTTTTATTTAGATAACGTCATTGGGTAAGCTCGTAACCGTAAAAGAAGGACAGTTCTCAGATCAATTTTTTTCTGCCTCCATGGATGGAACTATAAAACTTTGGGATTTGCATTCGACTCCGATACCTAGGTCACAGCAAAACATTGAAAAAAAAACTCGATTTCCGTATCCAGATAAGTTGGACAGTTATAAATCACCATTGAGCATTTACAACAATTGTTTAAAGCCTTTGTATACGGTTAGTGTTACATAAATACAAAGAGAGTACGTGACATGCAATGTTATAATTAGTTAATATAAAATAAAATTTTGTATTTAAATAAAATGGTGTATGGTATTATAACTATGAAAATTTGCTTACTTGTGTCTATACGAGTATATTTTAATCGTTTATTTCTATCCATACCTACATATTTTAGATAATCATCACAAAACCAGAAACTACAATGCATAGTCCTATAACCGCTTTGTCTTTTGAAATTCCTGTAATGCAATATAAATATACCTCCAATCAGCCGTTAGAAATCGGAAAGCGGCAGTTCGAATACGGTATTCAAATGTTGATATTGTAATACAGTGCAACATATTTGAATATTTGTAAAGTTTATGTTTTACCGCAGTACCAACCATATCGGATGATCCAAATCGCATTTTGGTCGTTGGCAGTATTATGGGTGATGTCGGAATTGTCACTTGGAATGGTTACGAAATTCATCAGCAGGGCCAAAACAAGGAAGGTACGATACTCTGCAGGAAAAACGTGCAATAAGAGCATACGTTTGTAAAAGTTATTAACTTGTAGAATGTAAAAATATTTGGTGGGGACATGTACACGACGGACCGATTAACTGCATCAAGAGAAATGTATTTTATCCGGACTTGCACTTGGTCTGCGGCGGGCATGTGGTGTCCATCTGGAGTTTAAATTACGAAGTAAATTTTAAAAACATAGAACTAGTTAGTAGATTTAAATCAGTGTGAAGATTTAATTTCACTATAGAAAATTTAAATAACTGAGTATATTTAAAGACTAAAAATATTAAAATATTTAATTTTCTTAGTTGATATAATATTTATACACTATATTGTAAAGGTTTATACTATTGTAAATTGACATTATTATGTTACACTCTAAATTATTTTTATTTACTTAAGGGTGGTCCAATTTGGTGGAAACGATTCTCCGATTTTACAAACAGTGTATTATGGTCCACTATTCATCCAGCAGAATTTCGAGTGTCTTTCAACAGTAGCGGTGTCCTACAGTTTTGGAATTTCATGAAATACACTCACCAACCTTATTACGAGTCGAATAATCTTAACATAACTGGTGACGGACTTATAGGATGTAAGTATAGATCAAAGTTATACCTATACTATATTAATTATATAGTTCGTATTTGTTGATGTTTTTTTGTTATACCTTTAGGCATCTTGATAGAACCGTTAGTTTTTTATATCTTTTTGTACCATGTATTTACTTGCAGCATTGTCGACTCCTCTTTCATCAATACATTTTATTGATGCAGAACAACTAAAATTTTCGGAAGGCATCAATGAATTGCTAAATTACAACAAAAACGAGTTAATTGGTTTTTCGGATTCCAATGGGATGATATGGATGATCACCATAAGTGCAACAATACTAGAAAAAAATAAAATCGAAGAGGTCGGCAATATATTCCAGAAAGAGATCGATCGGAGACGAGAATTGGATGCGTGGAATATAAAATATAAAGAAGAATACGGACCTGTAGAAGAAAACGAAGTGGACGATTCTCATTGCGAATCAACTGAACCATTTGAACAAATTTCGGAGAACGATGACGTAAAACTACTACCAAAATCAAAATCAATAAAGAGACAAATTTGTCATGAGACCATCAAGTGAATTAATATATTTTAGTACTTATATAGAATTTAATTAAGAATCAAATTTTTTTTTTGAACGATTTCAGATGGTATTTGAACCGATGTGGATCTAAATCACGTTTAACGAGAGAAAAGTTCACAGAACGTGAAAAGCGACATATGATAGAGACTCTGATGCAAAAAAAAAATGTGAATCAACAACAGTTGGATGAATACATAAGAAATAATGAGATGAAAACATCTGATGAGAGTAATGTTAAAAAAATAAGATTTAAATCAGATGAAACATATAAACACATTGTAAATAAATTATTAGTTGCCGAAGAAACTAAAGAATACGTAAGTATGTTTTAAATATAACGCAGAATAAAGTAATACGTTTATATGTTTAAAAATAAAACATATACATCTATTAAGTCGTTTATTTTACTGTTATGTGTAATATTGTGTAAAGGGGTTGGATATCGATTCACAAAAAAACGTTGAGTCAGAAGAAATGAAACAGATATTTGAAAAGATTCATAATATTGTGGTGACGGACTATGAATTTAAGAAAGAAAAGTTAAACAGTTACATTAAAAACAATCCCTACAAAGCAGCGCAAGAAGATTGGGCTCAAGTAATCGAGTTTGCAGAAAGAGAAGACAAGGACGTATTAAACGATCCTAATATTCTTAAAGGTCCAAACATACGGTACATGGTTTTTAATTGTAAATTACTATTGTAGATTAGTTATGGCCAAGATAAGTCAGACATCTTATCTAGTACATGTTTTCAATTTTATATCAATAAAGCATGATGTACCGAAAACTGTCCAAGAAGTACATTGACGAAGGTTATAAGATTAAAGAATGGAAAAGCCGCAGAGATCAACACGCGGACGATCGGTACAAAATGAGAGAGAGTAAAATCAATGAGTTGAAAGCCATCTATGGAAAAAGTTATAACCCTTACTGGGACAAGGGTCTTAAACCATTAAGAATGAAGGATGCTGTCCGGAGGAGAGTGACCGAGATAGATGATGACAACAACAAACAATTGCACGAGAGTTATTCCCAAGAAGAAAATGGTAATCATGACCATACATATAACACTGCAACGTATCAAATAATATTATTCTGTTAGTTTTCAATAATAATTTTGCAGGTGACAGTTGTTATACAGATTATTTATCGTTCACGGAACCTGACACCATATCAAACAATCCCGATCAAACCGGAAAAGATATATCAGAAAAATAACACAACACAAATCAAATTAAATTATAATACCACATTTATTATTATAATTGTATTTATATATAACAATATTTATAACTTAAAACTTCTATAACTGAAAATACATGAAAAAAATCCATATTTACAATCGAAATGTTTACTTAGAAATGAGAATCTAATTGCAACTAAAATGTAAAATGGCTGACACCATTTATTAAGATTTTTATCAGTATTAGTTTGTCACTATCAATTCAAAGTCCAAAGATTACCGATAATGGTGGAGCTTAGGAGGCCTTTATAATAAAACTGAATGAAATATTTGTTATCATACGATTCATAATTTTTGTTTTATATTTTTTGCATTCCGAAAGTAAGATGATAAATGTAAAGGTAGAGATATAAATAAGGGTTCTGATTGAATAATTCCAAAATATTCATCATCTCATCGCTGTGATCCTAAAAGTATTACGACCAATAAGAATAGTACTTGACACTAGTTTAAATTTCCGTACGGTTGTGCAATGTACTATTAATTGTGAATCTTGATTGCTAGATAAAAATATTCAATAATTATACCCACAATGGTCATTGTTAAAGGAATGATGATACAAGTGCATCAAGCCAGAAATTTTTATGAACATTTTAAAAATTATAAATAATCAGTCCAACTTATAAATAACAACCATAGAAATTTAATTATGGGGCAAAATTAGTAGATTGTAAAATTTGATTAATTTTGTATAGGATGATTTTATATTTTTAACTTTTCGATTTATTTATATTTTTATGAATTTATACGTATATTGTAATATTACATATATTAAGTTATATATACTCTAAAATATATTAGAGATCAGTTAAAAGTTCAACCAATCACAGTACCATGAAGTGTAATTTCCATGATTGAAACAGCAAGTTTATCATTACTGGGTAAAAATTAATTTATCATTCCTCAAGCTGGAGGAAACATATGGTACACCTAATATGTGGTTTGAAATACAATTTTGAATTAAATGTATAAGTACAAGATTATTAAATTTTAAAATTTACTTTTAGTGAACACTTGTTGCCAATTCCTATGCAATGTATCTAGTGGAATACAAAACTTAATGCATCACATCACTTATGTGAACATCATAGGCGCAACTAAAGTAAAAATTCTGGGAAGGCTATAGCCCCAAACAACTGTATTGGTTTCCATTTGAAATGTTATTTATTTATAATCTAAAAATAAATACTTATACAAAAAATTGTTATTCTATTTATTTAAATCCGTCAGCTTTTTAATTTATTATATTTTTCTAAAATTCATTATTATTTATATTAAATCTTTGTATTAACTTTCTTAAATATTTAAAACTTATCATGGTCAAAATTAGTAGAAATTATTTTTATAATAATAAATATAAAATAATAATATTTTTTATTTATGTTTCTAAAAAATATTAAGGGGCATCTCGACAAAAGTTTACTTTCAAATATAAGGAAACCTAATGTGTAAAGTTTTTCTTTTCTTGCTTTTACTTGATTAATATATAAGCTCATGTATAAAATAAATTGTTTTTAGTTGACTAAAACAAAAATGACTAACGATTACTAACACATTTTTGTTCTTTTGTTGTGCGTTAGGCTAACTAAGAATATTCTAAATTGTTTCTACATACATTTTACGAAATTCAAATTATAATAAAAATTTTTGCTAACGCCTGAGTACTTGAATGCTGTTGTCGGTTGTTCTTCAGTTGCTAGTTTGTGATCGTTTGTTAAGTGAAAAAAAAACAAGATAAAATAAAAATAAAATTGATAGATACAAGAATTATAGTTATTTTATACAAAAAATGCGGGCTGTGGTAGGCGACAGCGACCGGTTGACCACTTGCTGACCACTAACCACTTGCATATTTAGGAAGCCTCCAATAAATCAGGAGCTCTAAAGTTTCACTTTATCAACTTAATCCCTAGATGTGCCACTCCGTATAAGATGTTTTCACATCAAAAATATTTTGCACTCAACAATGTTACTCATAATATTGTAAATATGAAAAAAAAATACACGTGGGCGAAGCCAGGTATTCAGCTTGTATATATATATATATACCAATATATAGTATATAATATATATAATATAGCAGAGGCGGCTGACCTTTTTTCAGCTACGATCTATTAAAAATTTACTTCATCTTTGAAGATCGACTTTCTTGGAAAATTTTTTTATAAAACAGAATAAAAGATAAAAACCATACAGATAAAACTTTTGACAATTTGTTCATAACCACCACGATTAATTTTCGTGCATGTGACCTAAAAATAAATTCTAACATGATCGACTTTGAAATCGTCCACGATCGATAATGGAGTATGGCTTATGAGAAATAGATGATACACGGGTATGGCAAGGTTAAACCTTATATATTAGGTATATAAACCTCGGGTATACAACCGTATCTAGCGTATATTTTTGTAATTTGACAAATATAAATAGTAAAACTTTTGGTTATATTTATAACGTGATTCGGTATCGGATGTATTATTATTTTTCTATTATTTTTTTTTTTTTTTATGACAAATTCAAATTTGTTTTCATTTAATAAGTTTTCATTAGAAAAGTGGGATTTCAAAGACTATGTGAATTCGTGGATATCATAGATCAGCAAAAGACAATAAAAGTAAATTATGTCTGCCAAACGTACATCCGAATAGTGAAAACAAAACAAGTCTTTGGAGAATACTGATGTAAAAAAAAAAAAAAGTAAACATGATCTATTTTTTTTTGATTCAATTTTTTTTGTTTAAATTTTTTTGGTATGTCGTATTATAAATTTATACTATAAACACGTGCTTTCTAACTTTAAAAATAGATAGAGATATGAAGAGTGGTTAAATTAAAAATCAATAACCACTTTATAAAATAATTAGTCCATTTAGCATGTAGAAATATTATAGAATAAACACAAAAGTATAATATTCTATTATTAGGTTTTAAGTGATTATTAATAAAGTGAATATTGTTCGGGCGAAGCGAGAAAAATTTTTTTGGTACCTACCATATAATAGTTACTACATGAAATAAGGCGTATACCCATGATTTATTTTAGCAATACATCACTGCCTAGAAGTAAGTCTAAATACGACCTTGCGTACAACCGTTGGTTGTAATAACACTCGGCGTACGATAACAATACGCAAAACCGACGGTAAGACACAGGGACGCCCGGATGGGGGGGCCAGTGGGGGCCATTGCCCCCCCCCTGAGATTTTCGCGTCCCTTACAAAATTGGAAGTTATTTTACATAAAGCTGATCTTGGGTATTCAGTGACTATTCAACAATCCTTGTATCTAACAAGTATCTAACATTTTTTTTCATCAACAAATGATGATTCAATTAATTTATTTGCTTCAAACAAAAGGAGATTGTCATTACTTTTTGAATAAAATAATAAAATATGATGCGAATTCAATCAAATAAAGTTGTTTTTTGTTTAAACTTAATTATATTTTTTCTTATAAATATTAAAACTAATAACTAATAATGTAATTTTATATAAGCTTAAATGAGTTTTGATTTTTAAAAAATTATTAATGATAGTAATACAAAATATGAGTAGATGAAATATGTAGCAGTAAATCTTCCTATAAGTATTTAGGTACTTACAATTTTTTTGCCCCCCCTGAGCTACATTTCTGTGGGCGTCCCTGGTAAGACATCATAGACGAACGTATACAATTGGTAAGTGAAGTACTTGCCAATCACGTTTTATGTGTCCTTTTCGTAAAAATAAACGTAGAATACGACGGCCATGTCGTCGGCCTGGGCCGGGAGCGATCGACCGGCAGCCCACCAACGCTCGTTATCGCGTCGACGTACATATTCTTATCAGTCCGCGTGCAGTGTGATAACGGTGAACGGGCGGTGTCGATAACACGTTTTATTTACGTCCCGTCGCGTTGTTCTCGGTGGGACAGTTGCGGACATCACGATTTTCGTTGCGCGATCTAACGACATGTGAGCCGGCACGTTCTCGGCATTAATATTCCTTTCATTAATTGGTTTCGTCTGCGAAGCGTAACCCGTGAAACCCGAACTCTACGCGCGACTCCTCGTGACTACTTACATTACAGACTACGCGTAAGTGCTCAGGTTCGTTCGAGGTGCAACACTCTCTCCCGTTGTGCAGTTGATGGCGTTGGATATCGTTGGTCATTGTTGTTAAGATTTTCCAATGAATCATGACATTACCATAATGTAATATGGTCGGTCAATACAGGAAAGTGTTATGGACACAATGTTGTTGAATATGCAATTGAACAACGACTATCCGAACTGTAATTGGGTTGATCATTTTTTTTCCTTGGGTGGCAATGAAAACCAATCACTATCATGTCATTAGACAGTTGTTGAGATAAATAATTGTTGTTCGATTTCCATTACCTAGCTTGAACAGTTTATGTTATAATGTTATTCATAATGTGTTTATTGAACGGACAGGACAACATTTGTACCAGTGTGTATAGATAAATGTCTTAAAAAAAACAAATACAATATACGTATGTTTTCAAGTTTTTGAGATCTTAAATTCAGAACGTTTTGAAAAGCATGTTTTATGGAAGTTAATACAACAATACAATTATCTAGTTGTCTATAATCTGTACTAAATCAAATAATAGATTATAAATTATTATAATATATATTATATTATTATTATTATTATAATACTATATTATACATTATAATACTATAATACTTAATATTGCATATTTGTTTACAGAAAAGAGTTGGAAATTCATTCAAGTTGGTTTATTATTGAAAAATATTCAGTCATGCTTCGCAAAGCGATGAAATTCAATTTGTTCAACATTTCTGACATCAAAACCGTTTATCAAACATGTTGCTATTGTTCAAATCATAATAGAAAAAATGATGTAATTTTATTTTTTCAAAAACATTTTGGTAAGATTACTTAGTTTTTTTCTACAGTAGTTAATTTGAGTGAAAGTATTGATTTCTCATTTAACAGTTATTTAATGCTGATGTTAACGTTAGGTATACATTTTTGTAATAGGATGATGGAAATAAACATACATATTATTTAAAACACTGTATTTATATTTCATAAGTATAAGATTATAAATTCTAATTAAAAATGTATATGTTTTCTGAGATAAATAGAATTTTCACTGTTAATGATTAAATATGAATGATTAAAATAATGAACTATTTAAAGAAATTAAGTTAAAATGATGTACTATTTTTTTTTAGATTTACCTGTTCCTGAAATTAATCGAATTATGAATAAGTATCCATCATTTCACAATGATACTTATTCTTCATTGTACTACAATTTTTCCAACTTGATGGTAACTTAAAACAAATATTAATATTCTAAATTATAGTTGTTTATTTTTAAGAATTTAAAATGAATGTATTAACTGTTAATTAATCTAAATACTGATTGTTTAATTTGATTAAGTTTAGATTAGTTAAAAATAAATTAATATAATTCAATGAAAATATTTGTTCCAAGTGTAAAGAATTTTAAAAAATAGATCATTATCACCTTTTTTAAAGTAAAAAAGTTAATTTGTATTACTTGCTATCATATTTAATTAAAATGATTTTATTTTTATAACTATCATCGAAAGTTTTTTAAATATTTTTTTTAAGTTGTTAAATATTTTATTTGTATTAAATTCAAAACAATCAGTTTAAATTTAAAGTAAACTCATATTTTTAATAAGCTAATTATCTTACTTGTTGTTTTTTCTTATAGAAGTTTGGATTTTTAAAAGAAGACATTTTAAAAAAAATTCAAATATTAACATTTCATCCAATAACCATTACAAATTATATCATGCTTTTAGAAGAAGGAGGATTTATTAAAAGTAAAGTTGATACAAATGTTTTAATAAGGTATTATGTAGATATGTTTTAAACTATTATGATGTGCATTTAATATTATTATTTCTTATGATATTTTGTCATAAATAATATAAATTAACTATATAGAAAAAATGTTAGTAAAAAAATTATTTTAAATCATATTCAACGATCTATTCATCTCTCCTGTCCACAATTTTGATAATACCTAATACACTCATTTTAACTCAAATTTAAAAATCACGCAAATCCCTTAATTAAAGGATTTGCATGTATAAATATATTGAGCTATCTGCTATAAATATGGTAGTATTGAAACCTATTATCTTATTAATTCTAAAAAAACAATATTGCAATTATATAAACTAATTAAGTACAGTTTTTTTTGCTTCTCTATTTTCTTTAACCCAGTTTAAACTACTTTTAATTATGAAAGTGCCTTTGCTGGAAGGTATTTATATCCATCTTTCCAGTCATAAAATTATCATGTCATAAAATTAATTTAAATCACTCAAGTTATTCAACATATTGCGAATAAAATATTAAAATATATAAATAAAAAAAAAAGATCCTACAATTATAACTATTAACCATTTATCAATCAATACTTTTATTATAAATTATAATGTACATACACTTTTTTATATTTTTTTTAGTTGGAAAATTAAAATTTATTTTATTTTAAAAATTTTAATATAGATTTAATTAATATTATTTAATTATTGTAAGATTACTGATGTGATATTAATGTATATTTTTATTTATTGTATTTTATTAAAGGTTTAAATTTATATCGAAAAAGTCTATTGCTACATTAAAAGACCTAAACTTCATTAATAATGATACAAATGTCCAACATCATATATTATCATTTACAACATTTCCAAGAGAGTTGTATCCAAAATCCTGTGATGATTCACTTTCATGGAATCAAGTTCAGACAAACCTATTTAAATTATTTGTTGGATGGAAAATTAAAATGAATTTACAAAAAATTCAATATGCACAAAGTATTTATCATAGACTTCATAATAAAAGCTTCAGACGTACAGAAGAAACTATAGATATTTTGCTCAATGAATTTAATTTTAGTGAAGACAAGGTAAATGGTTTTATTTTTAATTTTAATTACTATTTTAATTTATCATTTGTTAACAGATTAGAAGGCATTCTTATTTAATACATAGTGATCCTGATAACACAAAAGCAATTCTAGAAAATTATAATCAACTCTGTGGTATTGATATAAAAACAGTTTTAAGTAAACATCCTAAAATAATACTTACACCCTGGAAATCAATTGGAGAAATCAAGAAACATTTTAAGGTATTGAATGCACAACAATTAATTTTGATTTAAACAAATTTGTTGATTAATAGTGTAAATAAATATGGATGTTTCGATTTGTTTTATTCAGAATGAATTATTCAGAATTCATTTGAGTTAACTTACTATTATAATTAATATAATTATTTGTACCTGTTGAAAGAAAATTATTTTTTTTTCAATTAGTAGATCTTTTAAAAATGCTATAGTATTTGGCAAAAACTATTAAATATTATTTTCAAAAATAAAAAATATATTATTGCAATTTAAAGTCTTTTTATTTTGCTTGATTCATTATGAAATATATAAATTATCTACTAAAATTAATTTTATTTGTATTCATTTTTGATTATAGGACTTTAATATTCCAGAGTCAGCACTGAAAAAAGCTCCTGAGATTTATACATTAGGAAGTAATACTGTATATGAAAGATTATGTAAATTAAAAGAAACTCCTGAGCTTGCATCATTTATTGATAATCCACAAGTTGCTCGCCTTATTTATTATGATAAAAAAGTTACTAATCGTTTGAAGTATTTAATAAATAAAAACTGCATATCATTAAATTTATTGGTTACTAATGATTCTTCATTTAAGAGGTTTTTACTGTTATTTTAATTTTGATTATTATATAGTATTAATTTCAAATAATTAATTTCTTAATACTGTCTTTATTAGATTTAATTCCAATGGCAATGATAAAGGGAAAACCAATGATATAATGGTATATTTAACTAAAGAATTAGGAGAAGATAAAATAAAATTGAGGTCATTAATGGAACGCCATCCTTATTGGCAGTATATATCTTTGTTAAACATAAGAAAAACTTATGAATATCTTAAAACAAAACAATTTACTAAAGAGCAATTGTGTCAATGTGTACATATTTTGTTATATCCAGTGTAATTAATATACATATTATAATAAGTTAATTATAATTTTAATTAATTTATTGAATTTTAGACCTAAAATTGAAGAAGCATTGGTGGCCATTCAAGAGATGAACAATGTGGATTACTTGAGAGATTTAAATGGATCAATAAAACCTGAATTTGTATTATCATTAGTATTGTATCATTTGGAAAAGAATTATCATTTCTCAGGTAATGGTGTTTGGAATACTGATCAGCAAAATAATACAACTCTAAAACTAAATGCTTCAAAAAATATTTTTGAGGAGACAGAAGAATTGGATCATGAACCATTAGTAAAATTAATTTAATTTTTTTAAAGTTGATTAAAATGTGTTTTGTCTATAAGTAATTTTATTACAGATTTATACTACTAGTAAATATACTTTTTACATTTTCGTAACTATTGAATGTTGTGATAATGTTAAAATAAGTGTTAGTGATGTTTCATGTTGTGATATGTTAGTATACATTATCATGTATACCAAATTTAGTACGAGGATTTTTTCACAATTAGTTTTTTTTAGTGTTTATTTATAACTGATTGTAATAAACCAATTTTTATCAATAACCATAATGAAAAAAAAAAAAATTATTGTATTATTTTGATCTTAGTAATTTTTATAGCAAAAAAATTAACATTCAAATTTAAATTTGTTTCAATAATTTTTATTATTACATCATAATAATATATATCATATTCGTTGCACATTAAAATATTTATATTATTTACATTAAGTCACTGAGAAACCTGTGTTTTTGTGTATGCTTGATATGTATATTTCAAGTATCTATATTGAGGCATATTGCTTAATATTGCAAGAAAAAATTGTAATTTATAATTAAACTGTGGATTATATACAGTGAAAAAATTATATTATATGTATTCAATTATGTAGCAAATTCATTAAGACTGAAATATGTACAGATTATGCTAAAATATGCACTAAAAATGAAATAAAAAATAGTAATAAATTTAAGATGATGAAATTTATTAATAAAAAAATATAATTATTTATACTATATTTAGAATATTTATTTAGAACGATAGCTCTCGCAGAAGTATATTAATTAAATCTTTCGGTTCATTGTTAAACTATGGTGCTTGTCATCCAAAATATGTTTAAATTCAGAAGACGACCGTTCAACAACGAATTGTGTATTAGGTAAATTCCTTGATTCAAGAAGGAAGTATTCTTACACATTTTATCAGTGTATTATTTATAGCGCATATTTTAGAGTTTTTAAGTGCATATTTACGAGCTAAAAATTAACATTTTTAGTGCTACAACTTCTGATCCCTGATAATAAAAATAGAAGTACAACGAGGCAAAATAAATAGTAATTCATTTTATTCTTTTAGAATGAATTGAATGTAATTATTGAATGTAATGTATTAGAATGTATTCTATATTAAAATTGCATCCTATGTCTAATACATGATATTTTTTACAAATAAGTATATCATTATTCTTACCATTAATATTTTATAGACTACCAGTATCTGATAACATGATCACAAAATACAAATGAGAACTGATCGTATTTTTCTTGTTAAATATCTAATTATGTGGTTCGTATAATACGAATATATAATAATTGTGACGTTATCGTTGACCGTCATGAATGTATGTTATTTTTGTTTAACTTTTGGTTAACGTTTGGTTGTTTAACTAACTAAACTAACTAACTGGTTTAAGCCGTTTATGGTTTTACATCGTGCTCGTTGTGATGAAGAATAAAACGATCATATAATGAACATTAGAATTATAATAATAATAATGTTTCTAATAACAATTTATTTAAGGGGTGAACCGTTAAACTATAATAATAATTTTACATAGTGCTAAGACACTAAGTAAAAATAAATTTAAGTTCTTTAACGTTAAAAACCCTATGGATTTCACCTTGAAAAAATGTACACCACTGCAAATTAGAAGGGGGCACCGAGAAAGTCTTGGTATCCCGGTGGGTCTATCCGCCCCTGTAGATAGGTTAGGTATATGAAAGGAATTAAGAAAAATCCTATAGGTAGTACGATTGAACAGTTATATACATATAAATATATGTATTATTTAGTAAGGGGAGGGGTGGGTCATTATTTAAATTATTTGCTTAGGGTTTGAAATATGCTTGCCACGCCACTGGTGGTGGTAACTGTACCCAACACCATTGTTTAGTAGCTGTGTATCCAATGACTAGGTAATGCTCTAAGACTATTGAATAGAATTATACTTACTGAAATAAAAACACTACACAGGTGATCCACACGAAGATATTGATTGTAAATTGAGTATAAATAACCGTAAAAGTTGAGTCTCTAATGAAAACCTACTTTTTTTCATCATACTCACATCTTAACTAAAATGTAACAGATGAAACAAAACTAATCTTACTCTTATTAGTACGTATAGGTACTTGTATAGTTAAAAATATGGAATTTATTTTGTTTTTCTAAGATTATCTTATATTATTGTAACGGAAAGAAGATAGTTGTACGACAGTTGTCTTATCAGCACTTTGATCATATTACAAAATTGCAGTTATAATAACTTTTAAAAATAAAATTGAATTTCAAGTGACACGACGAGACGAGGCATGCCGTTAGTGTTATGATTTTAAATTATAATCAATTAATAATTTAATTAACTAATGGTTCAGTGCTTTTTTGGAAGATTTGACTATAACTTAATTGCTTTATTTTAAGTGTTTTTCTTTAGTTTTTTTTTATTGTTTCAAGATACGTACTCTAATTATGAGATTGATACTCAACGGCAGACAAACTTCATGACTTAAGTGATCGGCGTTAGTCTTACCGTTTTAGTTTTTGCAAAAAAATGGTTAAGCTTACCTCTAACTTCTCGGAGGAGGGGGGCAAATGCCCTTGTTGCCCCCTCACAGGTATGCCACTGGAGGTTGGCAAGCGGTACTATAGCACCGAGCCCCGCACTTGTATGAGGCACCACAGATTATATATTACGAATATCACTTTATCTATGAATAAAAACAATATGGTTCCAGTACACAAATCGCAACCCGTGTGATCATGTGGTTTCTCTAGAAACGAGTTGTTATCGATGAAAATTAAGACGGTACTATGGTTAATTGAAATTACGTGTAGCTTTGAGGTATTGTACGCACATATACTTGTACAATTGTTTATCGCCGACGACGTGTCTAAATATAATTATTTTATAGTATACATTTAGTTAGGTTTCATAATAACACCAACATACGTAGATTTCTATCAGGAGCGTATCCAGGAATTTTTTATGGGGGGGGGGGGTTCAACATTTTTATTTTACCTGTTCTCCAATTATAATTATAGCTTAACTCAATACCAACAAATTACTGTTATTATACTATTGTATGGTTTATACATAATAGGTATATAATCCATAAACTTTGTATATTGAAGTTAACGGGAAATTAAAATACACTATATACTATTATTATACTATTTACTATCAAACCATTGAGTATGTAGAAATTACAATGGAGGGGTCCGGACCCAATTACCCCCCTCCCCCTTGTGTACGCCCTTGATTTTTATACACAATTAATGAATTAAAAAAATTAATATATATAAGAGGCCCCGCAAAACTCTGCACCGGGCCCCTAAAACCGTGGGGCCTGCACTGCGAGGAGTGTTGCGCTCCCCGATGACGGTCAGCGAGCATTTTTTTTTTTTTTTTTTTTTTTTTTTGTTGTTTTTTATCGTCCCAATTTCGAGCAGTCCGAGAACAGTCGCCGGCGGTCCAATCGGACGGTCAACTTTTCGGGTTTCCCCACGAGAGCCATTCGTCGCTGTCGCCCGCGCGCGGTTAAATATCGTTTCAAATATTGTTATCTCCGACCGGTGACCACTCAGTGACCGTTTACTATACACGGCACGCATCGGCGCGTAATAAATTCTTACGGTTACGCGGGCGGCACGTACAAACCGATGGGTCATCGGCTATTAGTTTTTTTTTTCTTTCTATTGTTTTGGTGTGCTTTTTTTTTTGTTTAAAATGAATAATAAATCGAACGCTATAACAAATGTTAAGTTTTATTTATTTATTTATTATTTATGAGTGTTTTTATTTTGTAAACCACAAATCGTTCCATAAGGTACAGGAAAAAAATTAATATATTTTGAAACACGTTTAACAGTGTAGGTCACGTATAAATTACAGCAGACCGGTAAAATTGTATGTTCACAATAATATTTTTATCATTATTAAATAGCAGTTCTTTCTACGTGATAGAACATAAAATGTACAAACGAATCATTCAACATAATTTTGAGTATATTTCGATTAAAATTATTAAATTATTTAATGGAATATTTAATTTCTGATAGTTTTAAAATACATAATAATACAGAGTTTTTGAATTTTTCAAAATAAAAATTCATTAACAATATTCCTAGAAATCATAACAGTATTATAGATGGATAAAATTCTATTACAAATATATTATTATAGTAAAAAACAATTGCTTTTGAAAAAATCATTTAGAATTTCAAAATTGAAAATGATTAAACATTTCGATAACAAAGTGTATAAGTTTACAATATGATTTGTCTAATATTTTAATAAATATGTGAGTTTAAATATTCAATGTGAGTTATATATTTTTCTTAAAATAAATCTAAAAAAAAATATTTTTTTGATTTATTTACATCAAGATACATTAATCATAATTTTTTAGTCGTTAACAATAATACTTTCTTTTAAAATGATTTAAATTCAACGTAATCTATAGTATACATATTTAATTGTTAAAAAAAAATACAATAAAAAGTGTTGAACTACAGATAGCTAAACAAATGCATAGGTAGGAAAAATTATCATCAATGACACTAAATTAATAAATTTACAAGTTGAAGACATACAATTTTTTTTCATTAAATCTCATATCATATAATAGATATTGTTAATAATTAAAAGATAATATCTTACAGTACATTTCACCATAAATACTTATTTTATTTTTAAAAACGTTCCTTTATTTCAAGGTATTCATATGAATTTCATCAATGTTAATTACTATTATATTATTTACATACGTTTTTTTTTTATACCTAAAAATAAAGCAGAGTAATTCACTCACAAATATATGATTTAACAAAACAGACATCGTTAAAACTACATTTAAATAGAAGTTATCCTCTTAATATAAGTTTAAATTACAAAAAAATGTTTGAACATTTAATATCCAACTATTTTGGTTATTTAAAATGTCCATACTCAATAATTTATAATTATAATTAAATATATTTAGTTACTAACGAGTGCCAAGCTTAAATACTTAGTTGTTCGAAGTAAATATAAATTTTAATTTCATTCAAAAAAATTGTACCTAATAATTTGTTTGTGATCTCTGATGATGAACAAAAATTAAATCTTCCGTCTAGAGTTTCAATGAAATTATTACTTTTACCACGATTATGTTACCTGGGTTCTCATCAAATTTTATAATTATATATATTTTATAAATATAATTAAAGATTAACATTTTTTTATACTAATTATACGTGGTGAGATCTACATAGATAAAAGTTAATGATTATCTAAATATTTATTGAATAAAAAAAGTGCGATTTCATGTTTATATTTTTCATGACCTTAATGTAGTTTTCGGTATTTAATCTCTAGGATTAAATTAAATTAAATCAAAGTTAATAACTTATAAATCATGAGTTGTAATTAATTTCATTTTAATTATAGTATTAAAAATTATCATATCAAATGATTTAATTAACTTTTGTTCTCGAAATCAAGGTATCCAAATCTTAACTAACAATGGGAAATTAAGTATAAGTATAGGTCTTACGATTAAATTAAACACATATAATAATATTAGTTTAATGCTAATTTATGACTTGAACATTAAAAGTAGTTCGACTTAAAATCACATAAATTAAAATACCTACCTACGCTTAATTTACCTATTATCATAATAATCTATGACTTAAAATATATCTTATAAAATAAACATTAGAATAAAAATGCATTATATACATATATAGATGCACCACTGATTAAGTATTTTTACATACCATGTATACATTTTATGTTCATAAAACAATAATTATTAATTTTCACATTATAATAGTCGAAAAATTGTATAATAATATAACAATAATAATATCGATATAATATATATTTATAATATATTTCTAATAATAGTATACTAATAATATTCAATTTTAGATTTACCAAACACATATAATCACTTAGTACATGAGTTTAATCATTTTATAATATTTAGGTTAGGTTAGGTTATTAACCTCTATATTAGTAAAGTTACAATGGTTGACCTTTTAAGTTATTTATTTTCGTGATTGTTAATCACTGCGATCATCATTTATGCAAATAATTACGGCTCGATGAGAGTTTTGGATTATTGGTGTCTTAGTCCTTAAATTAACACCCATTGAAAATTAGTTAAATCAATTAATACAATTAATATCGAAAGGTGCCACCTCGTTAATAATATGTTCGTTGTGAAAATTAACTTTTTCAACAATGGCTTGTTTAATTTTTATATTAAAAAAATAAAACAAATATTTTCAAAATGTGCCTTAAATATTAAATGATTTTATAGCAATAATAGTTATTTGTCTATTACAACGTACAAACGAATAAACCAAATGACCAATGGATGAATCTATAAATATTAGGAATATTATAATGTTTCATGTCGTAAACATAATTTGATAATGTTTATATCTTTTTTTTATACATGAACTTTTGACGAAAACGATAGTAAAAAACGATCGGGTTGTTTCAACGAAGATCTCTATCAGTCTCTTGCATTAACCAAAATATTAGCAATTAATAAATAATATTTATTATTATTATTATTAGTATTTCAGTGGTGAAATAATACTACGATCTTTTTCGTATCGTTTTATCATCAATTAATTTATGTAATTTAATTAATTTACACCAACGGAGCACAACGAGCATCTTCGGTTGGAAATAAATCGACAATAATACGAATACTGTATACAGCGAACGTACTACAGCAAGCAAACAAATATGGTTAATGTTTGTTAAAACGTATGATATTGTGTTAAACTTAAGTTGTTCCAAAAATCACACTTGTATAAAATCGTGTTCACAGCACTGAGGCGGAAATTATTTTAATATTATACTTCAGTTGTACACATAGAATTTTAAAACGTGATTTTCGCAACTAAATTCAAACTCTCAGAAATTTTTGACGAAGGTGTACGCCGACAATACATTTTAGGTGAATACATTGCCGTACCCGAAATGTTTGTAAATAAAATGTCGTGAGTCGCCAACTTCTGAAGTGAATTATCGTCGAGAATAACTGCGAAGTCTTCGGGCCGAAACAGTTGACACGGAAACATTTGGAACGCACTCAAAACACTTTGCACTCATTTTACTAAATGCTCGACCTTTATGTTAAATGACATTGTGCTAACCAATGCAAACAAATTATTCTCGTACGACAGTACGGGTTTAGATTGACGGCGGAGCGAAGGCTTACCCGGGGGACGTTTCCGAAGGGTTGGCAGAACAAAAATGCTATTGTATCAAAATGTCGGTTCACATTTAGAAGTCATGTACAATAACAACGCGACGGACGATTCGTTTCCGACGTCCACGGTGTTTACGCGAGCGGGTACAACTCGAAATATTCTTGGCGCACAGT
This sequence comes from Sipha flava, assembly GCF_003268045.1. Taxonomy (NCBI): domain Eukaryota; kingdom Metazoa; phylum Arthropoda; class Insecta; order Hemiptera; family Aphididae; genus Sipha; species Sipha flava. Next base: position 7,256,874 of record NW_020271713.1, read on the forward strand.
AAGTACAACAAGCGCATAAAAACACTTGCGAGGAGGTTCTTCGTTGTTCTTTCTGATCGAATCATCACTTTGTGTTGTTGAATTGTACAACGGATCGATCGTGTACCGTGAGTTCAGCACATCTAGATAGATAGCACGTCTAGATGTGTCGACTGCCCGTCGCAAAGGGTTTATGGCCATAAAACGCCATTAGGAATTGAATTTGGAAGTTCTTAAGTAAACGGACACAGCCAGTAATATTAATGTGCGCGACCAGTGCAGGTCCGTTGAGAAAACGCTACGGTACGTGTCCTGCATAAACGAGTCGGTGTGTTATATTTAAATGCGGGCGGACGTATATCATTGATAACTGATCATGTCATCGTGGTCATCTATCATGTTTAAATGTTGAAACCGTTCGCGTTCACCGTAGATCATCGGTAGATAAGTACACGTGTGTATAACAGGTACACCACGACTTGTGCCTCGGTCGATATCCCAATTGTTCTTTATGATACGCGCATCTGAAGATATTGTCTCGCGTGGAATGACACGTAAACATCGAATTACATTTTGACGAGTTCAGAATGAATATATCGAAAACACTATCATACGTATAATATCTAGGAATCATTGTTATAAGTGTTGGTATTAAACTTCACATAGCCACTTTGGTTATTTTGATGTTTAAATATTCGTCCGTTTTCCCGGAAAGCATTTTTATCGAATTCAATCATAGGTTTCTTTGTTTACGTTGTAAAAAATATCAAAATTCAAAGAGTTTGATGTTAGATTCTCTTTCGTATAATGTGATTCAAGATAAACTACCCCGTGAGATGGTGAACGGGAGAGAGCAATTGAAAGCGAACTTATAGCAGAGCATACTTTAAGTTAGCAGCGAATATTTTAATCAAACAAAAATTCAATTTAAACTTTTTTTATGCCACTAACATAACTGCAGGCTTATTCATATTGCACACGTGCGTATCGGCGGCGTTATGTGACAGTGTTTTTAAAATCTTAGAGTCCCGTACCTACGTAAGTTGTTTTGTATTTGTGGATGATATTATTGTGTTAAAAGCAACTACGTTTCTTTAAATATTTAATCCAATTGCTCTTATCGTTGTATAGGTTTAACTATTTAGTGAAACGTCGTGGTCGGCCGTTACTTATGATTTGGTACACTTTTTAAGTCACGCGTAAAATATTTATATCAACCTGAGGTATAATATACTAAAATGACATTATTAAAAAGGACATATGGTGGTGAGCTTGATAACTCAATCTGCATATAATGCAGTATAATGATTTTTATATTTATAATATTGTATTTACTCGTATTTGTACAAATAGTGCACGAGTCCGGTGATTTAGTGGAACGAGATTTTTGAAAAAGTTTTGATGTAATGTAATGATTTAAAAAAAAAAAAAAAACCCGCCTATACTGCCTACAGAATTGTTCTTATTGAAAATTACGTGGTTTACGACGCTCTGAATATCAAAACGCAAACAGTTTTACGTGCGCCTCGGAGAAACGCACACCGGATGTTTTATCGTATTTGACGTTTTTCGTTCATGTCATGATTTTTTTTTTTTTTTTTAATTTTTTTTTTTTGCTTTCCGAGTAAAAATATGTGCGTCCCGTCACCACCGTTGACCTCGTAGGAAATATCATTTTGTACGCCTTTTTCGTGCTACATTTATCGCATAAACGCTTACTTTTTACACACCACTGAATAATTATAACTATACGGCCACTCGTACGTTTTGTTACGTTGAATAATTCATAGATATACTTATATATATATATATATATATAATATTATATGTGTCTGTATTTTATGTGTGTGCGCGTGCGCGTACTGTTACGTATTTATTATAATATGAAACTTCTTGATAAGACGTATCTGAAAATGTGTGAAATATTTAATTCACGAGAAAACAAATAAACTATTTACAGTGTATCACGCGACGAAGTTTACGTGACCAATCAACTTAACAATTAAACCTTTAAAACTTTATAGTTAAAAAAAAAAAAAAAACAATAACATCGAATGTTTTATTAATTATAAATTAACATTAACCTTCGTTCATTTTAAAATAAATTAATTTTTATCTTTTTAAACACCGTAGTACTATCATGTTATTATTATTATATTCTCTACAAACACGTAATCCTAAAGTAATAATATTTACACGCGTGTATGCACACGAACGGTGGTGGATGATTTTCTATCGTTCATTTATCTGGTATAAGTAGTCAAGTAGTATGTTAGTAGAATTGATATTAATGAATATCATTAGTATTTATTTTTTTTTAAAACAACATTTTTTCTTACCCTGTATACTAAATTGTATTTTTAATACTTGAATATAATATTTTTTTCATATTCGAGACCAATCGCATAATAATTTATTACTATTTTGACGAACACGTATGTGTTAGCAGTACATGCCTGCTAAAATACAATTCAACATGTGTTAAGAAAAAAAAAAAACAAATTTTTAACAATAATAATTATGAAATGTATTACTAATTTGAATTAAATGTTTAACATTAATAATATTTTCATACGCTTAAAAACATATAATTAATATTAAAACGATTATGATTAATTTTGTTATTTTATTTTAAATTGAATGAAAATTTCTATCCAGGATTCTTAAATTAAAAAAATAACATAATGTTTTGTATTTTTAATCTATGAAAACACGCGTCATAATCAAACTTAAAAATGTTAAGTTTTTTACGATAGTAAATTAAGATAATATTAAAACATTAATACATTTTAATTATGATAGACATGCAATAGACCATCTGTAGAAAATTAGATGTATTTTCAACTTTTTTATAACATGATTTACTATTTTTGAAATTATAATAAAGATCTTATTATTTATTTCTATTATAAAGTATTATATTATTTCATACAGGCGCGGATCCAGCCTACCTTAACGTTGGGGGGGGGCGGATTATAAATAAGTATACATATTTAGATACCTACTGCTAAATACTAGTATATTATATTATATTATTATTATTATTTTTATTTTCCTCAGTTTTTCGATCATCATTTTCCACAGTACTAGCACTAGTTGCACTTTTTTTTTAAAAAAAATGTGTAATATCGACATTTTTCCTCTTAGACATTATTTTTTTGTTCAATAAACGAATAAAATGAAATAATTACAGTATAACAAATTACAACTATAATACAAACGTCACCAATTAAATTAAAAGAATAAATCGCGGTCACTTTTAACGGCGTATTACGAGAAATATAATTTCGATTACTAAGGAAATTATACGTAATAAAAGTACGGGTGAATATCTACGGTTGTCAAACTAAAGACTAAAGAATGTCTAATCTAATGTCAACAGTCAATACAAAAATTATTACTATTATAGGTACTGCTAGAAATAAACTGATATCTGTGTTATAATTATGTATATTTCAGGAAGTCAGGAATAAGGAAGATTTTAATATCTGTAAACAAAATAAACATGGAATCTCATACTATTTTTAGAACAAAACTCTATGAGTCGGTTGGGCTGGCCGGCTGGTGGTTGTCGTCGCTCATACGGTCGCAATAATATTGTTGTTATCGACACTTCATATATTTATGTTATAAAAATAAAAGTCGAAAATTTGTGACAATAACAATTAACAATACATTAGAATGGTATAACACAAAATAATGTAATTTAATAGTATAACAAATTAGATACAACACATTTTGATACGGTTATACATTTTGATAGGGCTATCGCCCCCCCCTGGATCCACGCCTAATTTTATATTATTTATGATTAATTATGATTCATTATTATGTTACTTTATTTATTTATTATGTATGTATTTTTATTTTTAAATTTTTTAGATATTCACATATTTATAATCGGTTTTTAGTATGATACTTTTAGATGTAAAGTGTCATTGGTATTTGTTTATATCAGTATCAAGTTTTATGATTATAATATATAATATTTGTTTTTCCAACTCTGGGAAATATATTTATATGTTATATTTGTTTTGGGAGATAATATTTGTATTAAAATTATTAAGTTTAAAAAAACTTCTAGGAATGATTTTATTATTAAGAGATGTTCTGTTAGTGTAAAAATAAATAATAAAACATTTTTACGGTCTACTACAAAAAGTTGAAGATGTGTTCTTATATGCTGTAATAAAGATAGTTCTTGGGTTCTAAAATTTTACAGACAAAATAACTACGATAAAAGGAAAAATAATAAAAAGAAAGAATGTGAACTGAAGTTTAGAAGAAAATTGTTTATACTATGTAATAAAAAAAAATTACATTATTTAACCAGTTTGGTTATATATGAGTATACAACCTTATATGCCGAAGTCTCTCTTTAATTTAGTTACAGTTGAAGAGATCTCATCTATTATGAATGCATTTATTTATCTTATTTTTGAACATAAAATATCATCAAAAGTATATATTTATATTTTAAATGTAAACGTGATGTGTACTTGAAAATATCATTTTTAAGATAAACCATTGGTATTTTCCACTAAAAATCTAGTTTAAAATGTTTATACAAATATATATTGTATAAATTATGCTTAAAGCTATATTTATTAGTTCAAAACACACATTTTAATCAACCATAATCTATTATTTTACAAACGTGACCGATATTTTAAACCATAATTTATGATTTATTTATCTATTATTTTTAATTTATTTTAACATTTTATTCAGTAGTGGATGTAATCAAAATCGTGACTTAGTTGTAACGAATCAGGCTATTTATCGAATTCAACTTATTTAAAGAGTAAATATATTTTTTTCATCATAAATTAGTATACTTTATATCCTACAGTGATTTATGTACGTCAATTTTGATTTACTAATTTAAGAACGTTTAAATAATTTATCACCAGATGTTATTTTAAACTTAAAAGTTCTCCGAAATTCCTTTGACAAATAATCATCTAAGTTATTAAACATGGATTTAATAAGATAAATGTTGACTAGAGTTATTGATTGTTATTTTTATTGGAATCTGAATGCTACAATAAACATATTAAGTACACAATTTAGGGATATAATGAGTTCGATTATAAGTTTATGATATACTAGACTTCCTCCTTTTAATTATAATTATGATTTTGAGTGAAGATATTTTTTCAAATAGAATTTGAAAACAATTTTTACAATGAATTTTCAAGAAAACAAAATTTTTTATCGTTTAAAAATAGTGATTTATATAGATTGGACGATAGATATAGGTGGAGATACGAGAATAATCCCTATTGTGCATTATTTTTGCTAATGAGCATTAGATTAGACATTTACACAATCGCTGGACTTAAATGGTCATGATTAATCATGAATCATTATCGGCAAATCTAAGATAAGATTTTTACGTCATTCTTTTTAAATCCACTACCGGTTTTATGTTATACTCGTGTCCCGTGAATACATCAGTGTACGTTTTAGATTTTATGAATGATTAATGTTGATATTACTAAGAAACAATAATTGTTCAATCTGTCGTGTTTTACATTTTTTCCATAGTAATTAATACATTTAGCGAATAAGTACAACCAATCATCTATTATAATTTAGGTGATTATTCGTGTTATGGCATTTTATTTTATAAAACGGTGTTTATGATATTACCATACTAAATCACATAGGTGCACAATTAAACAAAACATACGCATTGTCTTAAAATATTACTTGTGTTTTTAGTATGCAAAATATTCTAGATTTTAAATTTGTAATACTGATCCATGAACTGCTTGATAGTGGTCGGTGATTAAATACGAAACTGTCAGTGAAATGTTTGAATATTAAAAAAAGTCTATAGTATACGGTTTTATAAAAAAGTATCTACTTTATTTACGCTCGATAAATTGAAAGCGGGATACAGGATTTGTAATCCTTGAAAATCAAATAAACGTCAATCAATGGGAAATAGTTCGAGCTCTTATATAGGCTTTTAGAATGGCGACGAAGAATAATATATAATAATATATATGTAGATGTATAATACGACTTTGATGAAGAATTTTATATTAAAATATTTCGTTCGGCCGTTTAGTTTAATCGGATATACACTGTGAAGGAGTTGGGTATTAATTAATGTGTGAATCGGCGTAAAACAGAGTTTATTCTGAGCGAAAAATCAGGGCAATCGTTTTCTCGTTATAACATGGTTTATCGTATTAACATAACACTATTGTGATCATAACTATGTGTGTGTAACGTTGCGTGGAGGAGTTTTAGGTGCATGCAGAGGGTGCACAAAATGTTTTGTCAAAATAATTTCGTTAATTTAAGTGCACGATAATTGTTCTAACGCTGGACGTTCGTTTTTTCAGGTTAATTTAGATTTTAGAAAAAAAAAAAAAATCATCTTTACTTTTTTTTATCATAATATATTTTGAGGCCTCTTCTATTTACCTTAGGTGGTGACGGTGTTTATTCGTAATATTATAATCCCAAAGTGTATATTTTCATATAAAATTCATCATTTAAAATCCAATTTTAAATTAGTAGTATATATATTATAATATAGTTAACATTTTGATAAGTGGAGAAGAGTAGCACAGTGAGATACTTCACAGGATTTTGATGCATTACATTATACTTATTTGATTAGTTGTAGTTGTTGTAAATGGTGATTTTTAAAATTTACTGAGAAAATTCAAAATCAAGAATGCTTTTTAAAATAATAAGTATTTTCTCGTATTATCTTACATCAAGTTGAAGAGAATATGGATATAGTTTTAAATTTCAGTTTCGGTAATATTTCTAGATGGTTTTAAAACAATTATTAAAATAAAAGAATGATGTTGAAAAATAATGCGATTGATAAAAATTTAATTTTTTTTTTTTTTTAATATTTTGTTTTCGAATGCAATCAACATGCAAACGGTTTGTTTTTACGTAATAAATTTAAAGTTATCTTACCATGCTCTTTTACAAAATGCATTTAATCCCGTCGGATCTTTATTCGTATATAAATTTGTCTCGAGCTAAGTGGGTTCCTGCTGAATATAATCTCATGAACCTAACCTTTTCAACGTTTACTCCGAACGGGTTTTATACACAAGTAGAACGTAACTGTTGCGTTAAAGTACGTAGTTAATATGTTTGATTGTATCGTTGGTATTTTTTGGTTTGAAAGTTAAATTTTATCGGTACTTTACTATTTTGTTCAATTGTACACCTCGAAAAAAGTCAAACGTGTTTGAATAATCGACCACTGAAAATAATAAAACAAGTACCGATTTCACACTACTTACATTGAATAATACAATAATAATAAATAATAAATGATTACATTTAATTGATTGTAAGCGAATTAGATATTTTTGCAATTTATACTTATAATTTAAATTATATTAAGATTAAAAAATCAAATGTTTGTGTTTGATTTAAATTTGTAATTGATTTTCTCCAATATGTATATGTAATTGTAAAAAAATGAATGAAGAACAAATACATAATATCGTTTGAAAAATATTAATTAATTCGAAGATAATTGATTTCACGTAATAATGTTATTTTTTATTCTCATATCTTGAACCAGAAAAAATATAAGACAATAAATAACTAATATTGTGTCAACATTTGAAAATAGCTTGTAAAAATAAAAATGGGAAAGATAAACGCAATCCTAAAAAAAGGAAAATATATTTAATTTTATAAAGAAATACATGATTATGTAATCATCGATTTCGCACGATTTTTAACCGTTTTAAATTGTTACTGACTGATAATATGGTTGATATAAATTTCGAATTAATAACATGGTCCAAGAGATTAAACGACGAAGAAACGAACAGTAAAACCGTTTTCTGTAGCTGCGCGAAATTCAATTGGTTACTTGTAGACATTCGACTTATTGGTTAATTTTAATTTTAAACGCATACAATTAAAGGTGTATTTTTACAGATAATATATCGAAACGGTCGACCGAGATCGGGTCGACACAATATCTAACTAAGATAATCGCGAGTGGAGGGTGGGGAGGAGAATATTTACAATTTTATGCACAATCGATCGACATAGCGCGCGCGAGTAGGCCAACGAGTTAACCTGTGAACATGATTTTGTGCCGATAACGACAATCGACGTTATTTGACGACGTTCTTGCAGTAGAATTTTTCCGGTTCTAGTCGTTCGCGCCACGTGAACGAATTATTTTTTTTTATTTACCAGTAACAACCGACCCCCGCGCGCTTTGGTTGCTAACCCAAGCCGCGGTCATCCTTACAGGTCGGAACGCATACGCTATTCGCGTGCAAATCGGTCACGTGATCGCGACGACGTGACGGGGGTAGCCCCCCGGCCGGGCGTTTCGAAACGACGCGCGCGCACCGAATAGCGTCTCCACCGTTCCGCGGAGGCTCTTACAAAAGCGACTCGTTGGTGCACGTCCGGGGCCCGTTGACTAACGAGTAACGCGAACTGCCGCCGGCCCCGTGCTTGCGGTTTATCTGCACCGAGCCCCTGATGAACAGCTCTTTGAACGTTTCCCGGAACTGTCTGGACATGCCGCAGTAGATGGCGAAGTTGATCGGGTAACTGACGATGATGAAGAAATTGGTGAACAGCACCAGCAGGTTGGCCACCGAGTAGTCGAGTATCTCTTTGATGCTGCTGGATATGATGTGCAACACCTGAAACACGCGGAAACGGAACCGATTATTGTACACGTCGCATATCGTTCACGCGGGCGCAGCAACGAAATACGAGGAAAACAAAACGGACCCAAGTGCACACCGGACCATTATACGAAAACGCCGCGCCGCAGACCGTAGCACGTACACACACACACACACACACACACCGATAGAAAATCGCTAATATGAGTTTAATGTACAGAACCAAGATAACGGTGAAAGATATTCCATACGCCTAGATAGTTGGTAGTTATTACTTTTATCGACCGTCAACGTATTGGTTTCCCCGTAATATAATCAGTAATCACTCTTAAGTGATCACTCGGTCTTGACATGGAGGATATGTGTGCTTGTGCCACACTTGTCGAAACAATTACATTTTCCTAGTTTTATTTTATTTAAACTGTGTAAATTGATAACGTAATGTTGTAACTCAATATTTTTTATTATTGATACGATTATTATACAAAAAAAAAAAAAAAATAGTTGGTATAGTTTAAACAGAATAAACCGCGAAGAATATTTTTGATTGATGACGGAAATAGTGTACTGGCCGGGAAGGCAAAGGTTTCTTTTGGCCGAAATGTGTCTCGCCCGTTCTCGCACACGGCGTAAGCGATTCGTCGAATAGGTGTCGTCTAGATTTTCCAGACGGCCGTCGGAGGCGTGCGGAAAATCGTAACGCGGAAATCGATTTTTCGTCGTCGTCGGTCGTTATTTTTTTTTTTTTTTTTTTTTTGAACGATAAACAACAAAACGTAACGTAACCGTAAGCGATTACGGTAGTCGCAGAACCATGTTCCGGGAACCTGGTATACTGCGGCGCGCGACGTTGGTTCGAGTGATAACCTACTCCGAGTACGACAATTTTACCGGTTTTCTTACCGGGAACGTTGGTCGTGTGCGTTTTTAATTTACCAATTCCAGTGTTTCCGGACGAGGACTTGAACACTTAAAGAAAAATAGGAACTTGCGTAGATAAACTCGAGAATTTTTGCAATATCGAACGGCAAACTGGAAGAAAGTCATAATTCGGATCGTGTTGATAACATATACATTGGGAAGTATTCGATTATGAAAACGGAAAACATGTTACAGAAACTGTAAAATTTTTTTATTTTTATTTTTTGTTTGCTCGATAAACTTTTATGGATTCAAAGGAATATTTGATTTACGTAATGTTTATTACGGAAAATGTTAAGACTGTTTGGAGTGATATTTTCTTAAACTTTAGTTCATTTACACGAACAATACAATTTAAACTGTTTATGTGTACTCGATTTTCCTTTGTACTGTCATGAATGAAATACATTTACGGGATCAGAGAAGTTTTTTACCCCAGACTTCGTATAATTATATTCTGAATGAACGCTCACTTTAACTGTTCAGAAAATCATTCGTGTGCATATATATATTTATCAAAACCTGTTATTTGGATGAATTTATATTTTTGTTACCAACGTACATAAATCGCCCAAAAAAGCTTGAAATTTTTCGATCGCCATCGATTTAAAACACTATTAAATTACGTTATAATCTACGAATCAAATGAACTAAGTTATATCACGGTTTTTGTGGCAAAAGTTATTATACCAAACTGGTATGTTTGCGATTTATGTTCATGAAATATTAATGTAAACATTGAAAAAATTGTATGTTTTAAATAGCTAAATTGAAAATAAGTGTCTATACGAATAAGTGTATGTATTTTTATTTTTTAAATTTGTGAAAATAAAATAAAATATTGAAAATATGAACATAATGTGTTAATACTATTGGCAATGTTCATATTTTACTATCGATGATTAAGTATATAAATTACAATTCAATTTTACTTATTGATGATGTCAATTATTATTTTACTACTATCAATGATATAAAATTTCAATACGAATACATTTTATAAAATTATAAGTTTCCAATTTTCGGTGTTAACATTTTTATCAACAGAAACATCGAAAAACTTATAATAATTTCAGCTTAAAAGCTATTCATGATAGTGTTTGACTTTCTGCCGTAGTAAACACTTTTAAAATTAATAATTTTGCATAAAAAGTGTTCAAGTACAAAATGTTCCAAAAATCTTTATTTTTTAATGGAGCAAACTTCCTGTAATATATTTGATTAAATAACCATTATAATATATTGTACATGGTTTATTTGTATACAATTATGTAGAGTGTACTAACTTATTTAAAAAATATCTTAATTTATTATATAAATTATACTTCGAAGAAAACATTTTTAATATGAAGTTGATCAAATTATTAATTTTTTTTTTTTATTATAAAAATTCATTAATATTTACAGATTAAACCTAAATTATAATAACAAAATGTAAAAATTACATTAATAAATATTTATAATTTAATTTAATTTATTATAAATGTTCGTAGTTAGTAGTGTTCAAAGCCTACTGTACTTGATTAGTGATAATAATATTAGTTTTGATCGGATTGAAATTAAATATTAATCTTTTCTTATGAAATTTTGAATTTAAACTAAAGAAAAAAAAAGGTAATACTTATACATTTTTGAATATTTTCATCAAGTAAATGGTATTTTGAATCTAAATATTATTTAATCTCATTGATATTTCGAGATAGTATTGGATTATAAAATAGTAGTCTTAAATGTAATATAGTTATAAATTATTGTTTCGTAATATATTACTCAAAAAATCACTAATACGGTAGTTTAATTAAATTAGTTTATATATATACATGTACCTTTATATTATATACGAATAATTATATTAACTTATTTGATAATAAACAAGCTTTTCTGAAATATTTGTTAAAGTATAACATTGTGACAAGTTTTCATTTGAATAAACTCTATATATACTTGTAAATGATAGTTATGAAAAAGAAAAATCGTTTCGACTTGAATAGTCTGCTTTCGTGTGTGAAATGAACTGGAGGTTTATTTTTCTCTTAGATGTGAATTTTTTATGATATTATTTTATACTGTCACTGTATTCCAATACAGAGAAAAATTATTGTTAAAAAAGCGTACAGTGTTTTTGTTTCTGTCGTTGAACAACCTTATTATAAATGTAATAACTTTTTCACATTTTCATACGCTTTATTTGATTAAAATTTTCGAAAAATAAATAGTTTTACATAACATATTTCTCTACCTTGTTCTAGTCCAATGTGTTACTTCTTAAACGTTTCTAACACAACCACACATAGTATTTTATCCTAAAAGATGTACTCTTTGTATACTCGCTCTTGGTAATAAATAATTTAATCAATATAACATTCACCAAAAATAAAAATATAATCACGTTTTGTGTTTTTGTCGCATGAAAAATGAATTCAAACCGTTTATCGACCGAAACAATGCACGGTATACGAATAAATTACGGCTCGATTTTATATCGTAGCCAGATGTGGTTTAAAAATATTAGGTTAACGCGTATACCTAGAGATAATCTTCGTGACAGTGGTATAGTTAGGATTTTTAAATGGGAGGGGCTAAATCATTTTTCGGGCAGGTTAGGTAATAGAGGATTTAGGAGTTCATCCTTCACTTCTCCCCAACTACCACAAAGTTTAAAAATATATTTCCAGTTTTTTAAAATAATTTTATTAATATTTATTAAAATATAATTTATAATAATAATAATAAATAAACGATAAATTAACGGTGGTCGTCTGTGACAGCATCATAAATATGCGAAATTGCATGGTATAAAAACCATAGTAATTATAAAATTATAGTGTTGGATGAGAGTCGTCATTGATGAGGTGGGGGAGTGGGATAAAAATATAGAAATATGCCGACTACTTTCTAAAACTTACTACTTTCTACAATACTGATATCACTCAATTTATCGACGATTTCCGACCATACTCATAGGTCATTATACTGTATTTGTTTAAACTATTTATTTTTTTTTTTTTTTTTTTTAATACCTAATTACAATTATTTTGCGTGTATTTATTTTATACGATGGAAAAATCTGAGGCCCCAAATAACGGATGCCATGGGCAGGAGTCTATCCCTGTCTAACGGTAAATATGATCCGGGTAGGTACCACGTCTGAGGCCGAGGGGGAAATTGTGAACCCGTGGACGACAAACGGTACAGTGTTTACCGCTCTGGTAGCAGCGTGCCGGGAACTAATCCACGCGATTCGTACCGCCGCCGGTCAGGTCGCAAGGGAATCGCTGTCGCGTCAGCCGGTCATAACCCGACAAACAACCGGCGTGACGGTACGGAGAACGTACGAACGTATACTAAATGGGACGATGCGGGGACGGACGAGATACGGCAACAACGTGAATAGGGTTCACTTGTGCTTGACACGAAAACGGTACGCGAATCCGGTAAAGAGCACACCGCGGTCCGCGTAAATGAAGAACCGGACGACATGTATGCGCGCGCTGAGAACAACGTTCAAACAATTCTTGACCCCAAAGGATGCAGTTTACGGTATAATATTATTATTTAACGTTAAATGTAATAAAAAACGAGCATTGACCTGTATGGTGAGAGAAAAGAGACCAAGGGGATGATCACGGAAAAGGTGCAAGGACGGCATCAAGGAGTTATTGTCAGGAAATGGAGTCGACTGGGATCGGGCAATAGTAGTGATCGGCGGAAGGAAGTAAGTATTTTTGGCGACTAAGTGTCTAATTGGTTTGTTAAGTGTTAAAAATAAAAATAAATAACCGTTATCATTATGCACCAACGACATTATTACCACCACGGCAATGTTAATCGCAGACTAATGATATTAAATAAATTACTCTTATATTTGAGGATCAAATTTTTATGTAAAAATAATTGTTCAATATACACGTATTTATGCACAAAAACGTTCAAAATCATTTGAAAATCCTAGGTTGGCTGAGATACAAGATTAGGTACATGGTTTTGCTGTGTTGGTCTTTTAAACTTGAAATCAATGTACCATTGCTCTAAAAAAGAAAACGATTCTGAATGAAAGTGGTGGAGTAGATCTGTTTATAGTTCTTAAGATGGTTGATATAGTAAAAGGAACAATTTTTTTAATAAAGTTAATTGAATTTTTTTACACTCTAACTTCCTCCAAAATAAAGCATCTTAATAAATTTAAAATTTGGGAAAATTGACAATTTAAAGTGCCCATAAATAGTACACATTTTATTAAAATATTATGAAACTGTAAAATGTCCGTAACTAAATAACTAATATCATTTAAATATATTTAAATAATTAGTTTTATTTGGTCATATGTTATTAAAAAAACTATCAAAAAAAATCTAGATTTTATTTTTTATTGTGTGTTTAATATTCATTTTTTTAAAAATAAATATTTTATATTTTTATATCACCTTTAATCCAAATCCTAGTACGCTTGTTATTGTAATAAGTAAATCAAATTTCTAGGTAACTAAACATTATAAGTCGAAAAAAAATTATTAGATAAAACACATCCACTCAATTTGAGTATAAAATAAAAATGTATGTATTAAAAATATAACTGTTATATTTTTTTGCATGATAAGATAATAAATGGATATCAACTGTGAGCAAATTAAATATAATTTTTTTTATTCGTGACATATCTTTAGAGATGGATAATATACATTTCTAGAACATTAGATATTTGCAAATGGAAATAATTTTATTTATCACAAGATGTATTAAAAAAATATGTATGATAAAGTATATGGTAAGCGTTGAAAGACCGATGAAAATAATAGATCAAAATATATGTCAATATTTTTATTAATAATAAACGAATAAAAAAAAAAAAAGAAGAGAATAGGGGCTGTATAAAAGTTATACTTATGGTAATATAAATGTAAAAATTATAACTTACATAATTAATCAATATATAGTCTATATAGCAGCTATTAAAATAAAAAAAAAAAAGTTAATAAAATTAAAATTATAGTTTAAGTTAAACGGATTATCATGTATAAAAATTCTATATTACATTATATTATTTCATTATTTTTATTTTAAAATGAACACATTTACTTCAAACAAAATACTTTGTATATTTCCCTTGAGAATTTTCGCATGTATACTAATATTATTATTTTTCTTTTAATAAACATTTGTATCTATAGGTATAAAAGTAAAGCTGTATAGTATGTATCATATTGTAAATACATTTTTGTTAAAAAAAGTATAAAATAGGATAATATAGGATTAACAATGATAAAACAACGGACAAGTTACAGTAACGAAGTGTACGGAATTCATCTCACTTTACTCTTTACGATGTAGTTTGGTGTTGTATTTTTATTATTAAATTGAAAACGATTGTAAATAAATATAAATAAAAAATTCCAATTCATTTAATATTGTAATTATAATATAGATTACGACCGAAATAGTAATTTAAAATTAAAAAAAAGCTTTTAAAAATGAAATAGTTTTTGAATTTTTTAAAATTGGTAATATGGCTCAAAGAGAAGTATAAAAAAATTAATTAAAATTGATAATTAAAAAGGTCTTTGTCATTGCGTATGATTTTTAGATAAATAGTTTTTATTTAAAGAATGATTAATATTTTTATTTGGTTTTGGCCCTTTAAGGTTAATCCATAAAGATAATATTATAACTGAATAATTCGTTTTTAATTATTTGTGAAGCATAAGTTTTACATTTTTTTAAAAAAAAAAAAGCTTTTTTAAAATTTTCAAGTCTTATCCCGTTTATAGTCTCAAATTTTTATTTAAAGACTCGTAAATTTGATGAAATACAAAAACTGAATTATTTATATGGATACAAATTAAATTTCACAGCAATTTTTAAGTCAAGTTATTAGTGCGGATAAAATATAACACGAATTACAGATAATTAAATTTAATAATTTTCTTTTGAAATTTTGTTTATGTATTATTTTGAGTTTATTATTGGATTTTTTATTATTTTTTCTGTACGAGGTATTACGTCAAACATGAACTATCAATTGGGCTTAACAAAAAGAATTTGCCAAAAATTGAGATCAATTGGACATTTGCCAACTACACTTTTGTCAATTTGGCAAAAACGTTCACATACGAATTTTGATTCGATTTAAGGTTTTGATTTAACTCTTGGTTCGATTATATTAAAATACTTATACCTTTCATTTATATTTACAGTATAAATATAGTATACATATAAACCTACTTATTTCAAGTTATAATGCTAACATGATTTTTAAAAATTTGAATATGTTCTTAAAGTAAATGTTTATTCATGTGTACATACAATGTAAAATAAATAAAAATAGTATTTGTAATGTATATAAATATATATATATTGTAATTGTGTACATATAGAGGTGATATTGCATTATTATATTTTAAACTATTTTATTATGTATATAACATTTTGTTTATGATTCTAAATATTTAATAACGTTTACGAGATAAAATTGAAAGATAATATAACAAATTTATTCATGTTGAAAATTTCATAGTTGTATGTCGGAGAGTGATTTAAAGGTCACATTAATGATTAATATGTTTAAAAAAACTATTACGTTATAAAGGAATGTATATTATTGTGTCTGATTATTCTGAATAAATATAATTAATTTTAATATAAATTATCTATTTTGAGCACGAAGTTTCTAATATTATCAAAACATCAGTGGCGGCTCGTGCCTATGTGCGATGGTACGATTGCCCCCCCCCCCCCTACTGAAATTACAAAATATTCGAAATAATATAATATTTGATTTTATTTTTAATATTGTTACAAGAATTATTATTATTTTTATTATTTTATATCTATCATAAATAATAAATATATATGTGTGTATATAGTTATGAATATATTATAGCGTGGCTGTCGATATTATGTGATGTGTGCTACGTTGTGAATCGCACATATAAAAACCGGTTTTTATAGAAGATAAAACATCACATTATCGGCGGCGGCGGTAGCGGTCGTATAAGCTATGATGTGCGATGATTTTTGTCGTACAATTCGGGCGGCGGAACGGGGACCGTTGCAATCATTAGGTGGTGTGTGTAGGTGTGCTTTATCCAAGAATAGAATCATACAAATAACCACACCAATGTGTAAACATAAAAACGATTATAATTTTATTTATTCGACGTTGACCGTGCTGATTAAAGCCACAGAATAAAACAGAATGGACACTGATAACAAATTACATGGGCAGTATAGGACAATAATGAAATCAGTCAGCCATTTTATTTGAGGTACAGTAGGAAGTTAGTAACATTTTATTCCATCATGAAATGGTAGTAATATTTTTTATAAGCTACTGCGCATTTTCAAATGTTACTAATAGTAGTATTATTTTTCAAGGTATTAGGTGCAATAAGAGTTTGAGATTTAGGGGGCTTATAAGTCTTATACTATGGTATGACCATAGGTCAACCCCCAACCTCCCATCATTACCAAAAAAATATAAATTGTGTTTTTGTAAATGTATTACAATTGTGTTTGTAAATTTACTACAATAATGATTTGCATTTTATAGTATTATATTGATATAAACGTTTTTAATATACTTAAAAAAATTATATAAATACCTGTATTATACTATTTAATCATCGATGAATCTATTTTATACATTTTTTTTTTTTTTAAAAACACTTCCCATTCTGAAATCCTTCACATGGGCCTGTATTATGGTAGACATACTATCTAAGAAATGAACCATAAGTAAAAAATTCTTGGTACCTAGTAGGTCACCATGTTTCACACTGTTTGGTAGATTACATATTGAACAATTACCATAATTGAAATTACAATTAATAACGAATATCAGTTATCACTGATTATAATTTGATAACAAAAGTACCTCAATTAAAATGGCCGCTGATTCGTTGCCGCCGTGTTGTGTCCACCCCCTGTTAAAGCCAATAATGGGTATGATGCAGGCCCGTAGCCACGGGGGGGGGGCGTTGCCCCCCCCTAAAAATATTAGAAAGATGTTTAGGTAGTTACGTATTTTATTGCTTATAACATTTTCATCGGTAATAGAATAGATCAAAAAAGTTTTTTTAGCCGTATAGTAGTATTTATTTCGGAAATTTCGGGCCATGACGACGATACTGACGTGTCACGACGACTGTTGGCAAATTGATTGCTAACGTTATCGTAATCGTAGCTCAATACTTTCCTATCAATTGACATTTTATTATAGAACACCTAAATATTCTTTCATTTTATCGCCGACTGCAGCAGTACACGTGTGTAAAATATGTTTCATTGTTAATTTATTTTGTAATTCATTGTGTTAATTTAATTAGATGTCAATGTAAATAAATTAAAAATTGCATTAATATTTAATACATTTATATATAATGCCCCCCCAAAAATTTGCTTTGCCCCTCCTGAAAATTTGGTCTGGCTACGGGCCTGGTATGATGTGCGATGAAATCCGTCGTACGATTCGGGCGGTGGAACGCGACCCGTTGCTATCACTACAATAGGTCGTATGTATGTGTTTTACCACGAATCACACATATTATAAACACAGTATTTAGACTATACCTAAATATAATTGTATTTTGTCGGCATTGACAGTGGCCGTAAAACTATGATGTGCGACGATTTCTGTGGAACAATTCGGGCGGCGCGGCTGTCAATAGTAGTGTAGTGGTTGTTACGAGTGTAGGTATCAAATTAAAAACGGTGAATATTTTTATTTTAATTGTTTTATATACGGTTTGGTATACTGGAATTATAAGTAGTATTTTAATATAATAAATAATATTTATTATTTATATTTTATAATTATATATATCATATTTTCAATATTTTATTCTTATTTATTATTCATATTATGAATTCGATTCAAGAAATTTTAAAACTAAAATTTTCATCTTTAACTTTAGAAAAAAAAAGTGGAAATTAAAATTTTGGATAGACCTCTACCAAATTTATCCAACTTGATTAATATTTCTAAAAAATGACAAAAAGAATATACTCATTATTTTAATATTAAGCTTTATCAAAAGTTTAAATGGCTCTGTGGGTGTGAAACTACAGTTTTGTTTTCCTTGTGTATGTTTTGGAGGTGATTTATCTTGGAGTAATAACCTAGTGTAAAAGATTTAATACATCTTTTAGTCAAATTAAATAAACATGAAAATTCGTTTAAACACCTACAAAATGAGGCAAACTTCAAAGTATTGGGAACTATGGACATCAGAAGTCAAATCGACAATGGTTATAAATTAGGGATTAAACGTCATAATGAGCTAGTTTATAAAAATCGAAATATTTTTGAAAAAATTTTAAATTGTGTGAAATTTTGTGGAAATTACAAATTACCATTACGTGGCCACGATGAAAAAATGTTATCAAAAAACCAAGGCGTTTTTCGTGGTTCGATTAACTTATGTTCAGATTTAGATCCAAGTTTACAGGAACATTTTCAGAAATCAACTGTTTTCAAATGTACTTCTAAAATCATACAAAATTAATTACTGGATTGTGTTTTAAATGTTACAAGAAATTATATATTAAATTAAATAAATAATTCGGAGTTTTTATCTATTATTGCGGACGAAACAACTGACATATTTAACAAATTTCAATTAGCATTAATATTTCGTTATGAAATTAAAGGGATTCCTGTAGAATGTTTTTGGGGATTTTTTAATCCTACAAGACATGATGTAGACTCCTTAACCCGAACTATTCTAAATGAAATCGATCCTATAATAGAAAAAAATTCTCAAAAATTCATTGCACAAGCATATGACGGAGCTGCTGTTATGAGAGGTCATCAATCTGGAGTTAACGTATGAATAAAAGAAAAATATCCGTATGCTTATTTTATTCATTGTTACGCTCATCAACTGAATTTAATTATGGCTCAAGCAACTTCCCAAAATAAACAAGTAAAAGTATTTTTTTCAAATTTGTCTCAAATTCCAACATTTTTTTCGAATTTTCCACAGAGAGTAGCTATACTAGATGAAATAGTAGGCGCTCGTTTACCAAAAACAGTTTAAACACGTTGGAATTTTAATATTAGAACAGTAAATATGGCTTGTGGACATAGAGATACGTTGATTGAATGTATGGAGAAAATTATTGATGCATCCTCGCAATTTAGTTCTATTAATCAAGCAACAGGACTTAAACTACTTCTAAAGGATAAGAGTTTTATTTTTTGGCGTAATTGTTTTCATAAAATTATGCCCTATGTTAATTGTTTGTATATGCTGTTCAAGCAAAGAATACTGATCTAGTACAAGTTCAAGATTCTGTTAGAAAATTTAAAATTTAAATTCAAAAAATTCGCTATAATTTGACAACTCTTATAGAAATACTGAATATTGAAAGTTCTTCTAAAAGAAAACGAATAGAAGATTCTATGAGCAATAAAAAATTAGCTGTTTTAGAAGTATGTGACGTAATATCTATTCAAGCTCAGAGAAGTTTTGATTTTACTAAACATTTAACAGCAGCTCAACTTTTCCAAAATGAAAAATATGTCATATATAATAATAATTTTTCATCAAAAGCTTTGAATATTACTGTCGAATGCTATCCATTTTTTATTCAAGAACGTTTGAAAACCGAATTAGAGGTAGATTACTCACGTGATGATTTTCGAAGTTTAAAAAGTGTAATTTCTACAATAAATTATACTATAAATAATAACATAGAAGACACATTTAAAGAAGTTTTAAATTACTAAAAGTTTTGGTAGTCACACCAATGACATCTTCAGAAGCCAAAAGAAGTTTTTCAACATTGAGGAGAATTAAGACATGCTTAAGAAGTACAATGTGTTAGGACAGACTTAATACTTTGACTATGTTAAGTATAGAGAGCCGTATAATAAATGAAGATATTGATTTCAACAAAAAAGTAATCGATAACTTTTATGACATCAAGGAAAGGAGGCTTGATTTCCAGTATAAAATTTTAACCTAATGAAGAAAAAATTTTAATGTAACTTTTGTTTTGTACTTATTTCATATATTATGATACATGATAATAAATAAAATATACTTATATAGATAATAAATAAATAACTTAATAATTTTAGTTTAATATTCTGACTAAATTAAAAAAAAAAATTATCGCACCCCTTTGTCAAATCACCACGAGCCGCCACTGAAAACATAGTATCGAATTTTTATAAATTGTATAAATAAATCTATTTTTTAAACAATAGAAATAAAATTCAAAATTGTTATTGATAAACTATTGAAACCTGAAATAATTGGTCTGTGATTTAAAGAATTTGCGAACAAAAACTTTATAATTCATTATTCCCAAGTTTTATTATTATTTTTTGTTAATCGATCATGTTTTATGTAGTTAACCATCGATAAAATGTTACATGAACCAAGTGACTTTGTTTCTTTCAAATCGATATACATTTATAATATTATAGAGTTTTAAGAGTAATTGTATATATTTCCTTATCATCTAAGGGTTGTAAAAATTGAACTTGAGATGACAAAATATTAAATTGCTTAAGAGCGGTAATTGTGCCAATTTGTTTCTGATATTTCATGTAATCGTATATTTTATTTTCATGTTAAAATTTAAAATAGCTATAAACAAGTATGACATAATCAAGATGTATTGATTTATTCTTTTTAAATAAAAAAACAGGTTGCCTTTTCGGAATATTGAAATAGGATATCATTGATACATTTGATTTGGATATAAGCTATTTAAATATATTTTTTATTATACATAAATATATCTATATTTTAGGTATTTAATCACGTTGCAGTCGTGTTCGACCCTTAAAATTATTTTAATTCTGAATAGAATACATTTTATTTTTTAAGTAAGTATGAGTATTGTTTTTATAATTTTTAAGTTATTATTATTATTCGTATATTATATACCGATACAATAATAATAATGAATAAATAAATAAATAATTAATAATAACGATAAAATAATTTCAGTTTAAATGTATCACTTAATGTTAAAATAAAACAAAAAATGTTTATATTATAATAATTGTGGTGTATGTAATATATTAATTATTCAATGCCTATTTATGTTTGTATGATGTAAGAAAATGTATTGAAAGCTATTAATAATTATTTTGTTATTAATCATGAAGGATATTTAATTTTTATATAAATAAATTGTTCACACTTTAAGTATTTTTCTTAATTAAGCATTTGATTTAAAAACTGCATGCACAATATTATATTAAACGGAATTATGGAATTATCTTTCAACGGCCATTATATATGTTTTTTTTTGTAAGGCATTGTTTGTTTTGGTATACATATATAATTATTAATAATTGCTTTTCAGTTTGAAAGAATATGTAGGAAAATTTATATTTATCTTGAATCATCAATTGGATTTTTTTTTTTACAAAATCAATGACCATTTTGCATTATTTTTATTTTTTTATTTTTATATGTAGACATTATTCAATAAATTAAAATTTATTATATAAACAGTTTTTCTAGTATGATAAAAATACAAGATTGTGCTAATTTTTCCTATGAAATTTTATAAGATTTTATTGCTGATAAATTGATAATATTGGCTTTTGAATATTGGTTAGCAATACAAAGTTAACAAATAATATATATGTATTAACTAGCTACCACAATACTGGTGTAATGTTTTATAGTCCTTTGATAAAAAGTTTTTTCCATTGGAGTTATAATAAAACTAATTAAATTAAACACTACAAAAGGAGTGACAAAGCTTTCAAGATAAATGAAAAAACTCTACGAAAAAAAAAGTATAGCAATTGTGACGTTTGTAGAATAAACAATAAAATATTGAGTTTAAAATAATTTTATTCGAAGAGTAATATTAATTTAAAAAAATTATCTTTAAGTAAATTATAAATATTATTTGTTGTATGGTTAAATTAGTTTTTGAACTATCATTATTCATTTTATAAACTTTTTTTTTGTCTTTTTTTTTTTTGAACTTGCTTTTGAAACTGTACTTTTTCAATAAGTGACTAAATTCCAATTCTTGTTAATCGATGTTCATATTTTCTTGAAATTTCTTATTTTTTATTAAAACGAATTGATTTTGCAAAATACTTGTGTAAGTACGTACTTGCACATACCACTAAATGTTAGGATCAATTATGCGATCTGTGTGATAAGATTATCATATTAAAAAACAGTAAGACCCGTGATTATTTAGTTTAACGTTTCATTCGATTACAATTAATAAATTAAATAAAAATATATAAAATTGTGTATATTATATAATTTATACATTTATATATGTTATGAAAAATTATTAACAGTTATGATTAATCGATATGAAATAAATAATAATTTAAAATCATGTTTTTATGTGTAAAATTGCACATTTCGCTCTGGTACGATCATACGCGTGTGGTGAGTTATATTTTTAAAGTGTTTTATATTGTAATTGAAGCAATATAACAAATCATAACTATCAATAAAACAAAATTTATGACAAAACAATAGAGATTAAAAATAATAAGTGATGTATTATGTAGAACAGTGATTCTCAACTGGGGTGACATGGACGCAGTGTAGGGGTGATACGAAATCTCCAAAGGAAAGGAAAAAAACAAAAAAATAATTAATTTTAATAAAATCATATTATTGCCATAACTGTCATGTAAATAGCATACCTTTAAGTTTGTGTCTTTGTATTATTTAGATCCGATAAATACGTGAAGTATTTTGATTTGCGTTAATGAATTATGCACTATCGATTATCTTATTGATTTAACCGAGGTCGTTAGTTATTTTTAAGTCGTTGGAAGACAATATGACACTTGGTCTTTCCACCATCAGCCCTCGACTTCTTCAACTTTGTAAAAACCACCAGGGGCCAATTTCTCATCAGTTTTCATACAAATAATTATTATTTTTTCTCTTTTTATTTATTTATTTTTTTAATTTGCAAATTTAAACTTTTAACTGACAATGTTTATTAAACCCTGCAACTTAAATAAATTGTAGGTGAATTTATTATTATTCTGTGTACTGTATTTTTTTTTTTTTTGTTATTTCAAGAATTATTCTAAAATACGCAGTTAAGATTATTTATTATTTTGATGTTAGGGTGACATGGTGTTTTATTCTAGTGGCTAAAGGTGAAATGAACAAGAAAAATATGAGAATTACTGATGTAGAATATTAAAGGTGGAATAAATGAAATGGTTCTGCTAAAATGTAATAAAATTGATGTCAAGCAGGCAATTCCATATGCAAGAAAATTGTTTCCCGCACAGGTTGCACTTATCTCAGTGGAAATTTAAACTCTGGTTTGAAAATAATTTAACCATTGGTATAGTGGAACGTATACGTGGGTATACAGTGTATAACGACTTGTTCATTTTTTGGTTGATGCGTATACTTATAAGTTGTGATATATAGTTATACTATAAACATCATAGCTATAAATAGTATTAACAAATTTTAACATTTTTTTTTTTTACAAAAATCAAAAAAATCAAATTTGTTTCCTTGTTATCATGTATATTAGGGACGGTTATTTACATTTTATAGATTTATTTTTAATTTGATTGCACAGAAATATAGCATAAAAATCCGTCACACTGCAGTAAGTTGCTGTAATTGTCTTTAATTTAATTTTATTGATTGTAAATTCAGATATTTATTTTATCAGTTAATTTTATCGCTCACAGACAAAAAAAATGGTCGTTGGGTAAGGATTAACTCCACTCGCTATTTTTACTTAAAATTGGCGTACACTCAAATTTTTTTTTGAGACTACATCACTGAATTTTCTGAATAATTTAGTTTGTATGGTTTTTTTACGTTGTGATAAATAGTTTATTTTATTTTTGGGTAGATCCAATTTATTTATTTTCATCAGACCGAATGCAATTTACTGATTCAACTGTGGTGGATCAACTCAATTTATGTTGAGATATTGTTGCTAAAGAATCCGATTACAGTGGTAAAACTTGTCACCCTTAAGATGCAATTTCGATAGGAGGATTCAGGAGAAATAGAAGTGAAGTACTGTATCATTTAGGTAGGTTACCGTAGTTTGAACAAAAACGAGCAGGCAATTGTTCAGGTGTAGAAAATACAAGAATAATGGAAATTGATGGATAAAAAATATTGTAACAGAGAACACAAAGGCCATGGGTGTTTGGAACGTTATGGTAGTTTGATGATTGTACATTTTTTTTAGTTTATTTTATTTTAGTTAAGCGAGATAAACAAACGTGTTTTCCTTTTGTTCAAGAACCACTAAATATTGGATATACAGTTTTTAGCGACCGGCGAAAAGCTTACATTTTTCCTTAAAACTATGGATTCTAATATTGATTGCTATATGTTTTGACACTGAATACTGAATATTGATTAAATAGTTAAATCAACATTATGGGGGGAAAAAAAATTAAATAATTCATAACAAAAGTACTTTAAATATTTGTCTCAAAAAATACTGAAATGAAACACGGTTTTTTCAAAAACGAAATATATATTTTTTAAGCAGACGTGAAAGATTTTATTTTTTGGCAAAATTTTAAGTGTCTATATTCAAATGAATATTTGACAACAACAATATTTTAAGCATAAATTATTTAAATTGTAAATGTTTTGGATCGTCAAAGTTTTTATTTATTTTGTTTGCAATTAAATTACAATTTCACTTTTCAAAGATGGTAACTGTTAAAATAGTGTTTAAGTGGCTTATTTCATAGTACGGTTTATACAATAAGTACAATTACACATAAAAAAAGATTGGCAGTTTAGTTACGTATATTGATCCAATGGAACAATAATTATTGTCTGCAGAAAAGAAGTATTTCGAATTAATACAGTGTATATTTAAATAATGTATTGTTTAAATGGTTTTATTTCAAGTTACAAAGTAATAAAATAATTTAGTTATTAACGAATAGATATAAAAGGGCGCTTCGACCACTCGTTCGCCTTAAAAAATCCTCCCAGGCAACCCGCAATACGGTAATAAAACATTATTTACCCCTTTGAATGCAACACTCTACATAGAAATATTGTACCACTAAAATTTCCGAATATCATGGCTTACCTACTTGGAATGACGAACAAGTTAAATGTGCGCACTATCTTTTGAATACCTAATCTTTGGTGACGACGTAAATCGAATAAACGCGCATACCTCCGAATGAAAAAATACGTAATATTAACTGTACGGCTGCATACGGCGTTATATTACCAGTAGCGCACGCAGGGTATTTAGTTCGTTTCGTTTGTTGTTTCAAAATCCGATCACAGAGGTTTTGTTGCAATTTATTCATCTAGAGTGATCCATGTCATAATTATTATCGTTTCAATTTTTATTTTATTTATTTGTTTTTAAATCCCGTGTTTTTTAAAAGTTATTAAAATATATACAGTTAAACCATGATAATACCTCGAGTGTAAAACAAATAAATACACACGATCTATACTTGAATTATAATCGTTTTGATTCGTGTAACAAATGTGTGTTCGACCGAAAAAACCGTGGATACTTTTCACTATTATCATAACTACGATAGTTTATTAGAAAACTTCCGACTTTAAACAATAGGTTTCAGTTGACGGTTTTTTTCTGAGTCCTCGTACTCTAATAGTGACTGTGCATTCTATATAATGCATCACCATATTATTTTAATATTATTATTTCCAACCCGTCACTAAGCGGGTTTCTCTTTTCAACGATCCTTTTCCATTATACGTTCTCTCACTAGTATTCTCTGTCACTGTTGAGCTCAGATAAATACGTTTTTTATGTAGTTACAGATGTACTAAAAATCTATTAGATAAAAATAAAAATAAGCTTATCTAAAATTATTTTTATTAAATATAACAGATAATTATATTATTTTTATGTAAATAAAAAGCAGATACATTTTTAAAAAACAATTTTATAATAAATTTAAAAAAATAAACAAAAAAAAAATTAATAGGCCTACCACGAATAAATCATTTTGTATTAGTTTGAGGCGTTTAAAATGTATCTCGGTTTAAAAGTGTTTATATATTTATAATAAAAAACTTTAGCTAAAAATGTAATAGTATATACTTATTTTTGAATCTCATTTAAGCGTTGATGTTTTCCGTGATAAGACCTATCGTGGTAGAGAAGTGTTTGAGAACGGTTATTGGTGATGGATGGATGAATATGTTTATCTTTTTAGCCGTTTAGCGAGTCATGGATGTTTTAAAATTTATTAATATAAAATTAATAAAATGAAAACTGCTCCAAGTGGACTAAATATATTAGGGGTAGCCAGCAAGAAAAGACTTGCGAGCCACCAAATATATTAATAAATATGGAAGAGCCAAAATGTAAAAAAAAAAAAAGGTCATATTATTATATAATTTATATATATGATATTGTATTATTGTAAATAAGATAAGTTAAGGTATGGTATTTAATAAAATGTGAAGAATAAGATAACAATAATTGTACAATAATCTCAAATTAAATTTTATCTTCATAAATACCATAAATATCAAAATATCATACAGACATAGACACACATGGACAATGGATATTATGTCTTCATAGTGTTTTTTGACGTCATGCGTGTAACAACTCAACATTAATAAAATAATTATTATGTCTAAGAAACGCAAGTATGAAGAAGAACACAGAGAATTCAAATTACAATGGGAAGAAGAGTTCTTTTTCATAGAACGAAACTAATTAAAACTAACTAATTTAACTAACTAAAAGAAATTGTTCTTAAAATTGTGAATTACATACGTTCAGGTTCAAAAATACATCGCCAATTTAAAAACTTTATTGAAAGTTTAGAGGATGATATTCCAAATGATATTCCGTGGTATTGTTTAGTTCGATGGTTATCGGTAAATAACGTTTTAATAAAATTTTTCGATTTATTAGAACCCATTAAAACATTTTTAAAAGAAAAAGATAAAAATTTTCCACAACTTTCAGACCCACAATGGTTAAGAGATATGTCATTTTGTACTGACGTTGTGCATCACTTAGCCACATTAAATATGTCTCTTCAAGGTAAAAATAAATTTATAAATAACCTAGTACAAGACATTTTTAGTTTCCAAAATAAGCTTAAACTTTTTCAAAGAGACTTAAGAACTAATAATTTAAACCATTTTCCGTATTTAAAAAAAATTGAGGATTATTTGGTTGGAATAGCAACAAAATTGAATTGTGAAGATTGTGTACAAAAATTAGAGTGTTTATCAACTCACTTTGAAGATCGATTTAAATACTTGAAATTACTTAAACCTTCGATTACATTTCTAGAAAATCCCTTTGTAATTAACGTTATTGAAAATGGATGTCCAATATTAAAATCAATTTCAATGGATATGGCAGCTTTAGAAATTGAATTCTTGGAATTATTGGAAGATTAAGGACTGAAGCAGTTCAAATACAGTTGTCATTCTCTGTTGGAATTTTGGAAACATGTGCCTGTTATTAAATATCCAAAAATTACTCTTTGCGCTCAAAAGTTAATATCGATTTTTGGAACAACATATTCTTGCGAGTCTTTATACTCAACCATGAAAATGATTAAATCTGAACATCGATCAACATTAACGGATTATCATTTAACTGAATTGTTGAGGACTGCCTTAACAACATATAGTCCTGATTTTAAAAAGCTTACAAGCAAAATAAACACGCAACAAATAAGAAAATAGTCAATTAAGAAAAATGATATCAAGAATACTTTATTTTTACAAATTTTTTTCTATACACTGTAATTTAATAATTTAATTTAATTTAATAAAATATTATACTTTTTCAAATACATAAATTCATATTAAAAAAATTTTTTTTTTAAATGTTACGATAAGATGCGAGCTGAAAAAGTCTATGACGCGAGCCGCGGTTTGGTCACCCCTGAAATATATATATTTACGGGCTGAGCCCTTTTGTATTAAATATAAAAATAATATTTATTAAATATAATACATAAAACCAAAAAATTAGATAAATAAACAGAATAAACTGTAGATAACTAAAATGTTCATCTAAAATAGATAAATAGATAATATTTATATATCTACCTAAATAAAATAATAGATAATAATAGATTTTTATCTAAATAACTCACAACACTATTTTTGTTCGTACGAGTAACGCGTATAATTTCATCAACGGAACAATGAGTTATTTTTTTAACTTCAACTCGGTGTTCATTTTGGAAATTCATACAAAACGTTCGTGGAAAACTAGTGTTAACGATAATTCCTTGAACCTTAACAGATATAACAAAATTACTTACCGTTACCACGGCCAATGGGATTTCAGTCATTAAGAAAACCGTCACGACGACAATGAGCATCAATGTCGTGCAATTAGAATCCCTGAGCCGTTTGCATTCGTTCTTTCTGTTCTCTTTGAATAATTTGTCTCTCTTTAATTGCGCGTCCCTCATAGCCCTGCAACAGTAATGGAAAACGGTATTATTGTACACGGCCGATTATGGGTTTCTGTCTTTTGTTTTGATCGGTGTACAAGAACACCTCATTCTATAACGGTATTACACGTAGAATCATATTGTGGTTACGGAAATACGTATTAAAATACGTATACTAAAAGCCCGATTCGCAGTGTTACGGCATGGCACGGATCGTCACAGCACGTAACGTCACGACAAATCGTCCAAATAACATTCACCTGTATACGCAGGTTAGTCATTCAGTGCAGTTTAGTGTTATTTTCAGTGTTTAGAAATTGATGTGTGATTCAGTATTTGTTGGTGTTCAATAATATTTCAAGAATTTTAATATATTTCGTAATTTCTCTACGTTTTATTTAAATAAATTCATTGTGTAATAATAATAATAATAATAGTAATAATTTCTTTGTTCACACTACACCGACAGACGTAATACACATATCGCACCGTCAAAACATTCTTTTGGATTATATATTGTCGGTCCGGTCCGTGCTGTAACGTAACAGTGCGGTGCCGGCCGCATCAATGTGAATTATCTCATTATAAAATAATAATATAATATTTTGTCGTGCCTGTACGTGATGTGATGGACCGTACCGTGCGGTAACAATGTGAATCGGGCTTTTCTCGTACAATTACGTAATTTTAGAAAACGACGCAAAAAATTACAATATTAAAAAATATAATTTTACGGATTTTTACCTCCGCAATGTTGAAAATTTAATTGGAGAGTATTTTTATTAGAACCTAAAGAGAAAAATGTCGGTAGTTACCTAAAATATAATTTTTTCTTTTTACTTAATAGTCAAGCCGTTTATTTTTTAAATTCGGAAAGAAGCCTGTTTGTGATGACTTACTGTTTGAGATTTATATATAGACATTATAATCACATCATAAAACATACATTTTTATTAAACATAGTTTTCATGTTTTCAGAGATGTCTCGTCATATAAATTCGGTAAACTTAAACTTCATATTATTTCGAAAAAGATTCACAAAACCTACATACCATACACTACAGTAATATTAATTTATACATGTGTAACTATTTACCTGTGAAACACATAATAACTACATATATATTTATCCTATAACATTATCTTAAAAGCTTCAAAGATTAAATTACAAAAAAAAAAAAAAAAATGTAATATACGTCTTTCCGCATAGAATATTGTATTTGTATTGAACAAATCAGCTTAAAACGGATTAATATGTGAATACTCATTTATTAAGTTCTTCAGGGGTATAAGTTTAGATCATTGGTCTCCAATCTTCGGCCTGCGGGCCAAATCTGGCCTGCCAAGCAAATTAATGTATTGAAAATGACATAAGTTTTTATAAATTTCATTAATTATAAAATTAATATGATAATTTTTTCTTTTGGTGTTATTTATAATAGTCTTACTTATGTATATAACATTAACTAATAATAAAAAAGTGTTCTAAGTCACCGTCAATTTAAGAACTTTCTCGCTGACATCGAAAGCGAGTACCCAGATATTCCCTGTCATTGTGAAATTAGTTGACTCAGCCGAGGTATTGTCTTGAAAAGATTTTTTCATTTATGTTCAGAAATCAACATATTTATGACGGAAAAAAACCTTGTTGTCACTGAGTTAGCTGATTTGTCATGGTTTGCTATTAAAAGCAATTTTGAGTCAATAAATACAAATTTATATATTTAAATTACCAATAATATGTATTCAAAAAAAGGGAAATACAGATAGCATAAATAGTTGAAGTATTATAAAACATTGTGTTCATTGACTTAAAAACATTACATTTTAATTAGAGAATATTCAATAAACATTTTAGTGCACTTAAAATTACTTTGAAACTAAATTATTGTATTATCCAAATAAAAATCCTACAATTTATATTTTATGTGAACTATAAGATAGAAGGCGTGCTATCATATTTAGCCTTAAAAAAAACTATAATTGTATTTGGAACAAGATTTCCAAGTCAAGTTTGGTAAGTTATAGCGATTACAGGTTTTAACAATGCGAAAAATTTACGTCGAATGAACTTCGAAATCTATTAAGATCCAGTTATTCAATTATCTAGTTATTCGTCGAATAAATTCATTCAGCCCAATTAATACAATTTCGAATAAAACGTAAAATAGTATTTTTTAACACAAATATTTACGTATCGCACAGTTATTTGGAGAGTAAAACTATTCGGGTAGACTTTGATACCTACTAACAGATTGTGTATCGTGTATAATAAAGTCGACCAAGTTGCACCGATCAACTTCACTTAATTAGTTAAAATATAGGTATACTGCTTTATCAATGATTTTTGATAAAGTTACGGTATATTGTACTGTACACGGACTAAGTTATTATTATCTCAGTCCTATCGTAACAGATTTCATAAAATGTATATAAACTGTGGTATTATTTTAGTCCATATCATAAAGACTAGAGATAAGCAGATTTACAAACTTGGGTTATTCGTCAGACAACCTCTTGCCGGTAGAAAAGGTACAGATTATCTTGTATTTTATGATTTATTCGTAAAACAGGACTTATTGCGATACTGGAAAACTAAAGAATGACACAACTTTGTCATGTAGGCCCTACATTGTAGGAAATAACTTTTATTTGACGAATTAAATAGATTGAAAAACTGGTCCTAAATACAATTATTATATTGTTATGATTTTTTTTTTAATTCATTTATTATAGCTTCAACATTTTAGTTATTAGCCGGGAAAAAAAGACAAATTTATGTGTTATTTACAATCATCATAATGTTTAATTAAAGGTAAAATAGTATAATGTAATATAAAGGAAATGATAATAATAGTGTAAGTAATAATAATACATAACTGTTTAAATTCTATTATATAGATTGGTTATTTTAAGAAATGTAACTAACCTAACCTAACCTAACCTTCAACATCAAACAACACGTACTATTAACTTCACTTGACATTGAAAAAGCCTACGACATGGTTTGACGCTAACGAATACTAGATAGGTGTACTCCAAAAAAATAAAATTAATGGTAATACGCTCGCCTATATCTCAAATTTTTTATCAAAACGATCCTTCTCGGTGAAATTAAATGAAACTCATTCCAGTAATCATACTCTCCAAAATGGCATACCCCAAGGATCAAGTTTAAGTGTCACCCTCTTTATAATAGCTATTAACGAACTCCCAAGTATAATACCACCACCACTCAAAACTATTATGTTTGCCGACGATAGTACCATATACTGCAGAGGAAGAAATATAAACACGTTAAAAATACTCATGCAAAACGCCATTAATGAAATTAGCAAATGGGAAAAATCTACGGGGTTTAAATTTGGTCCAGCAAAATCCAAAAGTATACTATTCTCATACAAAAAAAAATTAAATCCTACCTCATATATACATGAAAAATATTCTAATTCCACCCACAAACGACTTAAAAATGTTAGGATTAAACTTAAACAATCAACTAAATTGGTCCAATCACATAAAATTTTTAAAAACTAAGACAAAACTAAGACTAAATATAATCAGGGCCATTTCTAATCGAGCATGGGGAGCTAACAGCAGCATCATAATGAGAACATATAAAAGTTTAGTTCTATCCGTAATCGATTATGGTTCCATAATTTACGGAGCAGCCTCTGAATCAATTCTAAAAACATTAAATCCAATTCACAACCAAGGCATCCAACTGAGTATTGGCGCCTTTAAAACCAGCTCCATAATAAGCATCCTATGTGAAGCAATTACACCACCACTCGAAATAAGACGAAACATGCTCATATTTAAATTTATATTCAAAAGAATAGCTGACAAGGACAATGCTATTTCACCATACCTATTTTTATGATTTGTTTTATTAAAAACACAATTTTAAGTATTAAAAATAATGAATTCTACAATACTTAGGACATATTTATTAAGATAAAATAATTTACTTGTAAAATTAACAGATTTACATGCAAAAACATAATATATATTGAAATTATATTATCGATTAGTTAGAATTTAAACAGGTAGAAAATGAGTTAAATTTTGTTGTTGAGGTTAATTACAATACACTTCATGATACTTCGATCTTTAACTTTTATTTCATGTATTCTACAAAAATAAATTACTGTTAAAGTTAAAAGAAAATACTTCTACGTAAATAAACTTAGTGATTAATTTAATTCACAACATTAATTTTGGAGTATTTAGTGATGAACTTTTTGTGTTACTAATTACTATATAGTAGTGCTCTGCACGGTCAGTAATTTAAGGGACCGTATCGGACTGAAAATGTTAAAAAAGGACCGAAGTCGGATCGAACCGATTGCTACATTTAATTTTAGACCGGACTGGACTGAAAATTTAAAATAATTTGTTAGAGTGGACCGACACCGGACCGCCGGTCCGAACTGATAAATTTCGGACTGTAAAAGCTTATGGACTGGACCGAACCGGACCGCGGACCTATTTTTTTTTTTTATCATACAAGACTTCAATAATATAACAATAAATAAATATAATAATAAATAATATGATGGAGCGGACAAACGAACCAAACTAAAAAAATTTTGCACCATGAAAATAGACTATGGTAAATTTATATTTTAGTATAGGTATATTAGGTATATACTACACTATAATATACTCGTGTTTATCTCATTATTAAGTATTAATTATTTTTACAAAGAATTTTACGTGGAAATATCGAACTACTTGCTATTTGGCCTGACTAATCTACTACTTTCCAAGTATTACCGCTTACCGGCATCATCGACAAGAATGGATATAAATTAGAAGAGCTCATTTCATTTCTAATCTCCGTTTTCCAAAATAATGTATAGATAAGCTATAATTAATATAAACCTAGATCATAATGTGCGAGTATTTTATTGGCAGTTGTATACATTTATATATTTGAACGGCGCGGCGCGGCGTGGCACTTCCACAATATTCCACGTTACCCGCACCATAACGAGAATAATAATAATTTTTCTTGAAAATATGTTCGATAATAAATTATTAATAGCCAATAGGTACCATGAATAGCTTAGATATATATACAATATACACGATAGTACATTACATACAATTTATATAAAACAGCGCTACTGGGGTAAAATATTGATTCCTATGGGTCATAATGATAATATTCGTGTTATTAATTCTATAAATAATGTCTTTATAATTTTGAATCATTGTTCAATAGAAATGAGATTTGAAACAAGCCGTAATATTAGCCGTACATTTTAAACTAATCGGGACCGATCGGTCAGAACCGGACCGGACCGATCTGATTATATTTTAGAAATAGGACTGAACCGAAATTATTATAGTTTAAACCAGGACTAGACCAAAATTATTCAAAAAAATATTGATTCGGATCGAACCGATCCGGACAGGACCGTGCAGAGCACTATTATATAGTATAACCTGTATGTTAAACATAGTATTTTAACTTTCTGTTGAAGTATTTATTGTAATAAAAAAAAAATCTATCTAAGTATTTTAAACTGTTTTTCAGTTGATTAGAAATAAGATGGCTGTTTTACTTCAAATGATGATTTCATAATGTTTTCAGTAGCTTATAAGATCATCTAAAATATATTTAATTACGTGCTCGTAAGTTGTAAGTTATACTTACTTTGAAAATATCTAAATTGTTATTTTTGATTATTTATTACTTTAAAGACTTTCGTAAAAATGTATAAGTTCACCGATAAAAGTTCTAGGTTTTTATTCTTAAAAAAATAAATAATTTTCGGTTTGAAAATTTTTAAAATATTTATGCATTTTTAAAATATGATATTTACAAAGTTTTAAATAGTTTTTGAAAATAGAATTATAAAATTTTAGTTTATAACTTATATGAATTAAAATAAGAAACACGGATGAAACTCCGTTAGAATTTTAATGAAATATGAATTATCAAATAACTTAATCAAATAATAATAATAGCATCATCTTTATTTATCATTAAAATATTTATATTTTTACTTTCTCTTAAATGATCCAAAACAAAATAATTAGATACAATATTCAAATAATTTTTCTCCGATCGAAATTTGCCTCTTAAAATATTATTTTTTTGTTATCTACTCGTAGTCTTAGTTTTTGCTTTTTTATAATTTGTTTTAAACTTTTGTTTTATTGACGTTATCGTTATATTTAGTTATTTTTTTTTTTATCGTCACATCGCACTATCTGAATTTCATCCTCTATTTAAGTTTAGTGTTATTAAAGTATATTATATAAATCGATTTATTTTACATATTATATGGTAATAATTATTGTCACTGTTTAGTTTTATATCGCTTAGAAAATTACAATTAAATTAATCGAACCTATACAAAAATATATTTTTAATATTTTAAATACAAAGAAATGAAAAAAAAATATATATATTCTAAACGTTAAATATTTTGTATTTCCTTAGTTGAAGTATATTTTCCAGTTAAACTAAACATGTCCAAGGAAAGTAACCAGTATTTGTAATTAATTTAGCTTTTGTTTGTTAGGCATTTATCATTATAAGTGATTAACTACTTAGAACACATCGATCATTCGATGGCAGTGATAATTTGTATTCTCCGCAGGCTTTTAATTTATTTTATATCCATCAACCATTCTAGCTATTACAAATGTAATAAGTTATATTGATTGATTATCTCTGTAATTTCTTTAATGAAAAACTTCAAAAACTTTGAAAATATGGTTTTTATTTTTTAAGATATATATGTATATATATATATATATATATTTTTTTTTTTTTGCATTTTCATACTCATGATTAGGTCTCAAATTATTTTCCTGTGCAAGATAGAAACCCAAATTTTATATATATAAATTAATTTCAAGTCATACTGATTCTATTTAAATTAATTGTTGTTGTTGCTTTTTTTCGCCTTTTTTTTTTGAAACTATCCTAGTTGAGACATATTAATATGTTTATTACATCAAAATAATACATATTTTTATTCGTTTAATAAGAAATAAAAAAATATGCTTTTGTGTTGTTTAAAGTATAAAATCTCAAATAGGAGGGGACAAGGTCCCCTACTTCTTTAAAATCCGCCATTAAAATTGATAAACGATTTCATCAATACTATTAGTACCTAACCATATTGTAATAGCTCTACATAAACCAACAGCAGATAGCAATACATACGAGCTGGCAGTATACCTATAATGTTGATGATTGGTTGAGTAAAAATGGTTTAAAACTTAGTTTTGTGAATTTAATATTGCATGTAAAATGCCTGTTTGATTTAAACAAAAAAGTTTGTGTGAAATAATGCATTTATTATTTTAGTGATGCAGAGCGTTATTTTCCTATGTATAATAATATTTTTACTGATATTTGATCATGTCATATAATTTGAAATCAAATCTGAATAAATACACGGTCTTTTATTCTTTTTTCTTTTTTAAATTCAAAATTTTTTTAAATTATTTTTATTTAATTTTATAGCTTAAACCAATTTTTAGTTATACTTTTTTTCTTCTTTTATTGAAATAGTTGTATGCATTTTTTGTTATTTATTGTGCTTTAAAATTCGAACGCTATTCATAGCATTTCATTTTATTGTAGGAATATATGTTTAATTTAAAACCGTATACACTTTTTTTTTATTTTAATAAAAAAATACGGTAAAAAACTAATTTGGAACTATTAAAATTAAATTTATTATTATTATTATTTTTTTTTTTATCAAATTTAGTAAAATTAAATAATATGTCACATGGGTATTTGAAGGTGAGTTATTAATAAAGTAAGTATAAAAGTAAATACATTTATATATAATTATGTATAATAATTAATAATTAATGTATAAATAAATTAAGTTTTTAATACTAAAGTTTTTAACCAAAAATAAAAATGAAAGTCTACGAAAAATGTTTGAAATTTTGTTTTTTTTAAAAATCTTTATAATAATATTAATAATATAATATAAAACAAAATATTTATATTTATAAATATATAAAAAATATAATTATATTTAATATAATTTTATATAAGAAAATAATACTTAGTTATGGGTGCTTGACAAAAATTGGCATTATTCTTATGCAATAGATTATTCTATATATTCAATTTTGAACATCAAAAGACACCTATGGCCTAAGATTTCATAATAAAGAGAGAGTAATTGCATTTTGAAAAGTTGGAATTGTTTACTAGAGAAAAGTATAGTGGTTATTGTGGGCGATTGTAAAAGTTTCCATGGTAAATTTTGCCATGGCGAATTTCCAGCTGAAGGTCTTTGTTCGCGTTTTAAGGACAAATAATTAAATAATTCTTCTAAATTTGTTTTCATATAATAAAACTAAAGAAGTTTTTATGAATTTATTACAAAATACATTACACCACAATTATTTTATTTATTTCGGCCAAAGTTATTAATGTTCATAATCAACCAAACAATAAAACAATACGAACATAGGTAAGAGATTATAGTAATATCATGTAAG
Organism: Sipha flava; assembly: GCF_003268045.1. NCBI lineage: Eukaryota > Metazoa > Arthropoda > Insecta > Hemiptera > Aphididae > Sipha > Sipha flava. The sequence goes on from NW_020271713.1 coordinate 7,294,305, forward strand.
ATAAAATATTACATACAAACATTTGAGGTACATTAAAAGTATAATATAAACAGTTTGATCTGAGGTAAATAGATTTTTGAATGTGAAATTTAGCGTCCGATGTTAGAATCTAGAATAATGTTTATTCTGATTAAAATAAAATAATTTAAATAAATGTACGATAATAATACATATTCAGTTCATGCCCCGCTTTCGAACGAGCCACACGTGTGTTACTTTTATCCGTTATCGCATTTTTGGCTCCCGATAGCAAGTTATATAACAACAAGGTCCCCGCACAGCTCAGGTAATATGTAGTATCATATCTATATATGCCCCCAATTAAAATGAATAATAAAATTATTCCGTCGTCGCGACACGAGTTCGTCTAAACAAAATTATCAAAACATATCTACGCCTAATCAAACCAAAACCAAAATACCTAAACCAAACATGTTTTTATCTACACCAAACCAACCATCAGTGAATGTACAGTGGATATACAGGGTGCCCCAAAAATCACCGAAAACAATTTACAAAATATTTCCATTAAAAAAAAAAAAAACTTTTGCGGAAACATTAAATCCAAACGTATTCCCGAAAAAAGATCAAAGGCATAATTTTTGATATAGTAAATGAAGAAATTCAACTAAAATATATGTCATAGATATAGGAAAAATAATCAAGTCCGAAAACATCATATTTGTATCCAAAATATCAAAAAAACGTATGTGTATCTTTCTATCATCAAAAGAACTAGCCAATATATTAATCCTAGACAGTAAAAATTTGGTCGTCCAAGGCCAAAACGTTAAACTAAGAAAACTATTTAATCCCGACAAAAGAATCATTCTCGCAAATGTTTACCCTAACATACCTCATGAAATAATAATACAAGTACTCAAAGAACATTCGATCATGCCCACCAGTCCCGTATCATTTCTACGGGGAGGTTGTTTTCACATCGAAGGTTTTACACACATATTAAGCTTTAGATGCCAAATATACGTATCACCAGAAGACGAAAATAAAATACCTAGTTCTCCACTTATAAATTTCAAAAATTCAAACTACCGAATATTTCTGTCTAACGATGAACTAACCTGCTTTTTATGTAAAGAATTGGGTATATGTCAAATAATTGTACTAAAGTAACAGAACCCAAAATAACCAAGACACATAATAGTCAGGAAACAAGTAATACACAAATATTGTCAGAAATAGAAGAACCTAAAACACCCATAGACTTAGACACTTATCTGGATTTTGATGAGTTCGTGGACCATACCCTATGCACGACAAAAAAAACAGTAACCGAACAAACCCAAAGTACCAAAAGATCCGCTTTAACATTATCACCTACATGTTAATGTAATTAATGTATTTACTTATTTATTTATTTATTTATTTATGTATTTGAAAACGTTAGTCTTCAACTATATCTAACAACGAATTTTTTACATCTGACCGGAGCAAAACACAAAAAAACAAACCCTACCAAAAAAACAAAAGTAACCCCGGTGACAGAAATTTTCTTAGACAACATTGAGACTCATCTATCATTAATTAAAGAACTCTTCGATAAGAACAATAATTTTCCCATAGATTACATTCAATTCAAAGATATAATTGAAAACGTATAAAACAACCCAGATCCTGAGATTGTAATCGAAAAGTACAATATATCTATCAAAAGAATGATAGATATTGTTGAAAAAGTTAGACATAAACTTCAAACCAATATAAGCAAAGCATGATTCACCCGTTTCTTAAACGTGTTATTTAAAAAATATATAGAAAAACCCAATAGCACAGATACAAAATATTAAAAAGAATTCAAACACCTTAGTTTTAAAACAAACCTATTAATCAAAAAAAAAAAATATTAATTAATTTATAACATTAATGAACAGCAACATTTTAATAAATAAACCCCCCCTCCCTCAAACAATTCAAATATAAATATGCTATAATGGAATGTAAATGGTTTTTACTCTATGAAATTAAATTACTAATCAACTCACAAATCTTGACATTCTTTGTCTATAAGAAACAAATCTTGCGTAGAATTCAACACCTTTAATTAAAGAATATCAATCTTTTACCAAAAACCGGCTAAATTGTAGTAGAGCTACATACTCCATTGGAGTAGCTATTCTTACCAGTCTAACATATCAAACACAAGAAATATCAATAATATCGTAACTTGAAGTAGGTAATCGCTATCAGACTTAAAGCCAAAGAAAATTTCACAATATGCATTATTTATTTACCTTATCTCACCAATATTAACCAAAATAATATCCAGGACATTATTAACCAACTGCCAATTCTTTTTTTTCTACTCAGAGATTTTAATAGCCACAACACCATATGGGGTTCAAATCACTCCGATACTTGAGGTCGCACTATAGAATCAATGCTGGATAATCCACACATTATGATTTTAAATGACGGAAATGACACTCACTTCACGGCAGCTTCAGGCAACACATCCTTAATTGACCTAACTTTGTCATCAACTTCAATTGGCAGCAACACCGAACGGAAAGTAATACCGGAAATATATAGAAGTGATCACTGCCCCATCATTATTAATATCAAATACCGCAACAACGGTGATACTTACGAAATCCCACCCAGGTGAAAGCTTAAAAACGCCGACTGAGAACTTAATACGCAATTAGTCGAACATGAAATAGAAAAAATGAACACACCTAAAAATGAAATCGTTGAACACTCGAAAATATCATTTTAACTACAGCCGCACAAACAAAAAGAGTAACTCACTATAATAGCAATAAACCACCGGTCCCCTGGTGGAACAAAACATGTGAGGCCGAAATTAGAAACAAAAAAAAGAGATTATAACAGATACAAAAAATCCAAAAACATTGTCGATTCAATAGAGTTTAAGAAGCTCAGAGTGATAGCCAAACGAACCATTATCGATAGCAAAAGATAAAACTGGCAGCACTTCACTAAAAAATTGACAATCTCCATCACCCCATCTGAAGTTTGGAGAAAAATAAAAGCTATTAAAAATATACCAACATACAAAAACTTAAGTCTTATAAACCGGAGCACAAAATCTTACGGAATCAATTGACATTGTTAACGAACTTGGTCCAAAATTTGAAAGAAATAGTAAAGATGTATCACTAAACAAACTCTTTCTAGATTACAAAAAAGAAAACGAAAACTATGACGTATTTAATATACCACGTAATACTCAGTCCATAGACGAAGATCAAATAGCACTCAATGACGGAATTATCTTCCGAGAGATATTAATAAATCTTAATACAGCCAAAAGCAAGAGCTGTGGTTCTGACAATATTTCAACTGACTTTATACGTCACCTACCCACAAAATGGAATAAACCTTATATTAAAAATATTTAATAAACTTTTTAAAACAAATACATTTCCAAAAAAATGGAAAAAGGTGATAATAATCCCCATTCCAAAACTGTCAAATAATCAATACTCCACCGAAGGATATCGTCCTATATCGCTCCTTTGCGCATTAAGCAAATTACTAGAAAAAGTAATAAATAACAGGCTCATATGGTACCTAGAAAAAAATAACTTCTAGGTGATAAACAATTCGGTTTTCGCAAACAAAGAAGCACTTATGACTGTCTAACCAACATAGAGACAGAAATTTGCGAAACATTCACTACGAAACAAATTATGATACTCATTTATCTCGACATAAGCAAGGCATACGATACAATATGGCGCTTTAAGGTACTTTGATCCCTATTCAACTGGAGGATTCATGGTAATATATTCATATACATACAACACTTTCTTTCAGACAGATCATTCAGAGTAAAAGTAAATAATACATTATCCGAAGAATTCATCTTAGAGAATGGCGTTTTCCAAGGTTCTCCAATTAGCGTTACCCTATTCCTAATTACGACGAATGACGTTACCAAAATAATAAAGCTGCCCATGCACATAAACATATTTGTTGATGACATAAATATTCACTGCAAAGGAAATAATAATAAATCCATGCTAGAAAACATTCAAACGAGCTTAGATATCATAAACGATTGGAGCAAAACTAATGGTTTGAACTTTACTCCCAGTAAATAAAAATGTATAGTTTTTTCAAAGGAAACCATAAAATCTCCCAAACCTGAAGTAAAACTTAACCTTTATTTGCGTATCCAAGGTTTTCTGAACACCCTACTGCTATAATAGTGATAATAAATAATATTTTATTTTTGCTACACTGTTTAGTCTCATAGTACCTTCCTATAATATAGTAGATTATACTATTCTATCACGAAAACAACAATATTGATACCACATGAACTACAATAACTTTTTTTATCAGCTTGGGGTGCTATGAATACCCCACATACGTACTTAATTTCAGTAATTATCAAGATAAAAATTAAATAATTGAAAGTGTTTTTATTAAAAAGTATTATTATTTCATTTAATTTTGCTAAAAATATATTGCTTTTATTTTATTTTCTTATGAAAAGTATAATTATTTTATTTTATTGTTTTATGGAAAATGTATAAAATTATTTTTATGATGTTATAAGATTATTTTATTTTGTTGTAAGAAGACTAATTACTATATTATTATAAAGTTTACTGAGTTAAAATTTGCAATATATATAATTTTAGTATGTTTGGTAATATTTTCAGAGTTATTAATTTTGCAGTTCAGTCTTAATAAGTTAAGACCTATACATAGTTAAGTGTATACATTTTAATCAATAAAAATGATTAAAATTGCGTTATCGCAAGTTAATATTTAACTTAGGAATACAAGTCATTCTCAACTGGCTTATCTACATGATATTTAATAAGTCTGGGAAGAGTTAAGTTCTTGAAATGTTTCCGGTGTCTTTGAAATTATTTAAATTACAATAAAGAATGAAAACACCCCACATACTTGATTACGTAGATTTATATCACGTATCTAACTAAAAGTTAACAATATAATCATACCCATAGTCAAGAACGTCAAAATCCTTGGAATCTTGGAATAACCTTTGATAATAATCTGAACTGGAACAAACACATTTCCATCCTTAAAACCAATGCTATCAAGACAACCATTATCATTAAAATATTAGCAAACAACAAATGGGGAGCACAAAAAGAAATCCTTCTTAATGTATATAAAGCACTCATTAGATCTAAAGTAGATTATGATTCCATCATATACAGCAGTGCCAAAAATACTATGTTAGCCAAACTCGAAGTAATTCATAACAAAAACCTACGAATAATAACAAGTGCATTTAAAAGTAGCCCGATCAACAGCCTGCTATGCATTTCAGGGGAGAAATCACTAAACAATAGACGGAAATTACTTGAACTTCAATACGCTATCAAAATCGCCTCTTATCCGGATCATCCAACCTATAAAACTATATTTAAAAAAATAAATAATGATGCATATAACGTACCCATCAACACAAGTAAACCAATTGGCATAAGAATAGAACCTTTCTTTAACACGCTCAAATTAATCCTAAACACATTATAAAAACATTATAAAAACCATCTTGGAGACCAAATAAGTTTGAAATAGATTTTAGTTTTGCTGAAAATAAAAAAAATAATACAGACCCCCGGATATTTAGAAACTTTTATAGCGAAAAAATGCAGAACAATGATCAAATTTTAGAATTTACAGATGTATCCAAAACCGCCAATAGTATTGCTTTTGCGGTAATTATAAACAATTCTGTTCACAAATTCAGACTACCAGCCCTGAATAGCATCTTTACTGCTAAAGTCTTAGCAATCAGAAAAGCAATTCAACTAACAAATGAGATGCCAAGCCACTCGTTCAATATTCTCACTGACTCTCTGAGTACATTGACAATCATTCAGAATATAAAAAAAAAAAAATAATGAAATAACTAATGAAATTACAAATCTTCTCAATACTACTCATAAACATATAACATTAACATGGATATCCAGCCACAATGGAATTTAGAGGAACAAAAGAGCAGACGCAGCAGCGAGACAAGCAACGGGCGATCGGACCATCGAAACTATTCAATAGTTCTTCAAAGATGACCACAAAAGAGATGCCAAAAATACCATAACTAACCTATGTCGCAAAGAATGGAACCAACTGAGGGACAACAAATTAAGGGAGATAAAACCTACCACGGACAGATGGACAAACCCAATCACCTTAAACCGAGAACAGGACGTAATATTAACGTGTCTAAGAATAGGACACACCTGGCATACACACAGACACTTCATGGAAAATAGCGAACCTGAACCATGCACCACTTGCGGACTGAAAATCTCTATCAAACACCTACTGTTAGAATGCCGTCAATTCAATGAAGAAAGAGCCAAACACAACATCCCAAACAACCTTTCCGAATGCCTTAACAACGAGCCACTAAATATCCACAACACACTACAATTTGTCAAATACACTAATTTATACAAAACGATCTAACCTTTATACACCATGTAATTTTAAATTTTTACTGTAGTTATCTAAATATTTTCATTTTAATCAATCTATCTATTGAACATTTATTAATACTCTCTTAGCTTTTATACTCACCTTGTATAAATAAAAAAAAAAACAAACACTGTATTTCACTATAGTACCACCAAACTATATTACGTTTATATAACTACTTATTTGTTTTTTTTTCTAGGCCAATGAGCTATGTTGTCGAGGCCTTTATTTAAAAAAAAAAAAAAAAATAATACACATTACACATACTCGTATAAATTTCCAATTTTTTTTTATGATTTTCATTTAAGAGTATTTTAAGTGTTCTGTATTGACATTTTAAAGTTCATATATTAGGGCGAGAGTTATGAATTATGATGATTATCCTCACAAATATGAATACAAAAATGTTTATCAATAAATGCAATTTAATTATTTCGCTACCTGAACTTCTATTATTATTATTATATCGCCAAGGTTTATACTATAATTAAGATTTTCAGAACTTTATTTAAAGATAAAACATAATTTTTTCCAAACACTCGATTTTATTTTTATTTAGTTTTATTGCAAGTCAATGAACTCTCCATAGTTAATTAATTGTATTAGTCAGTGCCGGATTACCCATTAGGCAGAGTAGGCGCCCGCCTTAGGTCCTCACTCATTTAAGGGGACCTGTGAAAAGGGAAAACTATATTTTATTTTATTTAATAATACCCGTATTTTATTTACGAATTTACGGGACAAAAGTCATTATGAAATATAATATATATTAAATTGTAGGTGTTATATGCAGTAACAATAATAAAATAGAAAATAGAAATAATGTAATAATTAGTTAATTTTTCTCGCCAATAAAAAAGTTTAATAAACACGATTTTATTTATTAATAATAGTCTGTTATTATTAAATATGTTTATTTTAATTATTGGATAGTAATGTTACAGATGTATGTTAAAAATAATTTTGTAGGGCCCAACATTTTAATTGCCTAGGGGCCCACAAATGTATAATCCGGAACTGGTATTAGTCCTCAAATTTGTACTTCTTATGGCTCATTTATAATAGTAATTTTAAGTTGTGGTACAATTCTGCTACACATGTATTATACCACTGAATGATAAGTATTAGGTCGGGAGGTGAAAGTTTCTGTAGCACTCGTTTGAAATTATTTCGAAACAGAGGAACATCCTTATGAAAACTCCAATATGTACCTACTGTGAATTATTAATAAAAACGGAATCTAATTGATATTGCAACTTTTTGTTGATATCAAGTAAATTAAATCTGATCAAATATGCATATGATTCGGATTAATTACAGTCTTACTATTTAGTTTAATAATGTAAGTTTTTACAATTTTCAATGATTATGCAAATGTTGTATACTTCATGTGATAAAATATTCAAGTTATTATTTCTAAAGTAATATTATTATAAAAATATAACTACGATGTAAATTTTTACATTTAGTTAAACGTATTTTAGAATTTTTAATTTAAAATTAAATTTATCTGAGCTATCCACAAAACTCACTAGTTTAGAAGAATCAAACAGCCAATCATTTAATAGTTTAAACATATTTAGTGAAATTTATAATATTGTGATAAATAATCCCGGTTTTAATAGAAGAATAGTCAAAGATAAATTAAAACATCTTCTAGAAAAAATTAAGAATATAAAAATATTAAAATTTACTCTGAGGTTATGGCAGGAAAACAAAATGTTAATTTAAATACAACACCAAATATTTTAAATTATTTTAAAAATGCACTGATAACAAGTTGAATAGTTGAACGTACTTTTCATTATATAAACATATTTTAAGTAAAAGATAATACAATTTTCAAGAAAACAATTTATTTATTTAGTAAAGAAATTATAATGTCATGTCTGCAAGACTTCATCGTTCGAACATTGGTCGTAGTACAGTGAATGCCAAAAGAGCACGGCGTACAACCAAAACTACCATACTGATTCATTTGAACTTTCGTTTTATTTATTTTATTATCAATAGTTACACAAAACTTGGCTTTAAATAGTGTAAGGTAATAATCCATTAAAACCTATGTACCGGTCAAGAATGTTCCGTGAAAAGCCGAGTAATTAAGCTTACGGGTGATCATCCGAAATCCAAACAATTTATGTGTAATATACGCTGTTATAATAACGTATTTCAAATTACCTTATTCAAGAGTAAGCAAGCAGTTGAGCGTGGTTTTATGTTTACATTTAAAATTCAATGACAAGTATATCAATTAGTTAGGAGCTTGCTACCACATCGACCTAATGATTATAAATTTCAACATATTTGTTTTATTACAGATCCGAATAATACCAGTGCGGGTCGCTGGTATAATTATAAATTTTAATTCAGAAAAACCATATATTTTTTAAATATTATATTAATATCCATAATATTATTTAAGTAAATAATTAATGATTATACATTTGATATGATTTGACTATGTAGTTTTAATATATTTTTCATTGCAATCTTAACATATTAAAAGTGCAGTTTTGATAAATGTTCATTGCAATCTTGGTATTTTTTTTAGTGAATTTTTAACGCAACTATATTCGTTATTTAATTATTAATGAATCCATGTCATAATGTCGCTGTATAAATATCGTGAACACAAAAACCATACGAGTGCAAAACGACCCGGACATTTTTTTGTACTCTGCGCACTTCCAAATCGTTTTTATTTTCCTTTTATTTTCGATGAATTATTTTTTTATTTTTATATCTTTTTTTTTCGTACACTCTGAATGACATGATAGTTACAGCAGTTTCTGCTACGATTGCAATTTATGCACACTGATATGTACTTTACGCACCAAATTTTATTGTTATAGGTACTTGTGGTACTAAACTATCAAACTGTTTCGAACGAACGCGACCTGCGGCGATAAGTTACTATTTCTCGTGACATTTTTGTTCATGCGTTATTTTTGTGTCACGACTTTTGTACTGTAACGTATTGACGGAACTCCGTTATTAGTCTAACCGTCAACTCGAAACCGCATGATCCACTGCTCGATACTGACCGATTATTATTTAACGCTGAGACTTACTGTTTTCGTAATAATTTGTCTACCAAATCACTTACCTGAACAGTAAAAGGTTCAACACGACCAGTGATATGCAGGGGCCGGTATGTACGAAGATCACACGGAAAGCATAGTAAAAAGTGAAGTACACGTCGAGCGTAACCCAATGTTCGACCCAATATGCGTGCTTCATCTTGAATCAAAAAACAAAAAAAAAAAAAAAACATATTATTAAATAAATTCGTTTTATGTTGCGCGTTATGACGCTTCTGTTTTTCACTTAACGCATTCGTAACACATGGTTAATTGTTGCAGAGTATTGTGAGTTTCAAAGTGTTCCAATAGTGAGATCGACACTTCATCAATCACAAGTTTATTAACATCACGAAAAACTGTATGTAATATTCGATTTCAGTCGCGGGTGAGGACCACATTTCGTCCGAGACTGAAATTGCTTTCCCACGTGAGCCACACATAAAGTTTTTTTTGTCACGCCCTTGCGTTCATGGAAAAGGTTCATGCAACAACAGACTGTTGTTCGAAAACAATTATATTGAACAGATGTTATTATCCGTAACGTTCAACGCACTTATGTAGGAACTATGAAAATTAAATATGCTTGAATACTTATGCGTCGTGCAAGGAGGTTGCATTATGATTATAAGATTTTATTAAAAGTCTATGTTTTGTAAGCATACCATGGTATACATTTTGGTTTCCGATTTTGCTGGGAATACGCGCCCGGCACCTTTTGGGATTTCCACTTTACCGCACTGCACTATGGGGGTGATTCCCGCTTAACCACCCAATGGAAACCACCTAACCCTAACGGAAAAAGATCGTTTTCCAGCGCTTCGACTGCGGTCGAAAACTAAACTTTTGGCGCAGGAGTGACAAAAACTATACTTGGTGTTTTCTTACAGTATATGAAAAACGTGTGCATATTCCGAACACTTTTGTTCATACAATTTACCGAATAACAGTTAACGATGAGTGTATACATGCATCTGATCGGTATGTAAATTTGTATATATTTTGTTAAAAATTATTAGAAAAAATGCAAATTTCATTAGCATGACCAAACTCAACGCTTTTAAGTTCATAATCCATACAATATATTTTAGGTTGCGAAGGACGACGGTACAACAGCAATGATTATTTTATTATTTTTTTTTTGTGTCTCGGAAAGTGTACAAAACCAAGCTTTTTCACTGGAGAAGGTTAACTTTTCACGAGTCATTTATGAAACCTACATTAGTAGGATATTTTATTCATCATACGAATGTTTGAAAGTTATATGGGTAAGATTGAATGGATTGTGTCTGACGGGTACGTGTAAAAGTTGTTTCTGTAAAACAAAGATGTGACGTGAACATTTTAACTCTTAAATAATATATACTCTTCTTTAACTATTTTGACATCCATGTACAGAGTTACTTAAACATCACGTGTTCTCTATACTATCTGAATGGTTTGCTAAATTCGATAATCTAAATAGTGAACACAGAAAAATTGCTCTTCGACGTAGTCAACTATTATCAATATAAATTAAACAACAAAATTATCCTAAACTTGAACCCGGTCAAGTACTTTTGGGACTTATCGTTGACGAACATTTAACTTGGTAGAATGATATGTATTATATGAAACAGTTTCAATCATAGTTTTTCAATAGTCACGACCACAGTGATTAAGATCTTTAACGCTTAATATTATGTAAGAGAGAAAATCTATTCCTGTAACTTGTTTGTTTATACATAACACGGCACTCAACTACGCTAAAACGTGGCAGAATCATTGTGTCTTTCAATCAAATATCATATATAATTCTTATCAAATGACTACTCCTGTTTTCATTTCCATCCGTATCCATCACACAATAATGTTTTAATACAATAAGCATATTACAAACATAGATATCGAATTTATATCCTAAGATTAATGAACTAACTTTAACACGTCAAAGTGCTATTGCTGGAGAAACTCTATTTCATAGAAAAAAAACCCTTGTAAACAAATCACGCCATCAATTATATTTATTGTTTTACAAGGGGGAGTTAAAATAACATCTTTCTACTATTATAACTATAATACTGTTATTTCGTTTAGTTTTTTTTATAATACGATTCTAAGGGGTTTCGAGTACGTATGAATTTACATTACCGTTTACGTTTGATTGGATTAACATATTATAAACGTTCATGGTATAAATTGATTGATTTAGTTTTATGCTTTCTAGCTATAATTATACGCACTAATCTTGACGGAATGCCTCGCACATTAATCGTATGTATATTCACAACACGGGGTTGTAAAAACTCTCGGTAGGTCGATCGTGCAGGATTGCTGGCCAACATAATATTATTAACTATTTATAGTCTAACATTTTGAATTTTTTATTTAAAATGTTATCACGCATGGCGTGGTGCTAGTATTATTTGCCTGTCAAAACGCTAAGTCAATATACGGATTGATCGACATACATCGACTGACGACTAAATTATGGGAACAAAAAAATAGGTAGGGAAAACTATTTGAGTTCAATCATTTTTTAAGAGCGTGGTTTCTACAAATCAACAGTTTTGGCGTGAAAAGAAAAAGAAGCGCAACACGGCGGTTTTAATAATGAGTGATGACGAAATATTTTGTGACGCAAGAGTCAAGACTATAGCATTCAAAAGCAGATGTGATGTTCATTAGCATCATATGATGTACGTTTCTGAGCACGAATTATTGTATTGAATCAAAATGACTATGACGTATGTATGACGGATGAAATAAAAAAACGTTCATATTTTTTTTATCGGCAAATTATTGATTTTATTCGGTTCTAATTTTTATTATTTCTATACTAAATTTTTATTTATATACACTTATATAGAATCCATATATATACGTATTTTTCAACATCTTCTCAAAACAGGTAACTGTAAATAATAAATTAATGATATATATATTTATATATATAAATTGAAAAATTCAATATTTATCTTACATTAAATTCAATGGTAACAAAAATAAATGTATTAAATATTTTATATTATACTACAACGCATGTACCGTAAGACTTGAACGTAACGGTATCATAATGTTTTTAGGAGTATTACTTAGACCAAGGAACATATTATATATTTTATACATATTCGTAAGTATTATGTAGTTGATTATATTGATATAAACTTACTAATTACTAATAAATGCATAACAATACTGAAATAATAAATGAGAATTAAGCATTTTTATTTTTCTTATACGTTATAAAATTAACTCGAATACAATTTTGATCGTTTTTAATAAATTGTTGATTAAAAAGCAAACATTTATTTGAATTCATTGATTTATTAACTGATAAATTAGTTTTAGCAGGTCACTAAAATTAAATCTTGTATTCAGTGATGCGTCCCATAGACTGCAATTTGTTTGTCCATTTTTGTAATACTACTCGTATAACGAATACAAATCCAAAAACAATTTGCGCTAAATGGATGTGCTGTTGAAAAAAAAAAAAAAAAAAACGATTCTATGGACAAACAAGGATCAAGAAAAATTTAAAGGGTATGTGTAGTCCATATTTCACGTTTAGTTTATGATAATGTGTTGCTTTACATAGCTTAAGCGAAGTCCTCTCTTTTGAGGGAATGGTCGATAGTGGCTAAATTTAATCAAACAAAGTTTACGATAAATTTAATAAACTTTCCAAAGGAAAATTGGTGAGATAGTTGCTTTGTAATATATATAATTATAAGGCCTAAATAACTCAGATCACCGAGTAAGAGACTTATCTAGGTTAGATTACCTTTTAAGATCCCGCATATTTGACACGTGGCAACGATAGCTCGATCGCATTACTAGGAATCAATTATGATACGATAAAAGAAACATTTATATTTTTTAGTAATAATTTATGACTAGAGCCCAGATTTATATGCATTTATGATGCAAATATGCAAAGAAAAAGTGGCTAAATATGCAATTATATGCATTATGTTACACTTTATAAAATGTTATTTTTTTTTTTTTTTTTTTTTTAAAACCAAAAAATTAAAAAAAAAAAAAATTTAAATATTTTAAAAAAAAAAAAAAAAAAAAAAAATAAAAAAAAATAATATCTACTGATTCATATTTCAAATCATTTAAATAAACCTACAACTTTTAAGAAACTAAAAAACAAAAAAAAAAAAAATAAAAAAAAAAATCTAAAAAATAAAAATAAAATTTTATAAATATTTTAGATCATTTGAAGTTACCTACTGTCAAAAAACTAATGGAAAACTTTAAAAAAAAATACAAATCTTTTAAAATAATATTTTTTTAACTTATTACCTATCATGTCAATTCGTGCTCTATTCGAAGAGATTACAAAATTTACTGTAAATTAAAATAGCTAATTTATTAAAAACCCATTAAATATGCATCTTATATGCATTTATCAACAAATATACAATAATCCTCGAAATGTGCAAAATATACAATATAAAATTTGGTGTTTAAATTCGATGTGACATGAATCGTGGACATTTCAAACCTCTATCGACGTGCATACATTTAGTACAAACATGCAAATACATATAAGTCCGGGCTCTATTTATGACCAACGATAATTTATTGAATATATAATCGTGAAAATATCAAGTATGGTACAAAAGTAAGAATTTGTATGAGAATATAAGTAGACATTTAAATTGAATAATTAAGTATTATTGTTCTGTTAAATTGAATTTCTTGGTCAGTTTAATTTCTGATTTGTAAATTTGCTATGTATTTATTGTCGTATATAAGAACGGTATATAGTGTACCACGTAAGGATACCACAATATAAATTATATAGAGTTAGGATGTGAAGGATATGTGCAGATGAAATGAAAGACGTATGAAGGTAGTCACTGATGACGGTGGCTGACCTCAAATGGATTTTATTTACATAATATATATATTGAACATCTACTATGTTAGAAAGTAAACTTAGGTGTATACTTACATGCAATTATATATATAAAATATGAACGTTTTTATTCACTAAAATAAACAGAATTACGAGACAATAATACGAATTAATATGTAATTTATTAAAATTTACAATATATACTCATTCTTTATACATTAAATTTTCTTCATACTAGTATTATCATGAATTAAAATTCCCTATCTTTAACCTTACGTGTATTGCTAATAAAGATCCTACCTTTAGTTATCCTTAGATAATTTAATCAACTGGGTCCTACCACTGTTGTTATTTACCGTTATTTATTATTAACAGGGCTCGGGAGTTAAAGCATTTGTTTATTTTTATGGATTGATTTAAAATGTAGCAGAGTGCTATAAAAGTTTATGTCAATAACACGTAAAATTATGAAATTTGAAAGTACCTATTTTTACTTATTTGACCAATTTTTTTTACGTTTTTATAGTTTTCTCCTACAAAGTCGTTTTTGATAGAATTAAAAATAAAAATAATTCTTATCTTATCTACGTTGTCACGTAGTTCGTCGCCGTCCTAGGCATCGTTGTAGAGCTAACAAAGATATCCCAACGCCAAAAATAGAACTGAGTGTTAGAATGATCAAAACCAGAAAGAACAGTAAACATTTTATTTTTTAGAAAAATCCCTTAGAAAATCCATGAAATCCTTAAAGTTTTGAAAGTGAAGATTAATTTTTATTTTGTTTGATTTTTTAGTTCGAATTCTATAGTTTTTTTTTTTTTTTTTTTTAATTAATATTTTTGCTTAGTTTTAAATTTTTTAAATGCTTATTTTAGTGCTTATATTGATATTTTTAAGCGCTTTTTTTAATGATTTTAAGTGTTATAAGTCCCGAACCCTGATTATTAATATATATAAATACCGATTGTTGAAATCATTAAATCTATTTATGACTAGTTTTGTTTTTCAGCTCCGTTCAGAATTATACTAAAATAAAATAAAATACTTTCTGCAATGTACTATAATGAAAATTAAAATAAATAATACGTTTTAAAATATAATTAATATATAATAATAATAAATAAAGAAATATTATTAGTATCGAGTTAAAAAATAAATACAAGATTTGTTTTTAGTATTAGTAGTTTACTTATTTGCTGTATAAAATGATGAATTGAAGTTAAAAATAAATATTTCTAAATCATATTTATGAATTGTTGTCCAATTATTAAAATTCATACATTTATGTATTTAATTTAGCCTCATTAAATTATAAATTTCTAAACCGCACTTACGTTACTAAATAAACAAGTTTTTTCTGTATTTTAGTGATAAAATATTGGGTGTGGAGACGAATACGGGAGACAAGCCGTCAAGAAAATAGGATGATTTTAACTTGCGGCTGCCTTAAATATAATATACATTATTTAACTTTTACTTTAAAACTAAACTTTTTTGATTACTTCTAAAATAACTTTGAGCATCGAGGAAATCTCATTGGTAAGTCAATTATAATATTTAAAATGCTATTATTTTATAATGTATGTAATTTTAATCTTGTTTTTAGCACGAGCAGTTTTTAAACGCTTCAGATGATGTAATTTCCTATCAAAGGGGAGATAAAACACTACACTAGATAGTGCATTAGACCTCTTGGAAATCACTAAATTGTTTTTTCTTCTAAATATTTGAGATAGAAGAGTGGTGAGTTGAAATTTGTTAAAGAAGAACCAAGTAGAAGCCAATAATCTGTTTATTAAACAAATTTAAAAACTTGAATACCTTTCTTAGGCTTATGTCATTTATTGAATATTTCTTCAAGTTTTATTTAGAATTTAATATGATTTTCACGAGAATTTATACATCAAATCCATGTTATATAATCTGGTATTAAAAGTTTCAAAACTTATATATTGAGACTTATGACTATAATAAAAGGTATTTCAATGTATCGTCTACATCAATCAAGTTTAATTATAAAATTTACTATACAATATTTTAGCGTTACAACTATATTATTAAAATTATTATGAATTTAATAAGAGTTAGGTTATTCATACACGGAATAAGCTTAATCAAGTGTATATCGTATGATTGCATAAAATAAAAATCCAACTGTGCATAGGAATACCCGTTTCAATTGATCTTATTATTATTTATACTTACATATTTTTTAATATTATTTTGTTAACAGACTTTTTAAATGTACTTAACGATTGCTAAAGTATTAGACAATACTATTATAATAAACAATGAAAATTACAATAAATCTGAGGAAACAATTGTTTAATTTAACATTAATTAATTAATTATACAAAATTAATATTTATGTTTTTAAAAATATTCACCATTAATAACCGAATAAAATTAAATTTAATATATTCATGGTCTTCAGACACAAGTAATTTAAGGAAAGAAAATAGAATAACAAAGGACAAATATTTTATAAATAAAGAACATTGTTATTTTCAGTCATGTTAAATTTCCTTTGTTAAATATATTGAATTATCCACACAAAATAAATACAGTCTACAAGTAGTCTTATTCCAGAACTTGGGACATATTTTATAATAAATATCCGTGTTCATAGATTCTATCATAGTACTAATGAATATTGATATAGTTACTATAATATAACACCGTGCAGTTTAATAATGATTCATTCCTCAGGACTTTTAAAATCGATTTCAAATTATGAGTTAATCGTCTTTTTCAGGAGCCGAACAATTTTTGTGACCAGTAAACCTTATTGTATTCATTTAATATGATGATAATCAAGAAGCCTTTTTTTCAATGGTATTGAAAATATAATGTTGAAAAGTTACCATTTAAAAACCATTATTAATTTTGGTCTTCGCTTAACAGTTGAAAACCGATAATTGTCAAATTTTCATTTGTATTCTACAGTAGTGATAGACTCTTCATGTTTGTAATAGTCTTAATATTTGTTAAATATTTAAAATAAATAATAAGTCAAATTATCAAAATGTAAATCAAAACGATAATTAAAGCAATAATAATAAATTTAAATTAGATAAATTTAATCTGATAAATAAAAACCATTGAATGATATTTGTGTACACTTTGTGTTCAGAAGGAGAAAGAAACATTTCATTTAACGATTAAATATTAAAGGCTTGTATTATTATAAATAATAATATTAACAACATATATCTCCGGGACAGTGTAATTTGTACTATTGAGTATAAAAAACTATTATAGAGCTCGGTTTCTAAATTAAATACTGATTATTTGTAGATTTATAGCATTACAGAAGAGCAACTCCCGAATTGATAAAAAATTAGGCGAGAATAATTTCTAAAATAAGTTTAAAATTTAACTTCAATCATTACAAATATACGATTCCAAATATGAAAATAAAAAATAAAATAAAATAAAAAAATTGGTTTTGGTAACAAAACTGGTTTTATACAAATAAGGTAACATTTTCACTATTTTCAAGCGTAAAATTGGATTAATTACTGATAATTCATTATTACCTATTGTGTTTTTAAATCTAAAGCAGTTATCGATATTACTTAAAATCGGGTTTTTCTAGATTTTAATCAAAATCGGTTATCGATTTTATGCCTTGAATTTACCAATAACCGATAAGTATACTAAAATAATATGGTAAAATGAGTCAATGTAAATTTCTATTTGAATATATATTTATTACAAACTGCACACATGTTTACAAAAATCTTATTACGTAGAAAAATAGGGGCTATAAGTATATTATTGAGAAGAGAAGAGGAAATGATTGTGTTTAGATATTTAATTACTTAATATAATTTATTTATTTATTTATGCATATGACATTTTCGGCTTATCAACAATATAAGTATTAAAATTTATTACAAAATAAAAGAAGTATTAAAACTAGTAAAACTGGTATTTTATTACATTACATAATTATGTTCTATTTAGTTATGAAAAAAAAAAAAAAAAATATCACGATCATTTTAACGATTTTGATATACAAAAATATACAACTTAGATCTTAGAAAGTTATAATAGTTGTATACATTATATTAGATATATAAGATATATGTATATATATAAACATATATTATTTTTGTACATTGTTTTTGAAAAAAACAAAATATTTAAAAGAATTTATCTTCCTGTTGTAAAATTTGAATATAATGTTCAATGAAAGATTAAAACTACGTGTAATCATTGGTAAGATTAAAAAAATTTCTACAAAAGTCATAATTGATAAATTTAACAGAAAACAAATATAAATTAATTATTAGTTAGTTAATTAGTTATCCATATATATTTTGCATGTATTTTTATCTTACGTTTCTTTATAAAATATAAATATTATAGATAGTATTTCATAACATTTAATTTAAATTTAAAATTTATATTTATTTTTATGATCTTATAGCTAAAATTAGATAAATTTACAAATAGTAATAGTTTGACAAAATAATAAAATTAAACATTTTATTGTATACTTCACTTAAAACTGTAGTCTATTTTAATATTTGTTTAAAATATTTATCATTTTTATTGGATTTGTCTATTTTATAATCACAATATACACAACAATTTATATATTGCTGTTTTTAATGTTTTAACGAGATTATTCTTTATATATTTTGTCTGACTTAGGAAAGCATAAATCATATTATAATAAAAATATGAAAAGTCAAATATGTCATATAGTCATGCTTGTTTATTAAATCAAAAAAATATATAGGTCAGAAAATATCATTATGGTATACTCACATATAATTTTAATAATTTTAATAAAAAACATTTTTACGAGAACAATTATAATTTATTTATTTTTCTTTTAAAAAATAAAATATTGTTTTTACGTTATCTGAGATATATACTTATCATTAAAATATAACCATCATCCAAAATTGTCACAAAATTATATCATGTTTTGTTATATTAAGTTATGTTGTGCTGACTACGCAAAATGAACTATTTACTTAAATAGGTGGGTACAATATGTCTAAATAATTTTGTTTCTTCATACCAAAGACTAAATTTTTCATTATTTATACAATGAAATATGGAATATATAAATATATATATTTAATATATAAATTATATATTTTATATTAAATAATTAAATATATATTTAACTATTTAGATAATCAAGTATCGAGTAATCTTACATAGTTTAGTATTTAAAAAAAAACTACAATAATATTGTAATATCATAAAATAATCTAAATCGATACAGAACTATATTATAACAAAAATTTTTGAAAAAATACTATGATAAAATTAAATACGTTTCTGGAACCTAAGTGAATATGAAATCAAATTTCTTATTTGCATTAATATTTATATAAATAACGATGAAAAATAATGTTTTTCATTATATTAAAATAACAAATATCCATTGTAGTACATGTGAAAAATGTGTAATTATATTTCCGATCAGTTGCTGTAATGTGCGAACAAAGGCATATTAAAAATAATAAATAAAAATATTTCCGATCAAAAAAAAAAAAAAGGTGACATCACACTTTTGTGTTTTTCTTTCACTCAAAACTGTGATTATAGGCATCATAAATATATAAAATATCCTTATATAACCGATAAATTTTGATTAGTGTATAAAATATTAGTAAAAATTATAAAAACTCAAAACTTGTAGCTCACATGGTCTAATTATAGTGATGATTTGTTTGTACGTTTTTTATGAGTCATATAGAGTTTAATATTTGATTTTTTTAAACATAATACAAACATAATAGATGAAAATAATCATAAACAGACATAATTAAAATGGTGATTATTAAAGTAAACACTAGTTAGAATATTATTTATTTTACTATTATTATTATTATTATTGAACATTAATAATAAATTTTAATCCAGACCTTCTGAGCAGCAAATTTCCGTTTCTGAAAAAATTGTACGTGGTTAATAAAAATCGGGTTTCCGGGAATATTGAAACGTATTGAATTATTCATTTTTTAATTGTATGGAAATAGCTTTTTCATAGTACTGAGTGGAATATTCGAACAGTTATTAATTCATATGCATAGTTAAATGAATTGCACCGCAAATCATTTTCCATTAATTGTAATTTATTCATTTACTTTCATATTTATAAATATTTAATGTATGATTATATTTTAGCGAACAATATGCTTAAATCATATATTTTGTTTCTTAATTTTCATTGTTACCATATTTGATTACGTGTTTGAAACAATAGCGTAAATCAAACGATGTACAAAAATGAAGTTTAAATTATAGTAGTCAATCAAATGTGTGATAAAATTATTTCAATTCGTAGTCAGTTGGAACCAAATAAAATAATAAATGTTATAAGTTTTTCAGTTTCCTTAAATATCCAAAATATTTTAATATGGAAGATTGATTATAATAGCTACTGTTATTTTTCTATCGGTAAATGTTATTTTGTGAAATTATATTCAGTATAGAAACTATATTAGTATTTAATATGCAAGTTGTATAGAGAGTACCTATAATGCTTTGTTGTTATTTATTTATTATTATTTAAGGACTCTTTTGTTTTTTCATGAAATCAGTTTTCGAACTGAGATTAAAGTTCAATTTATATTAAGAATTTATTTTCCATAATGGAACGTAATAATTAATGTTTTGTTATTTTTAACTGTAAAATAAACATCATACTTAGATAAAATATAATGAAACCGGTTATAAATATATTATTTACTTATAATATATTTTATAGAGGTGTTACACGGCGTTATTTTTAGGTAATATAATAGGTTCCACTATTCTAGTAGTATTCTACTAATTTTTTTTTCAAAATTAAATCTCATCAATAAAATTATATATTTGTTTTATAATATTACATTGATAAAATAGATTTTTTTATTTTAAATTGAAATTTCGATTAGATAAACAAAAGTATAGATCAGTTTTATATTTTTATACAAGAAAAATTATAGCATTGATTAATAACAATTAGGAAATATAAGTGATGAATTTTTTCTGTTTTATATTATTTGTCTTGGATACGAGATGAAAGACAGAGTTAAATATTGATGTGCATTCATTTACTGTAATCATTACCGTGTAATGTATCATATTATCATTAATTATTCTAATAAAAAGCAATCGAAATTTGATGAAATCAAGTTAAAAAAAAAGCTATCAACAATTATCTACCCTTACAATAATAACTATAGGCATATTATTAATTTATTGTTTTATCCTTTGTAATTATTGTTTATTTTATTTTAAATTTGTTCCCAATTTTAATATTTCTGTTAATATCTGTTTTAAGTAACTAACCTAACTTATTATAAAAATATATTACAGAAATTCAACACGGCGTTATGTATAGGCAATATAACACCACAGTCGTGTATTTTACCAATTAAAAAAAATCATAATATTTATAAAATAATATTTTTATTCTGGAATTATTTGTTTTAATATACTATTTTATTTACATTAAGATTTCTATTTGACTCGTGGAAATATTGAATTGTGCCATTTATATAAAGGAATCACTTGAAAATGGATTGATCGATATGATTGATTTTTTTTTTTATTGTTGTTGTTATATTCGTAATTGTTTGGACAAGGTTTGTATGGAAGAAATCATTTAGAAAATAGGATTTTCTTCAGTTTCGTTACTATAATTATTATTCTTAATATAATATAGTCATCTTATCGATCTTGCATATCGCGAACGATAATTTCTGGTGCCGATACATAGAAAATTATGATGACTTTTTGATTAACCGCAGATATACACACACAAACACACATTTGAAGGGCTACGGAGAAAAGTAATAATAATTAATATTACTAAACTGTTTAGTATTGCAGTTCTAAAGTTTCAGAACTCAATAAACTAAGAGATAAAGAATGGAATATTTCAAAAAATGTATTGTAGTAATATAACACATTTTTGATAAAAATAATAGATTTTTTTTCTTCTTTTTATTATATTTTTCTTCATCATAGCCTTTTATTTATTTTTCCACATTTATATACAAGATTTATATAAATATATGTATATATAAAAACAATGTAAAAAATATAGAAGAATATATAATGTATAAGATGTATATACATATATTTTTTTATTGACTGTATAAAAAATTGTTAATTGAAAATACCATTAATTAGGCGTCAAAATACCGTCCGGTGCACGGGAAATGCAAGCCAACATTACAATCATTTTATTATTAAGATCAACTAAGATCGTATTCAACGTTTGTAGATAAATCGAATGAGAATTTCCCAAGTTCATCGATCATTATGATTCCAGAACAACGGACACAGTCGATTTCAACTCACTTATTTGAGAGCTGACACGTAACGTAATATTAAATGCCAATATAAAAGACAAGCATACTTAAGAATTAAAAATGAATGTTTGATATGATCCAACAGTGGATTAGGCTAAAGGTGTATCATTTGAGTTCGGAAAAAACGAGCGCTGTTTATCAATATTGCAATATTTTTAGATTTCGGTACAGACCAACAAGATATGATGTGTGAGCGGAAAGATCAAATTTCCACTACTTAAACCGCCAACATAGCTATCGGAATCATTGTTTTCTGGCCAAGAATTTTGGTCGAAGTATTTATTGCAGAATATACAAAAGTATAACAGTTTCCTCTAAATGACATAATCACGAAAATGTTCCCGAATATCGGTCTAAACTACAAAATCTATGTTTGGTAAAACGAACGAACCATTTTGATTGCGTAAAATTAGGACGTGAATGATTTGAACAAACAAAATAAAAGTAAAATCGTTGGCAAATTAAATTAATTTATGTTGATCGATTCCATTATCGGTTCAAATGAAGTTGTCAATTATTCAATTGTATTTTTTAACTCATTGGATTTTCCAGGAAATTTACCGCACAGCGTCGGATCAATGATAATCATGTTATGTAATATGTTTCAAGCGAAATTATGCAATGTAACAAGACACATTGTTTAGAAACTGATGAACAACATGATTGAAGCAATAATAGTTATAGGAAAGTTCAAAAAGGTGAGGAAGTTCATATTCTAAGGATATAACTGATTCCAACCAACTTGCCGTTTCCAAGAATTATGATAAACGCATTAAATACTACTTGTTTTGTTAAATTATTTTACTCCTTGTGTTGCTTTTCAAGAAAGTTTTATTGATTATAGGAAAAATCAAATTACGTATGCAAACTACACTTGGGCGAAGGTAGATAACGTAGCTAGTGACTATATAAAGTTATTATTTCTTTGTTCTCATTAATTAAATTTGTGTGTCCTAGCATCATATCAATGTATAAAATAAAATCGTTACGAAACATCTCTACTCAGTATTTACTAAACGAATTATAACTGAAGAACCTTACACAAACACATGGATTGAACTCTGTCCCTTTAAAATTGAATCAAATTTTCAATCGCAATACACTTTTCGTGTTTATAATGTAATGTAAATTGTGGTAATTAGTATTATTTTTTAAAGCTGAATATGTATGAAGGGAATTTTTTATTTGACTAAATATTATTAAAACAAAGTAATGAAAATGCCTGGAATAAATTAGTATAGGAATTTTAATATTAACACTAATTAAGTTAGTTTATTTTTTTTTTTCTATGAATTACAAAATATATAATATAGACTTTTTAGCATTAAAAGAATATGTTGTTTTTGAAAATCTATACTTTTGTAAATTTAAAATAAATATACATGAATTATCCATTGTATATCTAAGAGGGTGAAGCTTGATTAAGTATGTTTAAAATATGAGTTTAAGTAATAAAAAACAATTAAATAGATAAATAAGTTATGATTATATTTTATTGCTATTTTGGACTTATTAGTGCAGCTAATTTATATTAAGCTTTGTGTTAAAATAACCCGAAGATCTTGATGAAAATAAGAAAATAATAAATACAACTATGGAAATAAAACGAAGATTTAATTTATTTCATTGTTAATGGTACATTATTTTCGAAACATATAGTATTTTTATAAAGTACAAGTTCAAATTGCCTTATGTACAAACGGACGGAATTCATATCTACGATTAAATATCTTAGTTACAGTTATGATTTGTTTTTAATAAATGGTTTTGATTATTTGGTCTCAATTATTTTAAAAATAGTTAAGATGAACACATGATTAAAGTGTTCATATGGCATTTTTGTTGCACAAAGGTAATTAATATAACATAAAAATTAGAATTTATTTTATTTTTATTGTTATAACTAATATATTATTCGATAGACTATCGAAATCAAGTAAATTATAGAAATTTATAAAACTAATAAAATAAGATGAAAATTAAATTATTATTGAACATTTTTATTTTTAGTTTTTCATTTTTATTTTGTGTCAGGGAAATACATATATAAAATATATAATTACATTTTTATTTCCAATACTTCATCAAACTTTCATTTAAAAAAAAAAACTTTCTTGTAGTTTTTATCATACAAATTTCAATATTGCAATTAACAGCAATAAATATAAATTATTAGTAATAGGTAGCTTTATGCACTATTGTACGTCACAATTTATAGATTTAATAATTACAACTGGTGTATTTGAAAGTACATATAATCTGGAATAATGCTTGTGGTTAGTATCTAATCTCATCGGAATTTAAGGATTTCTGTATGTATGCTGCATACAAATTAATTATTAAAATACATTTTAATATAACTTATTATTTCTGATTATTTCTGAAAATGTCAACTATATTAAAATAATAACTAAACGGTTTTCACTTTTATTCATATTTTTAAAATTAATCGAATGTGCCAATGATAATCATAATTACCTTTGAGATAAAAAAATATAATTATGTATAAATTAATTTACATTATGGTTTATTAATGGTTTATTATTAATAAGTTGTAATAAAAAATCGATTAGCTAGGATATATTTAAATCTTAAAAAAATTATTTTCTGGACAACTTATCATTCGTAATAAACGTTGCATAGAAAATACAATCATAGTTATCATTAGAAAATATATGAAAACTTATAACTAGGATTTTAAGATTTAAATTGGCTATAATATACTATTAAGTTTAGGAAAAATTAATGTAATGTGATTAAAATATCAAATAGTTTTTTTAAAATTACTCTGCTTACAATTATAAATCATTTTTCCTAAACAATTTTTTATTAATTGAAAATATGGAATCAAATAATTATTTAGATTTTTTAAGTTTTGTTGCCGTATTTTTTCAAATATACATTTTTTTCACCATATATAATGATTTTTCACCAACATATGCCAATATTCATCCTGATATAAGTTTACCATATCCCTCTTGACACAATCTTCCTATCGCGTTCGAGATCTTTCTCAAAGTACTTTTCCCTCTTGGATTCTTTTGTAGAATCGTCTTTATCATGACTTCGGGTTTCTTCCACGCGTGACCTACTCAGTCTTTTTTTTAACATTATTTGCTGTATACGGTCTGTTATACAAGTCATATAGCTCCTCGTCTTCCCTTTTTTTTTATTAAGATATTTAAAGGCTTAAATTACCTATTTTAATTATACGATATTCAACTTAAAAGTGTATATTTTTAACGTCTCATTTAGTCCTGACGCAATATTAATTATAATTGATTACGCTAAAAATCCTGTTTTTCGTTATATGTGATTTTTAATAATATTTAATATTGTAAATCAAATAATACATTTAGTGTCTCGTATCATCAAATAATTTATTTTTTCTAGTAAGAATTATGGTTTTTTCGTTATAATTCGTTCATATACTGTAATATAAGTATATTTAACTCCGTAAATAATGAAAAAACTAACCCTTTTCCTCAAGCGTGTTGAAATATAATATTTAGTCTTGTTATCCATAAATTTCAGCTCTAAGCCTTGTACAAACAAAGCTGTTCATAATTAATTTTATTCATGTAACGCTAAAAATAATCCTTAGTACATCATTTTTCATGCCACTAGCAAAAATCATTGATGTTTTCTTACAGCGAGCTTGTAGCTTAACTCAACACAAGTAAGTTGTGATAAATATTATCAAGAAACTGTTCAACGTGGAAGTTATTCCTAGTATCACGTCTGTATTTTACCTTTTAGTAAATATAAAAATAATATTATAAACGGGGCAGAATAGTGAATATGTTATAATATTCGGTTTAGATTGCGAAACACGTATTAAAACGTAAGGTCAATGACATTGATTTAAAATAATACTAAAACTTAAAGGGCGACTAAATCCCAAACGGGAAACAATTAATGTATAAAAACAGTGTTCTCTACTTACTGGTGCACCGAAGAACACCGACAATAACAATATTGGTTTATAAAATAAATATACCAATTATAATATATTATTCACTTACAATATAACATAGATTTATAAAGTAAAACGTATGTCATACGATATTTCTTAACGATATTTCATAATCATACGATATTTTGAATTGATTACTATTGAGAATACGAGACGAAATAAATAAATAAATAAAATAAATATGTGTGGAATTGACCAATATGTTTTTTTCTAAGAAAACGATTTTTATTTTAAGAAAAAAAATTCAATTTTATTGAATTTTATAATGAGTGTACTTAAATTTATGGTACATGAGAAAGGTCACTGGAGTTATCTTTATATTTTCTATAATTTTTTTACACAAATGAAACTCTTGCAATTGTCACCGTTAAAGCGAATGTTTTATTACTATTTCATTTATTTTTCAATTGGATAAATTCCCAGGTTTCAAATCAATTTTTTTTTTAATTTTTCTCATCCGACACTGATAGGGTTCTATTGTTATACTATAAATAAAACAGAACTGATGGTCTCAAATAATTTATTTCTATGTTAATTCATAATTTTACGAGTAAGTCAATTCGGTTAGAATTTTTTATTGTGTGTCACGTTTTTAAATTGTTTTGACAAAGATACTCGTAGTTAAAAAAAATAAACTTTTTCG
Organism: Sipha flava; assembly: GCF_003268045.1. Taxonomy (NCBI): domain Eukaryota; kingdom Metazoa; phylum Arthropoda; class Insecta; order Hemiptera; family Aphididae; genus Sipha; species Sipha flava. The sequence continues at coordinate 7,321,645 of NW_020271713.1, forward strand.
ACTATGAAGTGTTTTTAACATATTTTTCAATGTAATTTAGTATGTGGTAAAACATATATAATAGGATAATAAGAGTAAATGCATTTCATGGAATTATAAAATATAAAAACTGTAAAATATTTGATTGAAATCTAAGGTAGCTTTATATTGAACTGTAAATTGAACTTAGGTTACCATTTTTGGGGAAAATTGTAGAATCTTACCGAAACGTCAAAGAAACAAAAAAAAACGGCATTACTTTGAATATATTAATGTACAATTATTAGTTTTAATTGTTACGTGTATGTTTCATTTTAGGTAATATACATTAAAATCTTTAAAATATTGTTTGCATTTTGATGTAAATACTGTACTCAACGTAACTTTTATCTTGAATATTTTTCTGAATTAATCGATTCACTATTATTAAAGTAATTGTCTAACGGTCCAAAAATATTCAAAGCTTAGATGAACAACACACATTTTACGAAACATCCTCTGATACTTTCCACTCTATTCGAATTTTGTTCAACTTCATACCGTTGTGAACTTTAAATACTGATAAATAACTAGCTGAACAAAATTTTCCATAAAATATTCTGCATGACATTTACAATGTAAGTCGTTTATGAAATAAATTAAGACTAACGATTTCGATTTTCTCATATTATATATATAATAGTACTATCGATTATGTGTGCGAATGCGTGTAGTGTTTGTTTTTTCCTTTATGTGTTTTTGGAATTATATTTAAACACATCGTAAAGATAAATGACAAATTTGTCAGTTATTTGATTAACAACCGATTTTATCCGGAAAGTTTTTCCGCGAAAAATTAGCTGCATCTTGTCGGATCCACCCAACCGTGATGAAATGTCAAGACAACCGACGACGGGTACTGTGTCCTTACGGTTTTGCACAGGAGTTACAGCCGTTTTCTCGGTTTCCTCGAACGTTCCGAACGGTGCATTCCAGTGAACGATGATAGTATTGATCCGGAATACAACCATGATGTTCTGGATGTACGTGGCATTGAGCCGATTGCCGAGGCACCGCGGTGAAGCTTATAATATGGTCACGGTATAAAATCCATCGAGAATTTCATCAATCAAGAGGTAATCGAAAAATCGCTCGCTTAACGACGCTTAAATAATATTTGACGTTTCGATCGTTCACGCGTGTGGTAATCGTGGAATTCGTTTTCCACGATTGGATCTACGGTTTACCAGTGAATATCGATTAATCGTTCCGGTTCCATATCGTGACGTATCCATGTAGTCGTTACGTTAACGTCCCATTGCGATCCCCCACGACCGTCAAACACTTGAAGGATTCGAATATATAAACGACCGCGGGTAGATACGAAACACTCTCACATATAACGGATTCGTTACTGATCATCGGGGGAACTTAAGAAACAAAAAACCAGCGAAATGAAAATCGGAATGCGTATTACTCGGTGCATGTCGCGATGTCCAGAGGGAGATTTTTGATGATTCGGTTAGTTTTCTAGTACGATTAGTAATAAAATTGGGGGTGCATGATATGTGTTTGACAAGCAGTTTTGAAACGCGAGGGAAAATGTAATAATAATGTATGAGCGAGTAAGAAATGTATTTTTATACAGCGATTTGAATGATATATTACAAATTCTTTCGTTTAGTTTTAAAAATATATTTTTCCATTACAATGAGAACGGAACAATATCATTATGCAAAATGGTTTGTGCATTATTTTAAATTTTTTTAAATAAACTACGTTAATTTATTTTTCGAGGTTTCTGTAACCTCTGGTGCGTGTAAAAAAAAAAAAAAAAAAACAACAACAACAAATAATAGGATAAATTTTGAGCAAAAAAATATAATTGAATTGGCAATTGTTCAACGAGATGTTAAAAATATGATCAAATTTCTTAACACGAAACGTCACAACATTGAAATATCGTGTATGGCTTTATAACAAATATGATTTTCAATTATTAAAAAATTGAAAAGTGTATAATCGTATTTTAAATATATATCATTGGCCATGATTACTATTCATATACATCCATAATATTAGAGAACTAAAAATCTAATGAAAGTAATAATAGTCAAAATAAATGAAAAATTAATTTAAGCAATGTCTAATGCAACTAAAATAAAAAATATAAATTTCGTAATTAACGATAAAATCCAGAAAATAGTTCTTTATATTTGTTTTGAATCTTCATGAAAAAACAAAAAAACAAAAAATGTGTTTATCGAAGTAATTTATGATTGAAGTTGTGTTTTTATATTATTTTGACAATATTCCATGATCACATTTTGTTGAAATAGTTAGGACATTGTATATATTTTTACCTCGGCTTATATTTGTATGACGGTTCATTGAAATGCAATATAATTAAAATTGTAAATTGTACAGCGTATAATTTGAGTTGTAAGTTTAACGAGTGAAAAAAATATTAAACATTACTATTAACTAAAAGAACATTCGGCTTACGAGTGAGAATGGTTAGAGAGAAATTACTGAGAATAATCAAATTTCAAAACGTATTCAAAAATCGAATTATTAGTGTAGTAGGTTGAAATCGCTGTACATTTATAATATAAATTTTATATGTATTGATACGTTTGCTATTTATGTGTTCAAAGGAACACCTTAGTGGACTCATTTATAAATGGCAAAATTTTATTAATCTAAGACTAGGCGAATCGGATAGATAAGCTCTTTAACAATTGTATCCGTTTTGTTTTTATTTCAATTAATTTTCAACACACTACGAATTTCAAAACTCAAAAAATTGTTAATGTAGTAACCAAATTATATATCATTTTCACACTCAATCCTTTTTTATGCATATGTCTTCTCTTATATTTAGTTAAGAAACAAAATTGAAGGTAAATTATCCGTGAATTAATAATTTATTTGAAGCTAGACGAAAAATATACCAACATTTAGGTATTTTCCCAAGTGGCGATAAAATTGTATACCTTACATTCTATCTAGAATTATCTTTATTACCTATTGGCTAGATTATACGAAATAGTGTGGACAGTTCATTTTATTGATTGCAGTATTTGCCCATTACTAACAGAGTTAAAATTCAAACAGTTTATATTACAATTTCTCAATTTATAAAAATGGCCGTAATTCTTTATAACTTGTTAAGTGTAAATATTAGGTAAATAAAATAGGTAAATATTCTTTTAGTCCATAATAATTATTATTATTTTATACCTATAAAAATAATATGTGTACTATACGTACACGTTATATTATTAATTTTTATTATATATTATATGGAAACAAAACAAATTTTAACCACTCCTAATACATTCAAGTTGTCAGTCCTAAGTTTGAATAAGGGGAAGGAAGTTTATGTTCGGTAAATTTTTCGCGAGGGAATTTACGTATGCATACTTAGGGATAATTTTTACATGCTATATCTCGTGTGGGAACTTACATTCGCCCGTTATTTGGTACTCATTTTTAAATAAACCGGATATTTAAGAAATATATTTACTCAGGTATACATTAGTATTTTATTACAGTATTTATGCTGTATCATCAGCAAATGAGGCGAGAAGAGTTTGGCTTGTTGTTGGTATATCAGCGGCGAAGTTATTTTAGAGTATAGGTGAAAGGTCACTACCCTGAGGAATTCCAGCTTTAATATTATGAACAGTCGAATAACTATTTTTCTGACGAAAAAAACCGATTTTCAAGATATGACTTGATGCTTAAGTAATATGGTGAAGGGAGAATTTTTTTAGTTTAAACAGAAGCCTGTCGTGTCAAACATGGTCAAAATCCTGAGATATATCTAGAAATACCCCGGGGCAGAATTGTTTTGTCTCAAAGGAGGCTGAGATTTTATTTGTGATTCTATGGATTTTGTGTATTGTGTTGTGTTTGCGACGGAACCCGAATTGTGATTTTGGTAATATGCTATGTTGGTCGATTATTGGTGTAATTCTATGTTGAATTAATTTTTCAAAGAGTTTTGCAAAAGTGGGTAGTAAACTGATAGGACGATAAGAACCGATGAGGTGCTTAGGCTTATTTGGTTTAGAGATCATAATGATAATTGAATACTTCCACGCAGGAGGAAAATAAGACAAACGAAGCATAACATTATAGACAAGAGAATGAAATAGGATTGACTTTTTTGATAGGTTTTTGGCTATTTTATTTGTAATTTGGTCATGACCGGGTGATTTTTTTGGCTGAAGCTTGTGGACTACTGAAACAATCTCAGTAGGAGAAATCAGTTTTGCAGGTAGAAACATGGGAAAAGGGTTGGAAAAAAATTAATTTACTAGATTGGCATGATCTGGTGTAGAATTTAGATCAGGATGGGAGAGAAGATAGATAATAGGTGATTACCAAAAAGATATGCTTTCTTTACGTCAGAAATAGCTAATGTTTTGTCAGGTCGTTCAAGTAGAGGTGTATTATCACGATGATTGATTAGACTTTTGGTTGTTTTCCAGAAGGAGCCATTGTTGGGACTCAGAGTAGTTTAATATTTACTAAACTGTTCGGATCTGTACTTTGCTAATTTAATTTTTAAATCAGTTATGAGATGGTTATAAATAGTTTTGTGTACAGGATATTTTGTTCTTTGTCATAATGATCTAGCCTGATGTTTTGCTTTTATAAGATTAACTAAGAATCGAGAAAGTGAAGTATGATAGTTTGGTAGGTTATTATTTAAGGTATGGAAAGAAGAACTTAATACTGCATTTTAAATTCACTTGATAAGTATAGAGATTGCGTTGTCTATATCTAGATAATACTTAAGTGGAAAAATGAGAGACAGTGAATCGTCTAATTTTTGTTGAATTATTTTCTAGTCTATGGGGCCTGATGAAAGGGACTGTCCAGGGACGGTAACAGGTAGGGCTCCTAAGGTTAACTCTATGGGAGAATGGTCACATGATAGGTGGTTTAGGTTTTTTATGTGCTATTTTAAACCAGTTGGGATTTGAGTTATGAAAAATTCGAGAATATCGAGCGATATGTTTTCATGTGTAGGCCAATAAATTGCTTCATCAGGGGAAATAAATAACAATTTATTTTTTAGTATTGAAGTATGAAATAATATACCTCTTGTATTAGTGTATCTACTACACCACTGGGTATTTTTAGCATTAAAATCTCCACCTATTATAAAAAAACTACCAAGACTTTGGAAAAATGATTGTAATTTGGATTCTGTGATATGTTGGCCTGGAGAAAAGTAAGCTGATGAGATTGTAACGTTTAAATGATTTATTTTTATTTTGATATTTACCGCTTGCAAGTACGGTTTACTAATATTTTGCATTCGATTATAAAAAAAAGAGAATTTTATTATTATTATTGCAGAACCCCCATGGGACGTACCATCAGGATGTATGGCTCTAATAGTTAAGTAGCCATTGAATTTTATGTTTACAGATTTTGATAGGTGTTTTTCAGTAATAAAGGCTATATCCATATTTTATTGTGGATAAGGTAAAGAAGTTCATTATTATGTTATTTTAATCCATTGTCATTCCAAAGGAATATTGATAAAGAGGAATGATTGATTGGGTTTGAGGTCTTTTTTTATCTAGGACTTTGTCGACTACTTTTGTAAGTAGTGAAATGAGAAGAGTAATTAATGATTTTAGTTCGTTTATAAATTATGTAAGTTGAGCAGTTAGTTGAGTAGTAGTATCTAAGTGGGATTGATTTTTTGGCGTATTTGTATTTTTGTTTGAGCCATTTGAGCGTAAGATAGGTTTGGAGCGGGTGTTTTTTGATTTTCTGAGGTAATGTTATGATTGAGATGGAATGGTACATTATTATTTTCTTGATATCTGATATTATTGTTGAGATGATTTTTCTTTGCTTGAAAAGAATGGCGGTTTCGAAGATTTTGAATGTTCTTGAGAGAAAGGCAACCTCTATAATTCGCTGGGTGATAACTAAAACAAAGTGCACATTTTGCTGGAAAGTCCTTGCTTTTTGTACAGATATCTGAGATATGTTGATCGCTACAACAGACGCAACGAGGTATGTTATTTCAGTAATGACCGCGTATGACCGTAGTCTTGGCAGTTCTTACATTTTGGTATTTATTTTTTTTATTTTAGGAGCTTCTACTCTAATATTCGTATAGCAGAGGAATTTTAATTCAAAGATGTTCTTGTTGTTGATAGCTGGTTGAAGGTCTACAAAAAATAGTGGTAAGGGAGTTTTTGATTGATAACAAATAACATTAGTTATGTTCCGAGCTAAGAAACCGTAGTTCCCTAATTCTTCTTTGATAAACTCAATTGAAGTAAAGGGGTGAAGATTTCTTACAATTACACGATAAGGTTTGTCTTCATGTATTTGATATATATAAAAGTTAACATTTTCTTCTTTCAGGTATCTAATTACCGTTCTATATGATGTTGAGTTTGATGTAACAAGTTTTAGGCTGTTTGACGTAGTTTCGCATAAAAATTCCAAAGGTGAGGTACTTAGGCTTTTAATTGCTTTGCAGAATTGTTGGTAATTATTTATATTTGATTTAATTAATATGGGTGGAGGTGTTCTGATACTAATATCATTGTTTTCCATTTCTGTATCAGTATTGTTTGTATTGTTCATGTTATTTTCGACGCATAAAGAACTGTAACGATTTGGAGTAGAGAATATTTTGATTGTTCGATAATTTTGGATTTAGTGACGTTCCTGGAGAGATTACACGCTTAGTAGGTGAAGTGACTCTAATTGCCAATTATCGATATCTACAGATTCGGCATGACTTGAATCCATGCCAGTATCTACTGATAATTTTTTTTTATTTATAATTTTAATTGCGGGTAATCTAGCATTTTGTATTATGGCCAGTATCTAATCTGTTAGGGCAAAATTCATCTTGTGTTTGGTTTCAGTAATTTTGTTCGATGACGGGTTATTTCGGGGATTTGTGGAAGGCATTATATAATTACGTTATACTCACGATATGCTTGATTCCTCTGTTAAGGGGAAGTCCCTGGAGAGGAAGAGTGCGTGGTTATTATTATAAGAACAATTTTTTTTTTTGGAATCAACACGATTAAATTTAATTTAAACTTCACAGTTTAAGTATAGATAAATGTAATAGTAAACGAAGCGAAAATTACGCGTGCACACATTTCAAGTGCGGGACACCGAATGATATATAGAGTTATAAATTAATATTCAAGAAAAACTGTATACCTAACTGATAAAATTGTTTTTGTAATTGTTGATTGTAGTTTCGTGTTTTAATCGTAAATTATAAATACAAATGTTCTAATTATTGAAACAAAATTAGAATATTACTTCGGTTTAATATGATTTGATAACATTAGTTTACTATTCTCATTGTCATTTCGTATGGAATTTAGTGTTTAATTATATACGTCCATAACTTGGGAAATATGTGAATTACAAATACATTGATATTTATAAAGGATATTATTTATTACCAAAACTGTAAAAGCTATAAATTTACATATTTTAATGTTTAACAAGTGAAATTATTTATTAAAATATATACAGTCCATAAAGAAATAACTTTGATCACTTAGACGGAACAAAAATTAATGAAATATGAAAGACGTTCTGAATTACAAACAAGGCGGATAATGTGTTTTTAGATAATTATAGAAGATCACAAGTTAATATTTCCAAGCCGACGCTAGTTATTTTCTGTAAATATGCATGCCTATAAAATACTGCTCATTCTCTTCGAGATACGTCCGTTGTGGTGGTAACCACCCATACTACAGATGCGAAAAATCAACCTAGCCATCTGCCAAATGCATCCTCTATGGAGGGAGACCATCCGAATTACTGCAAGGGGAACCATATAAAAAAGAATCACTAACTTTTCAGCAAACCAATCCAATCAACATATCATCCATAACAATAACAATTAAAGTCATACCAATATATAAATTTAATAACTGTAAAGTCATCAAGCAACAAACACCCGACATAAAATTAGTCTATGCCATCCCTTGAGCCTATGACTTATAGTAGTTTAACATACATTTTAATGATAACTCTCTTCTAATCAATTTATAATATGAATTTTAAATTAGGTTAGGTAAGCTCCGTTAAAAAATAGCAATGATTATTTCTGTAAAATAGATAAAAAGCTTATAGATACTTTTCAAAGGTCTTTAAATATGTTCATGCACATTAACAATAATATTCCCGACAAAAATATTGAAAAATTTCTTTCTTTGTCTCTACCATTTTATCTTGCCCCTAAATCGTTCTGTATAGGTTAAATCCAATACTATATTAAATCTTTGCTTTTTAAACAAAAGTCCAACTTTCTCTAAAATTGTTTAGTCACCAAAATCAATTTCCAAATTCTATACTTCCCTTTCTAATGAAAGTTGTAATTATAATACTATTATTGCATTTTAGCGAATCCCTGGACATTCCAGTAACCTATCGCCCAATAAGTCTCCTACCTTTCTTGGAAATATTATATAAATAATCAATAATCAGATGCATATGTAAGTTTATTAACGATAACAAAGTAATCCTTTACATCCAATTTTTAATTATATAAGTACTCCACCATTCATCAACTGCATTGTCTAACTAATGATATTACATACTCTTTTGAATAAATACTTTACAGTTTTAATTTATTTTGTAAGATAATAGCTTATCAAAGTGTTCTCCAAATTTGTTTTAGAAATTAAAATTGGATAAATGCTAATTATTTTAAATTAGGTATAATTATAAATTACGTATTTAAATTCCATACTAGTAATTTACAAATTAATTTTTCAAAGTGATATTTGATTAAAAATTATTATAAAATTACAAAATATTTATTATATGGTTTGTAATAAAATTTGTTGACTTAAAATTTATCATAAAACTATTTAAGTTGTAAAATAGAAATATAATAAAATAAGTTATCTTATAATACATTTTAAATTAAAAAAAGTTAATAAGTCTTATCATATGAATTTAGCTGTCCATATATGCATTAGAGATAATAGAAAAAAATTATTCAGTAAGTCAATGCATTATAATCATAATTTTTTTTTATTGAAAGAACCCTCAAAAGTAGTGCAAATTTAGTTATATTCTTAATTTTAAATTATAAAGTTAATAATTAATTAGAAGATAAAATGATGTCACGATTATTACATAAATGTTCAGGCACAAAAATAATATAAATAAATAAAGTTAAGATATATTGTTGAGTATGCCGATTAAAATGATGAGATTAATTGAGGTGAATATGAAGCTTTAACGTTTTATTATTAATGTATAAGTGTGAAAATTTCACATAAAAACTGCGTATTATAATAAACACAAACATTTTTTTTAATTGCACAGGAAAAGTTAAAAAAATAATAACCTAAACGTATGTACATAACGCATACAATTATATATTAATTTAGTTCTAAAAAATATATAATATTGTGTAAATAACCATTTTAACACTCGTACAATGTTTGAAACGTAAACGAGAAATTTTATATCAGTCAATACTTTTTTAATTGTATTACATATTTAAATTCATTGATAAAATATAAATAAAGTTTAAAATACTGTTTAACTAATAAACAGAGTCATATATATATAATATTTATTTGAGTAAAAATATTTTGCTTAAACAATAATATATTTACTAATTTAAAAAAAAGTTACGCTTAATATAAAAACCTCTTCTAGATCATGTCGTATCCTACAGAACAAAATTAAAAATATCTTGTATTTTCTAAAGTTAAATTTTTAAAAAAAAAAAAAAAAAATATTGAAAACGAATTATTGAAACAAAGTAAATTTGAAGGAAATATATTTTGATATAATTTAAAAACTATTGAGAACATACCAGAATGCAAAAAATTATTAAATACTATATAATTTTGGTGCTCAAATTTATTTATGTTCTAATTTTCTGTTATTATTAATTTGTATGATTATTCGATTAAGTGTTTATTTCAATATGTTTCTAACAAACGATTTTTAATTATTTGTATTATTTATATATTTTAGAAAACATATGTATTACTTCTCCTTGATTTTAAGAAGTTTACGGTTTTAAGTATAAAAACTATATACAATTAAATAATCAAATACTCATATATGGCGTAGATTTATTTTTAAATTATATTCTTAGACCTTATTGAAGTTGTAAGTAAATTTAGTTCTATAATTTGTAATTTTAGTTATTAAGCTTTAAATTAAAGTTGACTAAAATTATATTTATTTTTTTTCTGGTCTTCAAAGTCCTTAAGCTTAATTAGGTAAAACATATGACATGTTTTAAGTGAAATAAAAAAAAAAAAAATATATACGTAATTTATTGTAAAGTAAAAAAAAAAAAATATTTTAAAATGTTCCAGTCATTTTACTCAATTTATATGACGTGTTAAATTTTAAAAGTGATAATAGCTTTATGAAACAATTAACCTATAACTTTTTTAATTTTTTAATGTCAATTTATATGAATTATATATGATAAATCTACAGATACATGCAATAAAAAATTTGTTGTAATGGACTTTTTTCCTTTTACCTAACCTAACCTGTTACCTAACCTGTCTATATACATTATAGTTAAATTCTTAGTTTCGAGTGATATTTAGTAATATTTGTGTTTAAAATGTAAAAGAAGATAACAATTGGATGTTGATTAATGAACTTGGATAAAAGTAATGTTAGTTGGTGTTTGATTTATTATGATTATATACGATGAATTTGTACGTATGTTTCGTCATTATTAGGGCATCAAGTTATTTTAGTAAGTTTCTTAATTATAACAAAGAAAATAAGTTTAACAGCCATCCGTCACGTCATTCTTTACAAAAATTAAAATCTAAATTGAATGGTTGTAAGATTTCTGATGGCATTTGGTAATAAGACTTATTTCATTAAGAATCCAAAAAATATATTTATTATATTATTTATTTACTTAATACTTAATATACTAAAATTTGATTAAAAAATGTTTTGCGAAAAATTGAAAACCCATTGTACGAAATTTAAGATATCTAATTTAAAATATTTATAATATAGGGTAGGTACTTAATATATAGTTGAAATATCATAATTTTTAGCTTATTTTAATAAAATAATGATAAAATAATTTTGATTTTAAAAAATCATTTGAAAATTTAAAACAAAATTCCCCATACATTTGTTTTACTATTTAATGAAAAAATATTGATCTTCATTAAACAAAACATATTATAGGAACGTTTAAATATTACATTTTATCAAATTAATAAAAATCCGCTATATTTTTTTTAATTAGAAATTCTTTAAGAATTCAATTTTCTTACTTTAGATTTAAAATTGTATACGTAATTTTTAATTCAATTTTATTTTCAACCAAAATAAATTATAGTATACGTCATAAAATTATATGTTGCTGGAATCGGATTTTCAATAAATATCGATTGAACGATAATAGTTATTAGGATTTAATTCTAATTATTCAAGTTAAAAATACCAATACTGCAGTATATTTCATTCATACCTGTATCCGATTTGACTGTGGAATTTCATATTATACAGGAGTTTAACTTTTCTTAATAATGTATTTATTATACTTAGTATATTATAAGGTCACCTACTAAATTTTAACCTGCCATTATCACCAGGTTTGAATACTTAAATTTGATTTGCATGTGTTTGATGGGCAAGTAATTCAAATTTGAAGATTTACAATGGTTTATAGAGATAAATGAATATGAAATTTATTGTAAAAATTAATTCCATTTTGTTCAGAATCATATTTTATTAAAATACTGTATATTGACGGTTTAAAACAAAATAATATCGTAAGCTTGATACAACAAAGACTAGAATATTATCATATATCATATACTCGTATATTAACATCACATCAAAATTACGTTGAATAAATTTTTGTAAATATTGTATTTTTATACGCAAGGACTTATTTCTAATGCTTTTTAAACACTTAATTTAAATTCTAATTAAATAGATTATTATTTTGTAGTTATAACTAAAAAAAATTATTCAATAAAAAGTCAGTTTATTTAGTTAACTATAGTGAACCATTTAATTTGATGTATTCAAAAATCGAAATATAAGATAATCTATCAAAATAAGATGCGTAAAACTCGTGAATCATTTTTAATCCAAAAAAATAATTTATTTTAATACATACTACAGTATATTTTTATAGAAACATTACTTACTCATATACAAATTATTTTCGAAAAAAATATAAAACTTTTATGGTTTTAATATTAATTTTTAGTCCGTAGTATCTGTGATCAATGTTATTTTAATTTATTTATTCATTTTTTTTTTATCTTTCAACAAATAGTTATTAAATAATAAGTATAAAATAATTAAATATACTTTATAACATTGATATACCTTATTCATTGTCATAAAATAATATTAATGAAACATAATAAATTGATATAGTAATAAGTAAGAATTAATTAAATATGGGTCAAAGAACTATAAAATTCACAAGTATTACTAAATAAGCTTTACTCTAATACATTTTTAATTAATATATTTTAATAGATGAATAAATACAAAGAAACATATTTAAGACAATAGTTAGAAAAAAATGTTTGAAACCTAATATTCAATTACAGAAATATTTCGAGAAAGATTATAATATGAAGATTAATACAATTCACTACACTCATTTTACAGTAAGAGTAAAAGACTAAAGTATAAAACATTCTTGGGCTTACGTCAGGTTGAGTTTACTTATTCAGTGAAAGTAACATTTATTTTACACGAGTTTTATTTCATATATGTTTTATGTATCAGGATTCAAATAGATATTGTTATTTTTATTTCAGTCGACTGAGTTCGTTTGTAAAAATTTCTTAACTCATAAGTACCTTCACCGGTATTAATACACCAAGTATTAGATCGGGGGAAGGGGGGGGGGAAATTTTATGGAACACAAAAAAAAATAACGTACAAATGTACAGCATTCATTTGGTGCCAGTTCTAACAGTTAGGACATTAATATTATTCTTATTTTAGAAACGGATTCAGAAAAGCATACAGTTGAGACGAATGGCGAGCATATGTGACTACCATGGACAAGTTGGCTCTGATACAATGTAACTATCAATCAATTCGTTAACTTAGTAAGGTCGCTGACCATGATAAAATATTTGCGAAACAGTGAAAATACAATGAAAAATTTAAAAAAAAATAATAATCAAAATAAAAAAAAAATAACGTTATACGGTAAAATTATAATGATGTTTTTGGGTTTATTACCAAAATACGTAAGCTACATATTACCTTAATTAGATACACCAAATTAATGTCATCGTTGTTTCATTGAATAAAGTATTTTAAATTTTAATTATTGATGTTTCATATTCTAATTAATAGGACGCAATACACCAGTAATTTAAGCGTAAAAATACGTCTACGCGGAATAAAACAATTTAGTGTAAATTCATGGTTGAGGCTCCATTATTTTTAATTATTTTTATTTTTAAGAAAATAACAGTATCAGTGATGTAGACTTTTTATTTTTTCACTAAAATAATGGCTTTACTGTTTTTATATGTTGATATTTGTAAAATACTTAGTTTTTTGTTTAGCTATATAAAAAAATGATTGTGAAAAGTAATCGAAAAAATAAAAACGCTACATCATAGATATTAGATAATGTTCTCTGCTTCAAAAAAAAAAAAAAAAAAAAAAAAGAAGCGTCCACTTGAAATTGACACTAAATATTTTTATGATTTTTCTGCCAAGAACTTGTTTATAAATGATTGTTTTATTTATAGATGTACAGAAATTATCACGATCACGCGTCCCGCACTCGTACTGTAGGTCGTATCGTCGTCGATCTTTGTAGCATTAAACCCGAGACATACTTTTGAAAATCATTTCCACTCATAAACCGGAGTCGAGTTGTTTCAGATAGAAAAAACTAAAGTCATACAAGATCGACATGATGCTGTGCAAGTGCTGTGTAGGTCAAGTCAATTAGTTGGTGGAAAACCGTTAGTCTCACAGGCTGTTCGTCAACGTCGGTCTCGTTCTACTGTGGGCACCGGCCACGACGCTGTGTCAAGTCGAGTTGTTTTTAGTGTTTTATCATGGTCATTTGGTCTAGTGGGTCGCATTTCAACAGTAAATGGGTTAGTTAATGGTAGATACGCTTAAGGAAAAAACAAAAGGTTTCTAGTCGCGAGTACACAATAATAATTATTTTATTCGACGGATTTTCGGAACCACCTCGGCGGTCATAACGTTTCCTTGTTGGTATTTACTATGGAGTTGATTAATTTTGCGTCACTAATGAAAACAAATAAATGTTTGAGATGATAGACGGAGTTAACGAATTTTGATCAGTTTGATATTCAATTACTTGTATTTTTATAATTAAGCATGATTTTTTTTTTTTTTTTTTGTGTTAATCAGTTTTAGATTTTTATTCATATATGGAACTTTGTATTCACTTTTCTGTCAAACTAAAGTAATTTTCGATAAGAAGCTATTAAATCACGATAATTTATTTTATCTATAAATATCTCAAAAAATTATTCTGAAAAATATAACAGCAATTGCAGCGTTTCTCGACCTAGGAGTCACGAACCCTTAGATGAAGGGTGACATTGGTCATATTTAATTAAATGCTGATGTATACAAACAAAATTTTATTTACATTCAAAATAAAAAATTAATTCATAACCATAATGATAAAAATGAAAAAGTTAGTTCATACTATAAATACACTTTTATATTATATAAATGGTAAAGCTGATTTATTAATTAGAATAAAGTTTAAATTAGTTTTACTAAGGAATAAAAGGGGGGGGAATGTGGTGATTGATTTTATTTTTTATCTATTTTAAGGGTTGCAATTTGGAGAAAATTGAGAAAACGCTGATTTATAACAAACGGTGGGGTATAAGCGTACAGTACAAATATTATGTTTTTACGATTTTAATTTTTTTTTTTTTTAAGTGACGATTAAAATCAATATTGAAATTTACTAAAAATCTATATGCTGTAAATATTGCAGTTTATTAATTAATTTTTTTCAGTTTTTTACAGTCATTAATAAAAAAATGTTGGAAATTCTTACAGTTATTCCCTTTAAAGTACCTACTAGACAACATTTTCTATATTAAATCTCACATTACTCTGATGGCCAATCCCTCCGGTCGAAATCGATAACAGCAGAAAAAAAGAAAAAACACACTTCAGTAAAAACATTGTGTATATTCCTCGATGCACTCAAAATCTAAAAATATATCATTAATGATTAGATACTTATAGTTATATAAAAAATGGAATTCAGCTATAGCTATATTATTACACACATTTAAAATCGGAAATTAATGAAGTTTTTATCAATGTAATATATTTTTATATATTTTAATATTATTAAAACGTTATTTTATTCGCATCAAAAAGTGAACACATTTGACATTTTTGGAGTTATAAACATACCATACAGATTTTAAATTTTTGTTGTTTTCATCGATTTAATTTTTTTTATTCTAGCGTACCGGAAATAATCATGCATTTAGTTTATTAATAATTGCGGTACATTATCGTGTTAAGATATTATTTACTCTGAAAATAAAACGTAATCGAGAAACCATCAATATACTATTTAAGGCATACATGTATTTGAAAAAGGAAATATTACTCTTATGACAAATATATTTAATCATTTAATAATTCTTTAAACTATTAATAATTATTAAAACGTGATCGGTGTAATTGTTGTCCTTATATTATTATGTTTTATGCTATTTTAATGCAAAATACTTTTGTTTTCACGTTAATTAAAGCATAAACATTTTGAATGTATTTGCAATGCCTTATAAATTTAATTAAAAACTACAAAACTATAAACATTATTAAAGAATTAAGTAAAAGAAACTCCACATATAGATCCAACGAAAACTACTTATATAGGTAATAATTTATTTACTTTTATAAAAAATAATAGAAAGACAATAAATACTCCGATTTTTATATAATACTTTTTAAATTCTAATATGAAGGTTTACTTAAAGGTTTGACATATTTGGTACATAAGAAGAGCATCGGTAAGGTTTTTCATGAAATGCATGAAAAACTTACGTTTTTATGAAACACTTTTAAATATGGAGCTCGTGAATAAAGATTTTCTTTCGTGCAAGCACGTTTGTGCGCTATGACAAAGGAAAGTTAAGAGAAAATATTTTCAACTTTGACATGAATCTGTAATTCCTGTGCCAGTACATATTTGTGTTGTGACAAACAATAAAACCTAGAAAATTCCTTCGGGAACATTTCGCATAAACTCAATGTTTTTTCTAAGCGAGTTCACGGACGATTTTTCGAATTTTTTTTCTTAAAACATTTTTCAACGGGTGTTGCACGAATGTAAGTATTAATAGATGCACTTTGAAATTAATTTTATTCAGTTTAAATTCAAGTATGATTGATTGAATTTTTATTTCTAAAATACAGATTTGAAATATCAATATGTGTGACTACAATTTATTTAGGTCGAGATATTTCATCAATTTTAAAAAAATTAAGAACAATATATTTATGTTTTCAAATTTAAATTCCAGCGTATGAAATTTAGATTATGTTATTTTATATTCTTATTACGTATTGCTCTACATAATTGTTCACTCCATTTCTTGGAGAGCTTCATTTTATTTAAAATTCATCGTAAAATATGTTGATTAGAAATTGAAATCGAGTATATGTATTTTATCGCGTGGGCATTGAATTATTTATTTGTAAGCATTGGACTTTAATCGAAAAATGAATTAAGCAATTAGCAATATAAATTATATAGACATTGCAATAGTGTATCTGTCGCATCCATATCACGTTATTGTACGTTTCGCGAAATGGACAAGGTTTTCATCTATTTTGCGAAATGGAACCGCGGTTTCTCCACTTCACGTAATTACACAATATGGATAATATTTCGTGAAATGGTTCCCTTAACCATCATTGATGGAACATGTTCCGTCGTTTTGATGTCCATATAGCAAAAATTAAAAAAAAAAAACTTTAATTTCTATATGTTATGTTGATTATTAATTATTATTATATTTTGTTTAATACTAACAATAGGTGTAGTTCTTATATTTATTTGAGTTGACTTATACGTATTACAATCGTATTAATTTATAATTGTTTTTTAAACTGATGCTTATTAGTTATAAATATTTAATAATTTTTAAATACAAGTTTTCAAATTCGATTCGTTTTCAAAAATTCAAGTAATAGTATACACAACATACGCTATCGGTTGCTGTTCAACCGAATGGTGAAGCAGCTACTTTTTATAACATGCAACACTACGTACAGAATAAGTAATTGTATTGATATATTGTTGATATTGAATAGTTCACGTGCAATATTACTGAAATTGTAACACAATATTAATATTGATGCGCAGAAAAACATGCACGGACAATTGATTTTCGAGCTACTAGGGTGCAATTCACCGCGAAAAAATAATATTATCAAGACGTGCGATGGATGGTTATTTTATTTTTTATTATTATTATTGAATGTAAACGTTCGGGCGCACGGTCGAACAATGATGGGCGGTTGGAGGTGGAACATTAAGTATAACTGACGAGTCAGGGGTAGAAAGGTAAAAGATTTTTCACACTACATTAGCCGGACCATTATCAGACGTATATTCTCCGACCAATGGCGATGAAAATGCATGCACAAAAAACACGTTATTATTAAAGGCGTCGATTTTTAACCGCGGATTAATTCGCCGCAGAAGCGTAAAACAGCAAAACGTAGTACGTGCGAGATCGAAAAATAATCTAATCGTTTATATTACAATAAATCATAATGCTTTCAATATGCTATTATTCCCTACCCCG
The DNA here is from genome assembly GCF_003268045.1 of Sipha flava. Lineage (NCBI taxonomy): Eukaryota > Metazoa > Arthropoda > Insecta > Hemiptera > Aphididae > Sipha > Sipha flava. The sequence continues at coordinate 7,339,467 of NW_020271713.1, forward strand.
TTCGAGCGGCACAGCCAACGCATAAATATTATTATCAATGCCGCGGACAAACGAAACCATATTTTATAATGCCTACTGCAATGGTGCTCGTGTAGGTAATTATTCGAACGGATTTTAAACGCATACGTCTGCGGCAAGTGTTTCTCGACCTTTGCATTATTGCACGACGACGCATAGTTAAAGTATATTTTCATATATTTTCATATCATAGATCAATAAAAGTAATGCCCACTCCCCTAAAAAAAAAAAAAACCTCATTCAATATCGCAATAGTAATTGTATTTATTAATATATATATTAATAAGAAATAATATGGAATAATGAAGTACATTGAAGTTTTAAGTGGTACGAATCATATTTAATTATAAAAAAATATCAATAACAAAAATGTTTATGTTCGTTTTGTGTCGTTTAATATATTAGGTGTATATCTTCCGATATAGTGGTCGAGAAACATTAGTCTACATGTTGCTGACAGTAGTTATTCGTTTTTCATCAGCATATTAACTTACATTCTGCGTTTATTTATATATATATATATGAATGTAAATGTGTAGAAGTAGTTTATATAGCGGTCACCAGAAAGTTTTAACATGTGGATCATTTCCGTCCTTTGACGTTAATCGAATGCATAAACACGTTCAGGGCCGTACTCAGACCAATTTTCTCGGATCATTTGTCTGGGGCCCGACTCTAAACCTATTTTTGAGGGGCCCGGGCTTATAAAAAAAACAACTTTTAAATTATGACTGGTCCGGATCTAAAAAAAAAAAAAAATTTAATTTAAACGGGCCCCTGCTGAAGCTTAGGTATCGACCAATGGGCACTTGCAAATCATTCGATACATCGAAAACATTCAAGACTATTCAATTATTTGAAAACCATTTATAGCGACTGAATACTTATATTCTACTTTCATCTTATCAAGAAATGTATTTTATGTAATTTTGGATGAAGTAATTACAGATATAAACAAACGATTCGAATCACTGAAAACAATTATTGATATCTTCTCGATTTTTTGGGAGTTTAAATATATGACAGAAGGAGAAATTAAATAAAATCTAGAAATCTGGTTTTGAAGTATAATAATGATTTACAAGAAGATTTAGTAGATGAGCTACAAAGTCTTAATATATTTTATGCTACTAACTTTGGATACGAGTATAAACAACTAAGTCCCTTAGAATTGCTGAATCACTTGCAAAAAAATAATCTTGCAAACATGTTCCCTAATTTATGTATTGCATTACGAATCTTTATTCCTGCAACTGTTACGAGTGAGGAACGATCTTTCTCAACATTGAAAAAAGTGAAGAATATATTATGATCAATAATGACAACAGACTCTCAAACTTAGGTGTTTTAGAAGTGGAGGCTCAACTGGCAAAGACGATTGACATGGATGGGGCCATTGATGATTTCGCAGTGAGAAACGCAAGAAGAAAAACCCTAGACTATTTTAAATTTAGGGTTATTAATTATATAAGTTATGATTATTAATATTACGTTTAATATTATTATGCCGTTTTGTATATTATCATTTATGTATTCGAGTATTTAAATTTTCTTTGAAAAAGTTTCAACATTGTTTAGATAAAAATAAAACATATTAAAATAGCATGGTTGCGATAATATTTGATGTTAAAATAATTAAATTATTAGTTTTATACATAATTAGACAAAATTTCCCTACCAAAACCAGGAAAACCTCTTTGAAAAAAATAGAGGGACCAGAAGGTTTAGTTTGTCCGGAGTCCGCCGAAGCTGAGTACGGCCTTGCACACGTTATGATTTAACAAAAAAACACTTAAGTCGATTTATGTGCATCTGTATCATATATATATATATCAATATTAATTTATCTTTTAATATTCATATCTGAATTACAGGTAAGGGAAAATTTGTTATTGAAACGTAATTAGCGTTATCGCAGTGGTAGGATTCGTAATTGTTCTCTTCAAAATTACGGGAAAAATAAATTTTTCAATTTAAAAATCAATAACCAAATAGTGAACAATAAAAATTATACAATCAACTTCAAAATGTTACTTAAAAAAAAAAAAAGTTGCAATAATAATTACGTCGTTTTAAGCATAATTGTACTTCTATAATTTTATACTCTGTACAACAAATAGTTGGGATTTGCATAACAGGTTTAGCAATGCAGAGTTTTGGTTGCAACACACGTGCTTATATATTTTTTCAATTTAAAAAATAATTTATATATATATATATATATTTATATTTTTTTGTATTATAATTGTTTTTTAACAATAACACTGTTTTTATAACTGCCACATGTGTTCATTAATGCACATAAATCGACCGGGGAAGCGAGCAAACGTAATAAAACCTCGTATTCGAGATAACGATTTCTGACGAGACGACGTATTGATACGGTTACCATTTGAAATTAAATTAAAACACACGGATTTTCACTACGTCGGTATGCATGATATCGAAAATATGTACTTACCCTGCACACGACGACCGAGTCTTGTCCTCTCCACGATATTCTGATCGGTTCGTATGTCCTGTCCACGAATCTGGTTGACTGATGCAACGATGCCATTACCGATATCCAGGCGACGCATTTCAGAACCCTAGGCATGGTGCACCACGTTCTCGCCACCGGTGCATGACATACGTATATGTACCTGTATACAGAAAAAGTAGATTATTATATCACTGCAACGTGTGCTGTGTACAAACGCCCAACATTGTTTGCCTTGTCATCAAACTCAATACAGTTCAAGTGATTAACACAAAGGAATGGATTGACTCGGTCAGTTGTTCGGACAATTCGAAATCGTCCGATACGACACCAATATCGTGTGCATACTTTTTCGTCGCACCGTTGCGTAACGCGACACTTGTATAAGAGACGAATGCATATCATTTGAATTGTAGAATTTTCGTCTGTAGCGACGAGAAAATCCGAAAAAACTTATGCTCGTAATAATATTTAGCAAACAGTGTATGTCGAGTCAACTGACGAAAACAATATTCAAATGGAAAACGTATATTTTTCATATTTACTTGTGTACCTATTTTGCTCTTTTTGCGGATTGTTTCGAAACAAAAATTAATAAGCTATCCGTAACGGATTTTAGCATGTCATAAAGTTTAATAATAATCAATTGTTATATATAAGTTGGTATGAACATGTATTATCATAAATGAGTGTATTTTACGGAAAGGCTTATTAAAGTTCTATTATTCTGTTGCACCCTCCAGTTCACCGTAAATTATTCCACAACAAAGTACGCGTTTAACATATTATTATTATACATCTGAGTCATTTTATACGTGTGTTTGAGGAATTGCGTTTACTCACATGTGCAATATTCTGCAACTCATCGTATCTAATTACATATTACCAAAAGTTCGATTATTCGAATGTTATGTAAGTAGTAAAATACGTAGTCAACAGTTTTTAATAATAATATTTAACTCACGTTAATTTCACAAATTTCAAAAACAAAATTATATTTATTCAAAAAACGAAAAAATTATAGCATTATACTCATATATATTTACAATTTGGATATCGAATGTTTGTATTTGTGTTTTTTTTTAAAATTAAATAAATAAACTTCGAATAATAACACGTTATAAGTATGTAAAACAATAATTCATCGTTGGCTTCAAAACTTGTAGAAATATATGTGATTTGTATTATATTGGTTGGCTGAAACGTTTTAAAATTATATATAAGAAGAGTCATTAAACGTGTGGAAGTGAACGCATATCGATGAGAAAACAGCAATTATAAACAAGTCGCTAATCGCTTTCGAATTTAATTACCAAATTACGTGACTTGTAATTTTCCCAAAATGAGGTCAAATTACAGAATCAATTAAATACAATTGCCCTCAAAATACCCCATAAGCGTATTGTGTACATCATAGTCTTACGAATTTAAAACCTCCAATTTTTCTATCGATGAGTAAATAAGCTCCAGAGAAATAACTTAATAACCTATTAAAAATAGAAACTTATACATTTAATGTCTACATGTGTTATTTGTTTGAGCAACTTTCAATTTTCTATATCAAACATTAAAAAATGTATATAATCAACCTTATGTTATATCACTACAATCAACAACCAAATATTTATTTTTTTAAATTTTATTTTTGTATTTTAACTTTTAACACAAAGCTTTTATTCACAATAATTGATGAGCTAATTTAATAATTAACGCAAAACCGAAAAGATTATTAAACTTTGTCAAAAGCTTCTTATCGCAAGATCAATGTTTAGTAAAGAATAATATTTTTTCATGTTAATTTAGAGGTTTCAAACTATAAAAATTCTCTTGTTTTGTAAATAGTTATAAATATTGACATTATTTGAGAGGAAATGAGTTGAACGAAATATTTTATTACTTAGAACGTTTTAACTTTCAACTAATATTTTATAAATAACACTTTTGTCTAGTATGTGATATATATATAGTATTTCATGAGACGAGACGCCTGCTAAAATATAACTCTACTTTCTCATAAAACGTTTTTTTTTCAAAACAAACTTCTTAAACATCTTAGGTTTTATAAAAATCAAACATTTTCTATGAGAAAAGAAATAATTAGAACAATAAGACCATTTTAAATAAAACGTGAAATATGATATAATCAATTGCTTTAAAAAACTAAAACGTTCATTTTCTATTAAATCCCTTTTACAAATTCTTGTTAAAAATATAAAATTTAACTTAGTATAAATTAAATCAATACATTTGCTATACATGTACATATTTACCTTTAGTCTTATTCACTAAAGCTAGTTTCTATAATATTTCTATATTCTATATATAATGTAAGTATATTTAGTTAAAACCAAAAATTATACTTACTATTTAGTTATAATATTTTTATTCTGAAGTACAAAATATAAATATAACCGTATTAAAATATGAAGTCCATTATTAATTTGTAACGTTAGGTTTGGAAAGGTTCGTACAAACTAGAGGAGATAAAATATGGACCTAATTACAGACTACGGACTCATATTTACTAATGAAATACCATTGTTCTTGTTAGTCAAAATAAAGTTTTAAATTTATCTAAATTCAACAATTAAATTCTACAGCAAATATTCACACATTAATGATTATGAATATGTACTTAAAAAAACCATGATGCGTGATGGTTATATTTTAAAATATGATCTCTGCGTAAGTATTATTTCCTTCATGTTTGACACTGTTTTAACAGAAAAGAATATTATTAGGTTTAATTTATATGGGCTTTATATGTATAAAATTAAAAAAAAAATTACTTTCCAAAAATACCTCGAAGTTATATTTTCTCTACTAAAGTACTACTTCGAGGTTGTGAAAAAAGTTTCATTAGTAAATCATTACAAACTTTAGGACTTTGGTATAATGTGAGCATATTTAATACTTTATCTGTATCCACAAATACTAATCACTTTTTAGTCTTGAGAAAAATAAAATGTTGCGGTGTTATATTTATTCTATACTTTCCTAGGTTAGATTAAGTTATCCTAAAACGAATAAACTACTTTAAAAAATACTGAATGTTACTATTTCTTATAAAAATGTTGTGATATTCTAACATTACTTATGATTTCAGTTCATCAAATAATCGTGTTTATGTATTTAAATAACTGTTAACTGTATTTATTTTATAATGTATTCAATTGATAATAATTCAATGAATGTAATGCATTTTAATGCCGTATTAAACGTTTGAAATTAAATATTATACATTGGACGACAAAGCGAGATGTAGATAGGTATTAATAAAGGTATAGGTATATGTGGTCTATATATTTTGCTAGCTTAAAATAAAATATACTTTAACCTTTAACATTAACCTAACCTAATAAAGTATACTTTAATATACTTTAAAAGACCGAGGGAAAATGTTCATTAACTTAAGTTTATGTATATAGTTTTCATAATAATATTAATTAATTTCGTATAAAGGTAAAGAAGTTTTTATTTTAAATTCCGATCAGGTCAAAGGTTAACTGTATTTATTCAGACGCCTATATTATTCGGTTTTGATGATTTTTATACATGTGGATATTTTTAATATTTTAAAATTATTTGTATTCACTCGTGTGATCCTATAGTATAAGAAAACCGAAAAATTTATATCATCTTAAACAATTTCGTTATGTAATTACTTTTTAGGTTCTAATAGTTTTTGTAAACGTGTACGGAAATTATGTTTAATACTTGAATTGGCATTTAAATTTAAGTTGAAATTTAGACAGTCGAATATTACATGCAGATTGTTTATTTATTGGACTAAAATGTGTAAAATGTGATAAGTATAACTAATTGAAAATATTTCTATTATAATAATGTAAATACATAATAGACATGTACCAATTTTCCTGATACGAACGATTTTGAATTTGCATCTGATAAAAAGTTTCATGTATAGTTTTAGGTCAATGCTATATTAAATTTTTATATTTTTTAATGTAAATTTAACTCGTCTCGATGTATGTTGAAGTTAAAAAAAACTGCTGGAAAATTGTTTATAAAGATGTAAAAAAGCAAGTTTGATTTTTTTTCACGAAACCGTCATATGTTTAAACCAAGCTGTATTCTAAACGATTTCCACAATAATTAACAACATTCGTTATATCATTTATTTTACATGTTTTAATTTACTAATAATGGTCCACTATGTTCCGGAGAGATGTGAGGTGGATAATGGTTCAACATCTGATCACTGTACAGCTTTTAATCTCAATTGCTTTCTAATATTTAAATTTCGTGTCATAAATGTAAAGTTTTTATTACAAATAATAATATGAAAATGTCGTCCAGCAATTTATTGTACAGTATGCCTGCTGTGAATACTGATCACGAATTCCTTACCGATTAACTATATAAATAACCGAATATCGCCGTTACGGTGCGCGATTAATGCTTTCAAATATTATTTTCCGCCTCGTGAATTATGCCAAAATAGATGTTATTATAACATCAGCCCCGATCATAAGACACGAGGTATGTTTACAACCTGTGTTGTGTATATGGGTTACAGTGCTGTTACCCGACTGGTTATATTATGTATACAATATAGATAACTATTGAATATTGCTCGAGACACAGACCTGTCAATTATTCCAGATCGGAGTTTATTCCTGTTTAATGGATACGACGGAAATCACACGAGATTATATTGAAATCGAAAAACAATAGAGAGCATCGCATCGTATTCTACCTGGATTCTGCTGAGAAATAACAATACGAACGCTTCTCGTAGCGGCGGCTGCCTGTTTACATTTGATTTTTCAGAACAGCTCGCGTAAGCCTTTTTTCACGATTTTTCCATCTGAACTTATCAAAGATTACATTCCCTGTGCACCACGCTTGTGAGTAATCAGAGTGTTGGAAATAAATTGTGGCGGACGCATAATAATATACCGCACACGGCCGACGAACGGGGTTGAACGGTGAGTTGAACGAACAGAAGAAGTGTTAGTGTCGCGCAATATATGTTTACGTAACATAGGTGCACCTGACGAAAGTGTGCGTATAGTTTCTCGTACACCAAACATCTTCCGAACGAAATTTATTTCGGTTTGGTTTCGGAAACTACAGTTATATAAATACGGATCGTCCTCAGCCATAAATACTTTATACTTCATTCTATAAATGTTTATCTTTGAACTGGCTACGCTATGAATAGACGTGATAAGAAAACCAGGAGGTTTTGATGACGTTTGAATTTTATTAAAAATTAGCATAGTAATGGAAAAGCGTTTCGTAAATATAATAATAATTATAACAATAAAAATTACATTACAAAATCACAAAATTTGTTGATTTTTTAACTATTATATGAATTATATTTAATATTTTATTATATATATTAAGTGCAAAGTAAATTATGTAAAAATACAAATTAAAATTCTGCAATGAATCAGAAATTTCATGTTTTTCATGATTGCAGAAGAAACTATACGGAACCAGAGATAGATAAATTCAGAAGCGATTTAAATTATAATTAAATTATTTCATAAATATATAAACAGTATCTACGAGTTAATGGAATTTTTTTCCATCCGATAGTAATATATAATTATCTGGAAGAAATTTTTCAATTGCTTCACAAAAATTAGAGAACTAAAAAAAAACTTCAAAAAAATAAAACGTGACCCTGTTAATCATGTTGGTTTAGAAATTGTTTATTGTATTTTGTTAATAATGTGCATTGATTTAATTTTTATGACCAAGTATTCATCATAATAATTACCGAAACGTTCCAATTCTTTACGTGATATTGAACTGCAAACTTTATCGTTTTGAAACGATGAAAGCTCGCATTCATAAAAAAAAGAAGCTTTATATGGATAACATTTTTTCCGTTGAAACTTTAAACAATTATAAAAATTTTTTTAAATGCATCATAGTGCTCTACGCCAACTCTCGTTATACTATAATGACAGTTTTGGTTTTTAAAACGTAACGAACTGTCACGAATCTACAATAAAATTTATTAGCACAAAGTGTCGTACCGTGCTCATACTTTACTGGTAATAGGATATAATGTAGTTTCATTAGTTTTTACAACTTTAGAAAGTCCTAACACCGTGGAACGTTCTTTTTTTATATTTAAGTTATATTAAGATAAATTTCAAAGACCGCTATTTAAGCATAATATCGTCATTTATTAGTTTAAATTTTTCAACTCAATACTAGTATCGCATTACCAACGAGCAACGCCTCAAAATGCATAACACGACAAAAATAATTATTATGGACGTATTGTAGTCAGAGAAACAATATTTTATTTTGCAATATGAGTTGCCGTCAGGCATAAACGAAATAGTGTGGTGTGAGATAAATGGATAAATGTTTCTATCCTTGGTGACCAAAAAATATGTATTGAATACCATATGTTAGGTACGGTAAATAATTACAATAAAAACTCGATTAACCTTCACTATCTCTTACCCCGTCATTGCCATCGTTGAGGCGATCGCGATGAACTCGTTGCAGCGACTATTTATTTATTTTTATTTCAACATAATAATGGGTCTCACTGATGTTGGTGTGGGACCCCATGCTTGTGTGGGGCTCATGGATATTCATCTAATAAATGTTTTTTTAATATTATTCTAACGATTTTTATTTACCTGATAATGGACAATATTAATTATATAATATGATGCACAAACAATTCAAATTTTAAAATAACATAAATATTAATGATTAAGAAAAAAAAAAAAAATTATACAAATTTATAACCATAACAATATTTTCATTAAGCTTACAGTTTGTTGCATCAATCATTTGTTAAGCATATTTGTAATAATTTAATTTTCAAATTTCGAATTTCCACGAGCAGGGAGTTAAATATATAAGTTCCTATGTATGATTATCACGATCGAGAGGTAGTTTTAATTGTTCTACGAACAATATTATTATCTTTTGTTTTATATTTTGAGTTAATTGTGAGATTAGGTGATTTCTTAAGATTATTTTTGATAGTAAAAAAAAAAAAAAAACTGTTTGTTAATAGTTTAAAGGGATACTATACTAAACTTACTAGGTTTTTATAAAAAAAAAAAAAAATTAAAAATAACAATAAAAATATCAAAAAATGTCGAAAACGAAAAATTGAATGATTAGATATTATTGTTGATAGTTGTATTTCAGTTACACGATATATTCGTGTATATTTTAATATTTAATTTGTGTACTGAATATTTTTTCTAACTGTTATGCTATTTTAATGTTTTTAAAAGATTTTTCGAAAAATAAAATAAATTTACTCATGATTTTATAAAATATTTAATTTATCCAAAACAATACAACTTATTAAATTTGTAATATTTGAAACTTAATACATTATTTCTCTTATTACATAATATGAATGAAAAAAACCAAATTATTTTTAAAGTTTTATTTAAAACCATTTAATAAAAACGAAAAAATGTCATTTTTTAATGTATTATGATTTAAAATGCTTCCAATAAAATAATAAGCCGTTTAACATGTAATTTATGTCATTTTTACGTTATATATATATTGACTATACGCAATCACCTATATTACATACATATAATTTATTCCATCAGTTCTAAAATGACATAATTATTGTTCAAAATTGTATAAGATTACAAGAATGATCAATCTGCAAATGTAATTGTAAGTCTTATGCTTTAAAAGTAAAAGGATAAACGTGTGTCACGTTGTTATTTCATAGCTGTTCATGTTCCATGAAACTTTACATGATTATACTATCCCAGACCACTGCAAGTCACAGTGGAATAGGCGATGGATATCATCGTTCCACCATGACACGGTCGTGTCACACGAATACCGTGATCTCATCCGTTATACCCCTTTGCCTTGGTGTCACCATTCGTTCGATTATCAATCGGGACGCCCGATAGATAATCGAACCAGTTTTCGGAGTCGGCGATGAGCCCCGAAGCGTTCGCGGACGGTGTGACGACCGTCGAGAACGACGGCGGCGCTTGTCTGCTTTTTGCCGTCTTCGTGGTCTTTTTACTTTAATCTGTCATTTTGACATTTATTTGGTTTTTGTTTAATTTTATATTTTTCTCTTTTATTGTTTTTCTTTATAATTTTTTTTTTTTATACTAATACTGTGACTGTATATGTGTGATTATTCTACAAAGGAAAAATAAAAATTTCTATACAATTTTTAAAGTATCATTATTATCAATATTAAATTAACAAAATTGTTCTTTTGTTGTATTTTATTATTATTATTATTATTATTAATATATTTCATTTCAATTATCTTTACCTAATTGTTTTGTGTGTTTGTGCTCGTGTTTCCCGTTACAACCACGGTCCAAATGGGTTTGATTTTAATGAAAGTATATTCATATTATTATTACTGGACATTAGATTTATAGCTACAAAATAATTATTCTTAATAATTAAATAATGCACCACCAAAATATAGCAGACAAGGTTTTGTCTAGTATCGGTGTACAAGTGACTTAAATATGTTTACAATTAAAATCGGTAAGATGTCTATATGCTTTATTAGCGGAACGAAATTGATGTTTAAAAATAAGTTCAGTTTCTTGTAGCTTTGGGCTAAATCGGGAGAGGGACTAAGGACGTCGAAGCATGTGATATTAGCTGTATTTTAAAACTATATATCATTACTTGGCCTCCGGATGAAATTCGGACACCGTCGATTTATCGCTGAATTTTGATGCGATCGTTTTCGGTATTTTTCCTGAATCACTGTTTTGCGGCGTGTTCCTATTGATCTCTGCCGTTTTGCCGTAAACACGGGAAACGACGAGAAATTGCCATCGCGTAATTATGTACCGGTTACGCGTGTGGTATAACGCGGTTCAGTTACGCCCAAGTGCCGACCACGGTCGGGCTGCCAACGGTCTACCGCGTCCAGGCCAATCGAGAGGGTGGGAAGGGTTGATACTCCCCGGGCCTGGAATTTTTGAGAGGGCCTGGCAATAATTAAGTACCTACTAGAAATTATTAAAAATCAAACACAATTAATGATAAGAATTTAATGAAAACCGCAGAAAAAATTAAAATATACCTTGAGATATACCTCCGGGCCCGGGTTTCTCTCTCCACGGCCCTGACCGCATCTAACCTAACCATCGACGAGAAACAGCGGCCGTACACTAGTGTTTATTGTTTGACGGTGGTGAAACTGTGTTCATAGACTGTCTACAAGATCAATAGCGTATGTAGGATTTTTCGAATGGAGGAGGGCGGTTTTACGATTACATCGGTTTTCTAGAGATCTATGTGGAATTATTGTAAGCCATTTAATATAGTAATAATAATTTATATATATATATATATATATATATTTCGCAAATATAAGTTACAAAGGTAATTTAAATTTTAGTAAGTATTTGCTCATCTCCTATAAGCAATCGCTTGTGTTCTAACTAGACATTTCAGTGTGGGTGGAGAATGTTTGTGTCTCCGTAACCCAACTCCTTCTTGTGCGCACCCCTAATCATCAAGTGGTTAATTGTAATGTAAATATTGTTGATAAAAGATTTACGAGATGTTTGCCACCCGGCCTCCATCATATGTATCGAGATAGCCAATCGTTAATGGTTTCGATTGAAAATAACCGCGAAAAAGATTATAACATTATACGGAAACGTATCGCGTAGTTTTAGTACACTTTTAGTTATGCAAAATGTTATGGAAAATTAAGCGGTGTTATTGTAATAATTAAATTTTTCCAATAGAATTTATCGAAATTATTATAAAATAGAAACAGTACCGTTTGTGTACATTCATGAAAACGTACTCGTATTTGCAGCTACGTAGCAATTGATAAGCATAATAATATGTATAAAAAATACGAGATAAACAAATACAAACAAATAATCGTACATTTTGTATTATATTTTACCAGCGCTGATAGTAACTGAGTCCACGCCGAAGGGATTGTGTATACTATTACCAATAGTTGTGCTACAGTAAAAGTACAGTAACACTACCGTGCAAGGTTTTCTTAAATTACATCTGTCTTATACTTTCTACAATATCAACTTGTTTATTGTTCAATATGTATTTTATTGCTGAGGGACTTGTTAAAGATTTATTTTGAATTGTATTACATTAGTGTCCTATGATTACCAATCGCAGAGCATTAAAAAAATACTTTTCACATTTATCGCAAAAACGTAACGACACATAAATAGATCATGATTACCTCAACAAATTAAATTAAAAAAAAATATTTTCACAGCAGTTGTAATATTATTTAAAATTTAAAGTATTGTTTTTAGAACCGCATCCGATGTGCTTTAAATATAATTCTAGTAATAAAGTAACATAATCATTTTGAATAGTGATGATGCGCTTTTAGTTTTCAGAAAAAGGATTTTGGTCTTCAATAAGGCATTTTGATTATTTGTTTTAGTTACACTTTTTCTGGGAAAACAATGAATATTTTAATCCATTCATCATAAATATGATTAGTTAAAATACTTATATGGTATATACTATATATTTACGGTTTGTATACTATTGAACCATGAATTATTTTTTTCAAAAATTCACAATAGTTTCTTTTCCCTACATTTGTAACATAATATAATTTCCTGTTTGTTTTTTAACATGCTATTTTGAAGGAATATATTTTTTTTATCCTTTTAAACTAAAAAATTAAAATGAGAATTAAAGAAAGTCCACCTAAAGGATGCTGTAGATTAAATTTAAATATTTTTATTATTTTAATTAACTAAATATAAGTTACTTAAAATATGTGTATTAAACAAGTGAAATTAAAATTTTAATTTTCAAGACTAAAATGTTTAAGATTATTTAAACTTTCTTTTTTGATTTAAATTGTTTAATGATTTTTATATGTTATTATACAAAAAATTTTGTTTTTAATTAACAATAGTTTTATTTCACACAAAACCCAATCGGGCTTTGTTACCATTTTTCAGGTGATTATAACTTTAAACCGAATTTTATGTAATAATAATATAATAATATAATTATATTATTCATTGTACATCAGTAATACTTGGGTTATTTTAATCATTAGAAGTTAATGTAATAAGTAATCGACTGGCGTATGGTCATAACATAGGTTTATAGACAAAACTAGTGTTTTATTGGAACTAATTATATTATAAGAAATAAAAGATAAAACACATTAACATTAATACAAAGTATAAGTCTATAATATAGGTAATGGGAATTTGAAAAGTTCGAACTTGGTCATGCATTTTTCGGTAAATTAATCATAAATAACTTGAGTGTTCAAAAATGTGTTAATGACATGAATTATTCATGAAATGTAAAATAAAAATGAAATGAAGTAAAGATCAACCAGTTAAAATCGTGTGCGGGGTTTCATAAAGTTTAATATCTTGTCACAGATGTTAATTGTAAAATCCTCATTTCACCGTAGTAGGGTTATGACCTATAAATTTATCTCCATATTTTAGCACGGAACAGTTATGCGTAAATTTCTGCAATCGAAAGTCGGTGTAGATGTGAAAAGTTCGTCAGGAAATTCACCAACACCATTTGTGGAAGTTTTGGGTTGAAATAACAACAAACTCCAGTTTATACATCATAAGTGTCAGAGTGTGATTTTACTGCCTATGGTGAGAATCGTTTTGAATTTTGATCATATATTTATCGTGTAAAGACACTATTCGCACTGTAGGTAAAGAAACGGTCCTATCACGCTAAAATCTCGGTGTGATCAAATATTATTTAACTATTTTTTTTTAAATTGAAGTATTTATATTGTCGAAAGCGCTCATGTCATGGCCAAATCACGATCAATTGAAACAATATTTTATCAGAGTGATACATGCCCTTTCCTAGAATACATTGTTAGCGTGGAATAAAAACGCGTACGTGTAATTTGCAATTTTTTTTGGTTTTGTAAAGCTGGAATCTCATTGCGCATGGTGATGATGATTCCTGATGGTTAGCTATCTTTGATATTAGAGTCAAAAAAGATGAGTCGCTTTCGTTGCTCAGCTCGTCAAACCGATTTAACGTGTTTCCAATTAACATACGTGGCTCGTGTATATTACGTGCGAATAAAAAAAGATTTATTAATTTTTTTTTTCAGTGTTTTATTTTAATTTATTTTGGTTTTATTCATCTAAATAATTTGTATAAAAAAACAGAGTGGCCAAATGAACTTATTTCGGAGTTTCTTGAACTCTGAAAATAAGAACCATGCACCTAGAATCCCAAAAATCTACAACATAAAGTTTAGAATGCTATGCAAGTTTCGAGTGATAACATTTTAAAAGATCTGTCATCATTTTAAAAATTCACTTTACACTATAATATAATGTGCCGCAGCATTCGAAATTTCATCTTGATTATAAATTTTAAAAAATTTTAATTGAAAAACTAATAACAATAATAAATACGAAATCAGTCTTGTATTCCGACGAGAAGCAGCAGACAGTGGCTTAGCAATCACTGGCGGTTCTGAAGACGCGCTGAGCAACGCGTCGTGGGATTACTATGAACGTGCAAAACCTCTTCAGAGAGGTTATAGAGCATAGACTCGGCTTGTCTAGGTGTGGTTAGATTTGGTTAAAATTTTATGATATTTTGTCAATTTTCCATGGCGAAGCACCATCTGGTGAATTAAAAAACGTTTGAAATCATATCTATGTAAATACAAATGCTTGATAATGTCTGTACTTTGTGATGATCTAGTAAAAAATGACCAGATCGTAACCGTACACTAAGACCGTTCAAATATGGACTATTATGTCCATATTTTTTCAAATAGTCAAATATTGACTATTATGTCAAATATGAAGTATTATCGAAAAAAACAATTTTATTTTTATATTTATCATTCGTTGCGCCAAGCACAGTAATACTATGGAACATACTCGGAGTGCCTAAATATATTATAAATTTCAAAATTTTCATTCACGTTATAAGTTGTTGTGTTTATTTTTTATTTTTACTTGAACTTGAGATATATTTTTAAGTATAAATATAAAAGTTACATAACATGTATCGGTGTAAAATGGCTATGATTGTATAAAAATAAAAAAATGTTGAAATGGGAACGATAAAAAACATCAAAATTCAATAATGATCACTTAGGAGTATTGTTTAATATTATTACTATTCTTAAGCAACAATTTAAAATGCAGCAGACACTGTAAAATTTTATGTTAGCTGATTTAAAAAAAAAAAAAAAAAAAACATTTTCTTGAAAAATGTTGTTTATAGTTTAGGAAGGTATTTCCATACATGCATATTATAAGCACTCGAACGCATACTTTAATATAATGTTATAATACGGGTTGTCATTCCAAATGTTCGCTCACGCGTCAATGAAAATGCTGGCCAAGGATTTCGTAAAAAAGTTCAATATAAAAATAAAAATATCATGGATTACTTTAAAAGCAGACAACTACATAATATTTAATATACTTTGTCCGACGATTTATCGCGCTAGGTGATGTTTAGTTTTCATATGATTTATTCATCGTATTTCAACGTCAATATTTTTATACGGAACAACATTCATTTTTAATTTAATTTATTCTATTTTTAACTATCCATTTATTTCACCTACCGACAGTTATACGTGTATTGTGTTCCCGCGAGTTGGTGACTTATGAATTTTTCGCACCCGTGACTTTTCCATGCAGACAAAATTTGACATTTATAATCACATACTTTGTAAAAAATTGTATTTTTAAAAACTGATTATGCAATTAACAAATCAATCAAAAATGATTCGGAAAATTCGGTTACAGGGAAATTATTGAAAATAATATTAGCCGTTATACGACTAGTGATGGTAAGAATAAATATTTTGAAATACTACTGGACTTTATCACGTGAACATTTTATGTTTTCTGTGAGCTTACAGAAAATATAGCAAGACTGTATTAGAAAATTAGTAGCCGTTTAACGTTTTTATGTATCTATGTATTACGAAACCACTTGGGAAATTCAGTAAGAAATTAAAAAAATAAATATATTTTATGCTACTAAAAAAATAATGAAAAATACAGAATTTAAAATTAGATTTATCTAAAATTGTTTTTCCCCCATTGCGAGAAAGGTTTTTGGTTATTAGTGCAATATTTGTATGTATATAAAGCTGGAAACTTTAAATCGTAGCAGTAAAACAATAGTTTATAGATTTTTTTTTCTTAGAAAAATATTAAATATAGTAAATTTCAAATGCATAAAAACTTCTCAATCGATTCTCCAATTATCTTATTTGAGAAATAGTGACCTAAATATATTTGTCAACAAATTAGCCATTTTGTGATTATAGCATGCATTTGAATTTTATATTTATTGTATTTTATCCTTTTATTTCATAAACGGTTTATGTTCAAAATCACGGACTGCACATTAAAGTCGAACTTTTAGTGATGAACCTATCTTTTTCTTACAATTTTATGGAATCGTTGAGGTTTTTTTTCGTAGGTATCTATTTAAATAGCTTAATTTATCAAAATTATTGTGACCTAAATTCATCAATCCCCACTCTTATAATATTTATTACAATATTTACAATTATTATAAAGATATAACAATACGTTATTTATATATATATATTTTTTAAATGTTATGCGTTGTGTTCAATTATAAATCAGAATGAATTTAATTTAATTTAGTTTTTAGCTACCTATATAAAATAATTGTTTTGATCATTTTAAATTATTATTTATATTTATATAATTCAATTAATTAAACATGATTATTTATTGGTTATACTCGAGAAATCTATTTCCGTTTAAATTGAATCAATCGGTATCTATAATAATCCCAATGATTCTCTTCAGTAATTAACTATGCCCATGTGCCTTTTCATATCATATTTTATTTTTCATATAGAATAGTATTAATTCCGCATTTTTAAAGACATTATCAGTATTTATTGTTTCGATCGAAAAATAAGATTTTCTCAAACACTACTCCCGTAATTATTTCGTCTTGTATGAAACCTGATTACCGTTTGAACCTGTAATAATGTGTTATACAGCGTCTATTTATATTTGACAAACATAATATTACGGATTTGATGAACAAAAAACCTTATTAAATTTAAATTGGTACTATTCAGTGTATAATGTGTTCTTTATGATCTACCTAGAGAAATATATAACTGTAGAAGATCTCATTCTTAAACATAATGCAAACAGTCCGCATATACTGCATATTATTATCTGGTTGATGTTTTTATGATTAATTTATCGTATATAATATTTATATAATAATAAAATTCAGTTTTTCTTAAAATCGTATTTCCGCTAGCGTCTGGCACTTTTCATTTATTTCTTATTGCTTTTCGAAAGCATTCGACTGTTTGAACTAAATCCGTCTTGTGTATTTCCTATCAACATCGTTTCCCCCACGATTTACTTTATTTTGATAACATTCGCGTAGGCTTAAATTGGTATCTTTTCATAAGTATTTGCAGTTTATATTAATCTCTCTTTTTTTACATTTTCTCATTTCAATAACGATAGTATTTTCTGCCTCATTTTCTCTACGAAAAGATTATGTTTAAAAATATACATAGAACTCACAATCAATATAGATACTAATAATATATATAAATAGTAATTTTTTTAAAATTATTATTTTTTTTTTGTCATTTTTTTAGCGTTTATTGTTCAATTAGGATCAACAGTTTCTAAACATGATATAGATTACTTTATCAATTATTTTATTTTCTTTGCACTAGGGGAAGTAAATTGCCTATTTTCACTATGTCAGCTGTCTGTAACCTCACATTTAGAAATCAGTTTAACCACAATGTATAGGACATAAGATAATTCAGTCAACCATCATGTGCATGCTTCGATTAGCCCCAATATACTGTGGTTAAATTCACCATTATAAAATTAACCCAATATCAACTGAACCTGACGAATTTGTGTTCAAAATAAATCAGTCAACCATCATGTGCATGCTTCGATTAGCCCAAATATACTGTGGTTAAATTCACCATTACAAAATTAACCCAATATCAACTGAAACTGACGAATTTGTGTTCAAAATAAATATCTGATACATGATTTTATCTAAATACATGAAGAAGAATGTTGAATTCGTAATGACACAGTGATTTAACAAAATTTTTTTGTGCATTAAAAACCTGTAGTTATTTTCAGATTTTCACTTATTACTATATTTTTGTTTTCTTAAAGTTTTTAAACATTTATATTTAATTCGAACTTAAAATTATATTATAATATAATACGATGAAAACAAATTTCAAGCTCAAACCCTGTGAAAATTATACCAATGAAAAAAATATAATAAATCAATATAAATAAAAATATAAACTGTTGTAATAATAAATATTTACTAATAATAATACTGAACTCTGGTATTCTATCTCATCAAGTTCTATGAATACATACAAATGTAAAGTTAAAATGGAATAAAAAAAAATGTTGTTTTATTAATATCGTTTGTGATAAATTTCAATCAACAATGCGTAATTGGGTCATTGAAAAAATACATCTCGTTATAGGATCACGATAATGCTGCAACCGATATTTTTTTACATCAAATTGAGATAAACAGGCAAGCTAGACTTGCAATGGTCCATGATAATATGGTATCGTTTGGGTTGAGCGAACCGACCCTGACGACGAAAAAACAAGATTAAATAGGAGAACAGGGTGCGGCAGGATGAATGGTTTTCGAGAAAAACCTGACGTACTGCAGTGTTTCGATTAAAAACTGCCTTGCGTCGTTGTACTTTCGTTTCTACCAACCCTCTCACCTTAGAATATTCGTAGGTCAAAAGTAATTTTTACAAGAAACGATTTTACGGACATTGAGAAAACGACTCGACAATTTCGAATAGCCAAGATAATGGAACTATACGTGGACGAAACGCACGCATCAGCACACGCTGTCGAGAGTCATACGCGCACAGAGATGACATGTAACGGGTCCGAAGAACCGAAGGATCGAAATGTTTCGTCCTGCATGAATACGGCCAGGAACAGGAGAGGAAAAGGACACGCCCGTCATTGGTATCGAAACATCGAAAATGCCCACTTCAGTTGTGTCCACCGTTCAGTCTTCGTTCTCTCTTCGAATTCGTTGAATCTACGCGCAGCCCTGTGCGTACCGTAACAATGACTATTAACGTATACAGGCAAACTCTATACATGCACATGCATTGTTCATATATATATTTAATATATTGATTTAGATCTTGAACGAAATGAATAACATTTCGGTTTTGTATAGGACGATGCGTTTTTCATTCTCTGATTTTTTTTTCTTTTTTTTTCATTTATAAGTTACGATGATTTATGCGTGACGTGTTCACCCGGAAGGAGTTTCTTCGTTTTATGTAGACGTAATGTATATACACAGATCGGTTAGAAACCTCATCTAGTAAGGAAATACATTCCGAAGAAGTCGTTTTTCGAGTTTCGGAAAAGTTAAAAATGACAAAAATAATACGTCCTTAAGAAAAAATATCCCATGATATATATATTGAACTGTCCATTTTTGATAAATTTGATATCAATACTTTTACAGCAATGTTCAGAACAAAATAATTTCCAAGAAACTGTAAATCAATGTTTGTACGACTATTTATAAATTCTATCAATTCACTTCACCCACGCATATTGTTATCACTTACAATACCATGAAAATAAAAAGATTTGGTGGGCGTGCCACTGTTTTCCGAGTGAAAGATATTGGTTACAAGATTGTTATTAAAACGTGTTTGTTTAGTAAGGTATTTTTGCAGCCATAATTTTTTTTTGTTGCAAGAATTCTACATTTTTAAACAAAACAATTTTAATCGAATAAATGTATTACATTGATTATTATTAGGGCAGAGAACTTGTAGCTCTAAAAAATCGCCAAATATGCAGTTATATACACAAAATAAGCATTAAAAGTATGTATTTAAAAATTAATAATATGCTTTAAAAATATACATTTTAAAATGAATATTTTGGAAAAAAAAAAATTATTTTCTTCTGTAAGTACCTATTTATTTAATGAATATGTTTTATTTAAAGTTTAAGTACAACTTACATGTTACAATAAATATTGAATTATTTGAATTTATAGGTTTATGTGTTTTAACCATTTAGTTATAGGTTTTGGAGGAAGTGAAAAATCAGGTGTGAGGTGTCGTATTTTTAAATATTATTACACGAGAAAAAAAAATACTTTATAATTTAATAACATTATTTATTAAATAACATTATTTTGATTATATGAAAAAATAAATAAAAACGTCGACGAAAAAATATTGATTAAATGATGAATTATTTAAAATATGCATCTAAAAGTATAAAATGAAAAAAATATGCCATAAAAACCAAAAAAACTCAAAATATGCATTTATATGCAAAATAGAATTTCAAAACTAGCTTTGTGAAAGTATGAAACGTATTTGTTTCGTACTCTGCTATTTTTGTAACAGTGCTAAAAAAATAAGCAAATGTAATAAGTCCTCTGCCTTAATTATTATATATTTGACTTCATAAAGGTTTAAAATTCGAGTTGTGATAATCTTAGGAGTATATTGTATTTTGTTTTATTATAATCTTGGTTTTGCGGGTATTAAATTTCTTAACGTTTACTCGGTGTAAAACTAAAATCAGACATTATTTATCAAAAATGCATTTCAAAATGCGTGACTCACAACTTTTCACCGCAAGCACTAACAATTTGTATACGAACTCACGTATATATTTTAAAAACTCCTTTGGAGATACCAAGTGGATCAAGGTAAGGTTTTGTATGAAAATATAATCAGTAAAATAAATTTATATTTTATTTTCTCTTAGTAAATTCGCACTGGTAATCTCATAGAGTTTATTCTAATTTTAAAAATCAGAATCGGATGAACATGTTCAATATTTCATATTAACAAAATATTCGAATACTTTTGAGTTTAAAATATATGTGATATGTAACCCTCCATGGCCAATGACAAAATATTAAAACCTTATGTTTTTAAATAAAATAAACATACCTAATTTAAAAATTAAAAATACTAGATACTTTTTTGTTATCACCTCGCCAGTACACCGTAAAAAATTTATCTCCCCACCACTCTTGTTTGTTATAGCTGCACCATATAACTATATTACGCTCTTCCTATAACTGTCGTGTTTAATTCGTAATAAATGATCTACTTTATCTGATTCTATCAATTATCTACGTAATGTATGTGTATGGAAGTTAGATCATAATAAAGAAATTGGTGCTCCCCAGTATTTTTGTCAAAATAGATGAAAGTTTTTTTTCAATTTTCAGTGTCGTGACTGTGACTTGGTGGTAGAAAAATGTGGCCCGCTAAAAAAACTTGCAGCCCTATTTTAAAACTGAAATGGTGCCCCTGAAATAGGGGAGGGGTTTCAAGATGCACAGAAGTAGGCGTGGATGTCGCTACGAGTAACATTAAAACATTCATTTGATAATAACTGATAACATTTCATCGGCTTATGTAACTTTTAGGAAGAAAGCTTGGAGGAGAGAGAGAAAATTTACAACACTGACTCTATCGGTAACAAATGTAATTGACCATGTTATTGAGCTAAGGAGATTAAATTGTCTGCAATGCTTATGGAACGTTCAGCATCTCAATTAAATTTAAAACATACTTAAGGTATTATAAAATATAAAAAAAATGTGAAATAAACAAAAATGATTTATTTTTTGAAGTAGGCAATGTAAAATAATGTGTAATATAAATTTTAAAATTCACATTGCAATATACAATTTTTCCTTGTCACAATTTAAATTAGTTTTCTTGGGTAAAGTAATCTCCAGTTTAATACGCTATTTTTAACTAGTCCTTAGGAAAGCGACTTAAATATATTCTACTATATGTGAAATTGAAAAATACATATTATTAGATTTCAAAAAACCAAAGGATTTTAAAATGTTCATATTGTGTAATCGAATTGGTTAGCAAAATATTTAATATATTTTACTTTGATTTAATTCGAAAATATTATAACATATTATACTTTATTGAGCAATATGGAACATCATGAATCATTATGTTGTATATTTTAAAACAATAAGGCTTCAACGATTAATTTTAAGAAAATTATTGTAAATCAAAAATGTAAGGATATTTGACTCAATCATATGGATACACTAAATTTATTCAATCTAAGCGTAGACGTTTTTGGTCAAACAAGAAACTATTCAAAAATATGTTATCACAAAATTGAGTAAAATTTGTTGTACTCATATGTTACGTATATTATACTGAATATTTTCAATCACATAAAAAAATAAACACTCTAAACCTCTTATAGTGAAATATAATGATATGAAACATTTAAATATTATGTATACACGTTTATGTTATTTTTCCATTAAACAATCTTCTGTTATGGATATAAATACAATTTAAATATGTTGTATGCTATATGTATATTACCCAATCAGTCGAATATAACGCTGAACACAGGCTGACTAACTGAAATTGAATAAGGCAAAAAGTACGATATACCTACGTTTCGTTTTGATACAAAGAAGAATATAGATCCTATTTGTGTTATTGTGTTCGATTGAATTTGATATAGGTATTTTGGTTTTGATAAAACTATATTCTCATTGTTATTATTATAACTTATTGTCTTGAAAATAAATAATAAATCAAATATTGTAAGTATTATATGCAACAATGCGTAATCGATAAACATAGTAAAACATTGTTATATAAAATTATTCATATTTTATATTAATTAAACTCGAATTTCGTTTTTTGAATTAAGCTAAACATTTCATCGGAGATAATTTTTCGGCACGTAATACGAATGAATATAAATTGAATAACAAAATTTTCAGTAGACTCGTATATGTTGTAAATTTTGAGACTATAATATGGTTACTATGTATAGATTATTTTATGAAAGTAATTTACACATACAATAAGAGTATAATATTGTTTATATCGAAAAATTAATTTTGAATAAATCAAATTTTATATAAATATATATATATATATATATATATATATATATTCAAACAAAATTATAAGTTCTAAACAATTTAACGATATCGTCGAATACTCTGCATGAATGCAAAATCACACGGAATAAAATATTATCGTACAACGAATTTTGTTGTGCTACAATAACCATTTTATGGGAAATCATAATGTTCTGTAACCACTTCGAGTAAAGAATATTATTTTATTATACTCTTAGATTAACAAATAGCTGTTTTACATATCGCATTATACGAAAACCTTTTTGTTCCCATATATTATGTATAACCATTATTATTATTATTATTATTATTATTATTATTATTATTGCATACATTATTTTGAAATGTTCTATGAAAATTCAACTTTTACCGTCACAACTCTTAAGCCCAATGCAATAGTCGTTCGATTTTATTCCAAAACGCTAGAAATCGACTGGAGTCACAAGGGACTTGGAGAGTTTTAATGTAAACGCGTGGAACACATATATTTAATTAAAAATACTTACGTTAGGGTAAATGTTGCTGGTCAAAAATGTTTTTGGCCATATTAAACATTCAGTATATCATTTCTCACCACAAGATTTATTTGCTTTCCAAATATGGTAATAGTAGTGATGGTAACGGTGAAGTGGATATCCCATTTTGATAATTAAAAAGTATCACTACGCATATAATAGTGGCGCTACCACCCTCTATTCGGGCAATAAAGGAATGAATTAAAATTTAATGAACTGAATAATATTCAATAGCTAAATCATGGACCATATTATTGAATTTTCGCCTTTATGTTTAAGTTTTACATGAACCTTCTATTATAGATTTAGCCCAAATATAATATTGTAATACCTATTGATTTTATAATTTTGACTGTACAAAGTACAATAAAATTTTTTCAATAATCTATGAAATCCATGCATTTATTTTAGTAAGCGAAAAAGTATTTTCTATTTAAGCGCAATATGATGTATGTAAAATGTAGAATATTGTTGAGTCTTAATTATTATCTTTTAAATATTACTATGTACTTTCAATGTATTCATTTTGCAATTATAAAATGAAATAGACCGACAAAACAAAATTATTTAAACAAATAATACAATATATATTTTCGTGCATTTTATACTTCAACATTCATGAATTTGGTTACTAAAATGAATTTGTACTGTGTGCTCTTCACTTATGGAAATATTGTAAAACATCAATATTTTCCTTGTAATATGATTCCTGTATTTTCTAGGGAAACCGTTTTATTTATTATCATAATATAAAATACAATATATGTTTATGCATAGGGAAACTGAAAGTGAGTCCAATTTGTCAGAAGGCAACTATATTGGTAAAAAACTAATCGAATTGAAACACATATTTGCTACTACGATTGTCATATTACATTACAAATGTAATACAAATACATAAAAATTCATGATGAATATAATTAAATAATATATTAAACATTTATGTTGATGTATAAAATTAATATAAATTTCATGAAATCCAACAATTTAGACTCAAGTTTTTCGTTATCATAGTTACGTATTGTATACGAATTATCGGTGAAATACTAAGTTTTCTATAATATATTACTCGTCATTGTTATATTATAATTTCACACTACGGAATACTTTTAGATTAATATTTAATGACTAAAACGTGAGTAATACGAATGATTGTGCTTCATAGAAATAGTAATCTATTCTAAAAAATCGTCTTAGAGTCTACGGCTATCGCTTTATCCGAAATAGTTTATAATTTATTATCAAATCTTATTCGATGAATATAAGTATGTTATTTATATAGTACGTCAAGAATAAATTAAATATCTTCTGGTCAGTAACTATATCAATTACCAAAAATATAAATTTAAAAGTATGATCAGAGGTGGTTGGCAATTAAGTTTAAACGAATTTTCATTATGAAATCACGTAAAAACAAGTTATACAGTTTTAGACGATCAAGGTGTAATTTAAGAATCCCTATCAAAAAATGATAGGATGTAATATAATCGTTTTCACATTCTATATTATTTTTCGATTAAAGTTTCGTTTGCAGATCGTTAACAGAGTTTGTCAATTACTGATAGGGTTTTATTTTCAATTAAATTAAATTTTCCACTATACTTGATTACATCGTATACATATTATTAAACATTAATCATAATCAGTTTTATAAAGCCATATACTGCTTGTTTGTCATATTCGCAAAGCGATATTATATAATATAATATTTTATAATTGACTTTAATTGATTCAAAACGTAGGTTATAAAATAATGTTACCCCTTAACTTATTCAAATTCAACGCCCATACACCATATTGTTTAAAAAAAATTATGATTTTTAAGTGTTTAAATTTTTAATGGAATTTTGTTTTTTTTTTCAAAAATCCTTTTAAGAAACATTTACTAATTTACGGGCCCACCAACATTACACTAGTGTGTTAGGAATGTCGACGAATATATATTGTATAATTGCATTGTAATTGCGAAAACTCCACCCAGAAATCAATATTGAAATCATGTCCCTAATTAGTTCGCTATGCTAAATATTACAAAACTACCCAGATTATTATACACTATTCAATAATATACATTAAACAAAAAATATTCAATTGAACTTTTTTTTTATTCGAAAAATTCGAAAAAAAAAAAAAAAAACCTATATTATATTTCAATAATTGTATTGATATAATAATACACAAATATAATAAAAAATGTAATATAAAACATAAGTAATTGAACCATAACACTTTATAAAATCAAGCATAGAAAATTTTATTTCGTCTAATGACATCGTAAAAGATCAATATGTGAAGTTAATCTTATCAAAATAATCATTTTTGAATAGATGATTGCAGAAACGTCAGTAGTCAAAAAATGTATGAAATAGAGATATTAGTAAAAACGTATACTAGTCATGTGTTTCTATGTGTTTAGTATAAAAACACAGAATATTATTATTTATTTATTTAATAAAATAAGTATAACTATATACATTTTTACACTCAACGCATAGAAATACATGACTAGTATACATTTTTACTAATATCTTCATTTCATAAAATATGTGACTTCGTGACGTTTCTGCAATCATCGATTTATCTGATGTATCATCATGCGTTTTTATTTTCTGAACATAATCCAATCAACATTTTGTTAGAAATTGCTACTTAACCTTTTGTGGTTTTTTGTAAATCGACTTTGTGCTTTAAATATGTATACTAAAATATCACTTGTTAATCACATTAAAATCAATGAGCAGTTACATAGGAGTTTTTGGAATACGAGTATTTGTTGTACTAAAAAAAAAAAAATCTCAATCGTATTCTTAATATTTAACGAGGCAACTGCTGTTAAGGTTGTTTTGGTGGAATTTTACTGTCAAAAAAGTACCTATAGTAGAGAAAAAACGTTAATGTTATATCATTTCACGTTTTATAAAATCTTATAAAAACTACAATGAATGTCTGAAAAAAATAATCCTTCAAACGATAAAGCGATCAATACAAAAATAGTATAATATTACTAAAGATGAGTTTATTATATTTGAGACTCTCGTAATCATACGAATTTTTAAGTACTCACACCGTATGAGGGTTTTTTGTGTAAAGTAAAAATGAATAAAAAATATAAATGTCTTCTAAATTTTAGTAATTTTCTTTTTTTATATTTATAATTTTAGGTGTCTCAAATGTTAATTTTTCGGTTGTCAGGCTAATAAATATCCGTGTGCCTATATATTTTTTATAGTACGGTGAAACTTGATTCAGTTAGAATATTTTGAAACATAATGGCAAAAGGAGTCAAAGCAACTCATTTAATACGTCTCCGTTAATGTTATCGAAATATTCAGGTACAATGTTTGCACCACGAAATTACACTTTTTACAGTATCTTTTATAGATGTACTCGATAACAATATTGTACATATTGACCTTTAGTGCAAACGAGTTTTATTGGTTTTTAGCCTCTTGCTTTATAAAAAAACATAGTCGCCGTAAGAAATAAAGAATATACGTACTAGAGAAAAACCTTATCAAATTTTGAGTCAATAATAATGTCTACACCAAAAAATATAAAAGTAAAAACACTTTTTTAAAGACTTTTTTCTAAAAGTTTATCCTAATATTATATCATAGTATTTTGTTTAATTTATTAATAAATATAAAAAAAAGTTTTTTTTTAAAATCTTTTTTTTTTCAGCTCTAGATTTGACTATTTTTATAGTAATATATAAAATATTCTTTATTGGAAGGAGAACAGTCGTTTCGACTGTTCGTTTGGAAAAATATTTATTAAATATCTTTGTCATATTCATAATAGGTAAAATTTATAAAATCAAATCAATAATGTTTTTACCATGTGATTAAAATTAAATTCAACCTTTACTAAAGATTTATTTTATAATTAATTTTTCATTGTATTATTATTTATTCTAAATTTAAATTCTATACTATTATCCATCAATAAACTTTAAATTATATATATAATATAATAATATATATATTTATTGTTATTGTCATTATGATTGCGTCAAGATTATAAAGGTTTAATTTTTTTTTAATTTTATAATTGGTATTGTTTATATGACAGTTATGATCTTGAATATAGTTATTTTATATTTTAAAGCATTATGAAATATCGTATATTATAATTAAAAATTATCAACTTTATAGCTCATTTATATAATATTTGTAAAAAAAAAATTAATCACTGCTATAATGATTCTGAAAATTAAGTAAAAATAATTGTTCCCCCTCACTAAATGAAGCATAGCTACAATAATTTAATTAATACATTTTATATTACTTACAGAGAACGGTAATGTTTTGTAGAATTAATCAATTGGAAATAATAAAATAGAAATTAAAAAATGGTAAATATTAAATACTTTATAGACTTTATTAATTTAGGGCAAGAGTGACCGACCTCAAATAGTTAAGAGAAGGGCGAAGGAAAAAAAGAAAAAGCAAAATAAGAAGAATAAGACTCTATTGACTTTGTATATACCTGGTGATTAATTTTTAATTCTATAAGCTTAATATTTGATTACAGTGTTGTTATTAAATTGGGTATGATAAGACATTTTTTTCAGGTAACTTATTGCAGTATTGGCTATTTATTTTTTATTTTCTTATAAATATAGGGAATATAAGTACAGTAAAACATATAGTATTGGTATATATTTCACATATTTTTCTTACTATTCAAAATGTATGTATTATAATCAAACTAAACAAAAATTATAGCAATTCCGTACATTTTTATACTGCTTTATTGATAATTTTGAAATGCTTTTGCGTAGGTTTATACAATCAAATCTGCGGATGTTTGAAATTTCCATTTCACAAGAAAATTAAACTTACATATTATAGAATATTTATAACATAAATATAAAATAATAAAATCAAGCCGGGTGGTATTTCAAAATTGTTTTAAAAGCTGTCATTGAATATAATTTTAATTCTTTTTTCATTGGACTTATGTATATTGATACTTATACACGGAAAACGTTATGTAAGAGTTAAAAAACAAATTTTGTCAAGGAATGCGTGTTACCAAATACTTTCACTTTTTTGATGTTTTCAACTGATTAATATTGGAATTTAATAACCTTTGATATTTTTAAAGTATAGTTTTCATTTAAAGGTATTGCCGTTGTCAGTGGCGGATTTCCTAATATGCAGTGTAGGCAGCTGTCTATGGCGGCAAAACTTAAGGAACAGCATATTTTTAATTGTTCATAAAAATACATCATTCGTCTAAAAAAAGAAACGGGAAATTCTTTATTTTATATTAGCAAAAATTGAAGTAAAGTTTAATCTTAACTTTCCAAAGAAAGTTTTTAATAATGCTGGTATATAAAAATTATCATTGTGCGTTTTCATTATAATTTGGTGGACATCCATTGAAATATTTCTAAATAACTAAAAGCGAGAAAAAAATTGTCAAAATGTGTGATTAAGTTACTATTATAATTAATGATTCCGGTAGTAAATCGTTGTGCTTATAGCCGCAAAAATTTAAATCTTCTTTTGGCTGTTTTGTTCCATAGCATCCGAGTTGGGTCTCGAGTATTAGGTACTAATCTAAGGTAGTGTAATAGATGGGTACCGGATTCTTACAAATACTACATGAGTTAAGTCCCGTATTTTTATAGATACTACACTAATTGGGTCCTGAATTATTTTAGGTATTACGCGAGTTCCTGAATACTTTTTGGTAAGTACTACATTATACTAATATTTTCCTTCCCATTTTAACAGACTTAAGACTGTCTATGATCTATTTAGACCACAGGTATGGTTAAAAATGTTTTTTATAGTTTTTTTTTTTTTTTTTTGTTTTTAGTTTCTTTTCTATTAAAATACAAATTATTAGAATTGTGTTGGTAAAAATATAAAAAAAAAAATTAAAAATTAAGTATAAAAATACATATTATATAATATAATTATAGCCATATAGGTAAATGAAAAAATAGTAAAAATGTTAAAATCATTATATAATATAAATAAAAATTTACGGAAAAAAAACTAAAAAAAAAAAAACTATAAAAACATTTTTAATCATATCTGTGATCTAAATAGATCATGAACAGTCCTAAGTCTATTAAGATGGAAAAGAAAATCTTAGTATAATATAGTACTTGCCAAAAAATATTCAGGAACTAGTGTATGCCTAAAATAATTCAAAATCCAACTAGTGTAGTACCTAAAATAATTCGGGACCCAATTCAGATGTGGCCTTTTGTTCAATACTAATATTAGTTGTATTTTAAACGAACAGGAAGTTTGTTCAATATTTTACTGAAAAAAAAACACATATTACTATCGCATTTATAATTTTTTCGCTTTATCTCTATTATATAAAAATATATTTTATAGAAATAATTGCGTAGTTATTGCATTGGCAATGTTCAAGATATGATATTTCAAGGCAAAATATCAGTATTACTATTAAAAGTAATTTGTCTCTAAAAACACTACGTTAGGGCGTAATTTTCTAGTCGGCTATAGTACCTAATGTAAAAAAAAAAAATTAAGTTGTAAAAACACGTATGCACCTTAAGCTTTCCTGGAATGAATATTTAATTAGAAAATATAACAGTTTTTATTAATTTCATATTTTCAGGGAAGCAAGTGATTAATAATTAGTAAGTTGTAAAAGAAGAAAGTGCGCAATGTATACTAAATAGGATTTCAACAAATTCTTAAACATTGTTGGGACAACTTTGGTCGATTTGGATATTTTTATTTTTATTTTTTTTATTCAAAGATGCTAATATCATTGATGTTATCTTAAATGTAATGATAATCATGAGAAAATTCTATTACATCCCAATACGACCGAATCGAAATGAGGGTTTAGCGACCAACACTCTTCATTCTTGAATTATTCGTGTAATGACGCATTTTATGTTCATTGCTACATTATTATTTGTATATCTATATCTATTCCGATTTATATAGATTTGTTTTAATTAATTCATATATAAATAATAAACAAACAAGAAAAATGTTTATTTTTAATTATCAGACTGCAGTGGATATCTGCTACGGTATGATCGAAAACGGACAATTTTTTTATTCTTATACTTCAAACTAACTAAAACAGTGATACAGCAATTTTTATTCTTAAAAATAAATCTTTTTAGTATTGACCAACTGTATTGATTCAATATTAATTGTAAATTATAAAAATGTGTGTATGGTTTAAGTATACATATCTGAAATAATTTAAAGTATACAAACAACAAAAATGTTAAATAAAACTGACTGTAAATTATAGGAAATAGAGGTACTGACATAATTTTAACCAACAAATGGCTAATAATTTAAAAATCAAAATCAACAGTATTAATGAATGGTACGAAAAGAAATTTTGTATCAAGAACAAATTTGTTACTTTCATTAGTTTTGAGAAATCGTTTTTACGCGATGAGGAAATTCACTTCATGAACACCCGTAACATATTAACATTTATTAGTTACATAAAACTCGTAATATATAGGTACATAAATCCTGCCTGAAGTAACATACTATGCGAATGAATTTACTCACCGTTTCATGTAACGTGCGAAACAATACGAATTTTGGACAACTTGGATCGTGTTTAGGAACATAGTTTAATGGACACTTCACTAGTAACTGGCAATCTGTTCGTAAATAAGTTATGGCAGATCACGTGAATAACATTTCATCAGATATTTTTAATTTTAATCAGCACACAGATCAAATTAAATTAAATTTTGTTTCCCTTATCCGGTTGGTATAAAGGCTATAATACGATGGACAAGGTAAATTCCTCCTTAAAAAAAAAATGTCTCAAAGCACACGGCAATATAATTAAGTCAACAAAACATCGAAACCGATCAAATAGCTTAACATATTAACTCGGTTCAAAAACTACAAGAATCTCAAATTTCTACTGTAGATTTAAATTATAATTACGTTTCGAAAACAAAGAGTACACCACACTGGTTTTCGATTAGAATCGTTTTCTTAGCGTGTGATTTTGATGGCTTTCAAAATGTAAAAACTCTTCGTTACGAGCATTCACGTCGACCCGTCCAATGTGCATACCAATGTTCCATACCGTTTTCTGATAGTGTATACATAACAAATTCAGTGGCATAGCAAGCCCATAACGAACAGAGCCTACGCCAGTGGCGCTAATTGCAAAGGGGTGCAACATCGTGCATGGTTCGTATTTTTATTTTACTCTCAAAATAAAAATTTTCCATTACATTTTTAAAATATGTAGGAAAAATATTAATGAATTCGCCATTTTTAAAGCGAAAATAGCAAATTTTCACATTTCAAAATGTACAATGTAATAGTAACTTATAAATATAAGTTGTATTAAAAAAAATCAGCAAAATTAAAGGTTCAAAAATATATCATCACATCAAAACTTTAATTGGGTAAAGGCGTTTTCTTCTAAGTTTTCCAGGGGTGATAGCGAGTCTTCCAACGCCATTGAACAAGTTTCACACGCTTTTATTGCATAGAGATCGGGTGTGTTACGGAAAAATGGCATCGCGCATAGACAATAATTCGGCGTGTTATTGATATTTTATCTGAGGAACCTGAAATGGTCTGAAACATATTCCGAGGAACGCTGAATCATGCGTATAAGTCCTATCGAAATTGGTCGAGCGGATTTTATTCGATACGCGGCCGAACATACCGCACGTGCATTTCCTTTTATACACTTATGTATATGTTTATAAATTGGTTACAACCGTACGCGTGTACATCACAACTTATAGACAGCATTTTTCATGGATAGTTAAATCCCAACGTATTCACGATGTAACATTCTTTCCCTTTGCATGGTCAATACTTATACGACTTCTTATGGTGGAAATAACACTGTTGTTATCGATACATATTTTATTTTTTATTTACAACGCTGTCTTTCCAAAAAGAGTTACACTGTTTAGCAACACAACCATGCAACTATTGTACTTTAAACGATCGTAGGACGTACCGAGCTTAATGCTTTAAGATTTAAATTATTTTAAAAAACAAATTTTTCGATGAAACTAATTAAAAAAGCTATTTTAAATGTACAAAACAAAAATATGAACATTTATTTCATGTATAAAAATAAATAAATAAATGCTTAGGCTGGAGTATAATTTAATTTTTAACTCGAATCTGGTCAAATCTAATAATACTCCAGGCCACGCATTTATTCGTTTATTTGTTTATTAACTGCTATATATAAACTATTTATTTGCATATTCATTTACAAGTATAAAAGTATTAACAATTTACTAATTTTATTTTATTTTTACTTCTTTAAAAAAGATACATTTTTTTATTAAAAATAATTGTGGAATATTCTTTCTATGATATCGTCTACACTTGTAATTACTTCCAACGTCAATTATTTTTACATAAATTAAATGATCAAATTATTATCATTTAAAATAATATTAACGTATTTATTAGGATGTTTTCATTCGTTTTAATTTGGCATATTTATTATTATTTTTCTTCGCTACAGATGTATTATATTACATTGATATAACGTGCTATTATCACGTATTGTAACCAGTGGTGTACCGGTAAATATATTTATTGATATACGCACTAAATAAATATTGATATTAATCATAAAAAAATTTTCTCGCTACGTTCGTAGAAATTAAATGTATATAATTTCTAATAAGACTATAAAATACAACACCACAAGATATACATTTGCCACGCGTTATAAATTGCATGGTGCAGATTTAAGAACCATGAGCTGAATGTCTACAATCAATATTATATTTAATAACATATTTTTCCAAATGTTATTTACTAAATTTAACTTAAAATACATTAAACACAGTTTAAACACACAATCTTCAATAGATAAATATTTCATTCAAACTTCATAGTTCATAAAATATTTATCTAATGGACTGTTTAATTATTTCAAGTTATTTTAAAAGCGTAAAATAATATTTTACATTATGTATACGCTGAAAATCGAAAATCTGCTGATGGCTATATGGTGTATACCCGTGTATGCGTACCAATACACCTCTGATCGTAACGATTCGTGATTCATATTTTAGAATACATGATGTGCTACTAGGTGTTGAAAATATGAAGTTAATCAAACTGTTTTTATCCATGCCACCATGAAGACAATATATTCAAATGTTAATTAATATTATTATTTTAGGAAACGCGTAAAAAATCAAATCTTATCGTTTGTTCGTCTTTGTTATTCAACATTATTGTGGTCGAGTAAAATTGAATAATTGCAACAAAGGCAATGCAAAAATAACAATATTCCCTACTTTTCCTCCAATCCAATTTGTATAACCACTGTTTTTGAAGAGAAACCTTTATTTTTTCCTTTTACGTTTATTGTCATGTTGTTTGTGACACCGTAACACGGTAAAATGAAATCGGTTATCACCGAAGAGATCTGGGATGTTTTCGTTGTTAAATTTCCAAAAAACCGTATACGCGAAGAAAATACATTTACAGTAAAGCTGTGTTATTGTATTTCTTGTACAGGATGAGCCATAGTATTGACAATTTTTTTTTGTAAATAACGCGCACAAGATACATCTTGGTGATAAAATAAAAATTATCTGTTCAAGAAGACCCGTTAGTTTAAAAAAGTGCTCGTGCGTAAAATTATCGTATCCAAAACCTATATAGGTTATATAAGTTATATAAGTACTGACTCGTTTGATTTATAATAATATGCTGGTCGGATAAATATTTTTTTAACACAATTTGTATTTGAATGAAATCCGAATGAAATAGGGTTTACTAATGAAAAGTATCTATGCAATGTATATACATTATAGAGAAATAAAAAGCATGAGAACTATTTGTTTTTTTATAAAACACATCGATTTCAAACACTATTCCTAGTAATACAGAGACCTATTACAACAGCCTATTATAACAGGTACCTACGAGTATTTTAACATATTTCATGCATGGTTTTTAAGAAATACATTTAGGTCTATAACACGGACTGTGAGTCATTGTTATATAACAATAGATTATAAAAAACAAATAATACTTTTGGATGAATCCTTCCTGACTTATTATCCTATGGTATCGCATGGACATATTTTCAAAATAAATATTATTTGTTTAAAAATGTGAAACTAATATGGGTTGTTACTTGTGATGGCCCAATGTATTACATCTTATTGATTATATGTTAAAACTAGTTTATTGAATATTCTTAAATACACCGCAGTATATGAAATATACAGATCATATTGCATACCTTAAAATATTAAATTAAATAGTACTGCCAAAATATTGTTATAATTTATAGTTTGATCTTATCCGTGCAAAACGAAATGTACTAATAGTTATCATTTTGTGTATTTTATTACCCTGAAAATGAGGTAGATAAAACCGTTAACTACGTAGTAGAAATAATTTTCTGACGACATTTCTGTGTTTCAGAGTTGTTGCAATATAAATTCATTGGAAATTAAGAACCATTAAAGGATAAAGAAATTAAAATGTTTTACTGTCGTTAAAAATAGGGTGTACTTTATTTCGTGGTATTATTCAGAAGCATTATAGAAAAGTATTGGAAACGTTGTTTTTAATTGTTTGAAAACAATTTCGGGAATTATTACCCCTATTGTAACTATAGTTTGTTGATGACAAACGGCTGGACTTGTATTAGCATATATTTGTGTATACATATGACAACGAGACTTTGGTGAAACATAATGATTACATAATCACTTTAGACAACTGCTATATTAAAATCTATGTATCACGCGTGTGAATTCTTAATATGTAAATATATATAGTAACTAAACCTTAATGGAATTAATTCAGAATTTAAAAACAACACGTTACTAAGTTTTTTGGGAACCGTTGTGAAATTGTCGAGAATATGTACTTGAACAATATAATCAACCGCGTTTGGAGCGAAGGAGAAAAAAATATTTAATAATAGAGAAAAGAAATTTCGTACAGAGGGATTTAAGTGACGGTAACTCTTGTTAAAAATCATCCCTGCGACACTCAACGATTCTTCACGGTCGGCCGTGTATGTACGTATATGGTGCAATAAAGTTCACGTTGTCGAAAGTCTCCGGAGAGCACGAATCGACCGAAGAGTTAGAAGGGGTTGAGAATAAGGGACCCTTGAAAACCGTAACTTCAGTAGTATATAGGAAATAAGACGCTTTCTATCCATAAAAATTCTTTTTACCGATAAAACATCCTCCGTTCCGTAAATTTTTCCCGAAGATTGGGCAGCGTGCTCGTCTCCTCTAAGGGTTCTGTTAGAGTTAGATGGACGATTTCAACGTAATCTGTCCGCCATTTGTTGGAAATAAAAAAGAGGAAAAAAAACAAACAAAACGAAAGTGTACTAACAGTGTAATATGTTGTGCGAAATGAACTCGGGTGGCTTTTTAGAAGAACTTTGTTTTCCAAATCACGATGGTACGTTTTTCGTTTGAGCTTTTCGTTGCCATCATTTGAGTAGTCGCACCAGAGAGTAAAGTTATCAATGTCGTCGAACCGATTGAAACTTTAAATTTTGTCGTAAGATAATATAGTTAACAACGGATACGTGTTGTTTC
Source organism: Sipha flava (assembly GCF_003268045.1). Classification (NCBI taxonomy): domain Eukaryota; kingdom Metazoa; phylum Arthropoda; class Insecta; order Hemiptera; family Aphididae; genus Sipha; species Sipha flava. Next base: position 7,376,005 of record NW_020271713.1, read on the forward strand.
AGCACGGTTCCGTGTTTCGGAAGTTTATCCGTCTCGCTAAACATTCAAATATGTTTTCAATATGCTTCGTTGATTGTTCAAAATCTTATAAATATCAAGGACACCGTATCTATACCGTATTGTCTTTAGTGTTGGGAAAAATCCGGATTTACCGAAGTTCGAAAATCCGGATTCATGAAATTCGAAATCCGTAATCCGGATTCGGATAAAAATTCGGATTTCGGAATTCAAATTCGGATTTTAACCGAAATCCGGATTTCGGATTTTGAAGCATTAAATTAATATTTTTTTATGGATACCTTATATTAAAGCCTTGATAAATACAGATTTTTTTTTTTGTAAAAAATTAATATATTTATAGGAAAACTTTACAGTACAGTGGAAGTATACTATCAAAGTCTACAATCTTAATTTACTACCATTTTTATGGTACTATAATTTTTATTTTTTAATAACTAAAACTTAATACTGTTCACAAAGTGAAGCGCAAAAATATGTATTACAATTTTAAAGTGCAAATAATTTTAGATTCTGAGTGGAACGATGAATGTTTTTTATTTAAAATAGAAAATGTTCGTTTTTTTTATATTAGAATTTATAACGACAAATTTTTATTTTCTGCTTCAGAATACAGAAATCTACAATGTGAAACCTAAATATTCGGATTTTCAAATCCAAATTTCGAATTTTCGGATTTTAATCCGAATTTAAATCCGGATTTTACAGCTTAAAATCCGAAATCCGGATTTTTCGGATTTTCGGAGAATCCGGATTTATTTCACACCACTAATTGTCTTACATATCGTGTCAATTGATTAATAATGTATCGAGTGAATATTTTTCGTATTCTTCTTCTAAAAGTGTTTAGTAAATTTTTTCTGGATACCCATACTTTTGAGATCTATAAACATCAACAATTGCGACTTGTATACCATGTATTGTTCGTATTACACACGATTATCACATCGATAACATAACCTTACACTTAGAGACTAACAATATAACAATATTATGCATAAGATAACCTATGTATAGAATATTTGAACTTCACTCACACATTCACTGATTAGCGTACATTCATAACAACCAGAGTTGGGCAAAAACAAATCAAAATAATGAATAAAAAATAAAAGCCTGAATAACTAATCTATTTATGAATAAAGAATAATTTTTTATTCTGAATAGTTTTATTCGTTAATAAAAAAAATTATTCAGAATAAATTTATTCGTTAAAATCATGAATGATATTAAATAAATAATGATATTAAATATAAAAGTATAATTAATTTATTTTTGTCAATTATTATATATATTAATATGTATTACCTTTATATATATTATTTAAGTCTAAATAATAAGTATATTATCACTATACATCGTTATTTTGGATTTAAATTTATTATTTATATGATTACAGGGAATAACGAATAACTAAATAATGAATAAAATATAGTAAATAAAAATCTCCGAATAATAATAAAAATAAAAATCAATAATAAAATTAAGAATAAATCAATGAAGAATAATTTTTTATTCAAATAATCAATCGAATAATATTTTATTCGACTAATGCCCAACTCTGATAACAACCATACCGATTCCTTTTAAATGTTGGTGGAGTGTACTTATTATTAATATGCATAGGTACGATGAGAAAGAATTTTTTGAAAACCACGTTAAGTTTTGATTTTAGGCTGGATGTATAAGTTTTTTCATTTTTTATTCATCTAAGAAATATTGTATTTTGTTTAGCATGTTCACTTCCATAATTATCGATTGAGGTTGTAAAATAATGTCGTTTAAAAGAGATAAAAATGTTAATATAATATATGGCATTTGTACCCTTTTTTCAATTAATTTTTTTTTTTTTTTTACATAGCAATAATAATCGATCTCGAGTAGTAAAATATAATACGAGCTATGCCGATTATTTTAACTTGTACATGACCAAATAACAGTTATAATAATAACATTGTTGTAATTGTGTAAGACAATCGTGAAAACGATTTGACACGACGAGAAACTAGAATCATCTTTAGAATTACACACAATATAATTATGCGCCTATATAGGTTTTTCGTATAATTTATTTGACGCAAAAATACCATACTAGGTGTTAAAGTGGTCGCACTTTAATTTGAAACGACTGTAATAATGTTCTTTTAAAAAAATGTAATTTCTTAATTGGCCATTAAACGCACCCGCAGTTATGTTAAAGAAGGTTCACACACCGAAAACTAGTTTTCGAGGGATTAAACAAATACGTGCTATAAGTTTGTAATTTTATATTACATTAGTATTCACCACATTTCAGACATTTAAATTATATTTATCATTAATAATAATCATCAAAGTTTGCTCGAATTTACTTAATTATATATTTTAATAATTTTTGTATTACCACATCCAACATTCATCGTAAACATTGTTGGCGTAGGTATGGTTTATGTATTTGTTGGTATGATTGCATTACATTTCGAGTTTATTACATAATTGATTCAAATAAAGTATTTTTTTCGCTTAACTGTTTGTTTCTTTATATAATTCAAATGTGTAGCATTTTGTAATTATCAATTCATTAGTATAGAACTGTAATAAATGGACATAAAAGTTATAAAAAGAAAAATAAATACACAGTATGTGTACATGTAAACATTCGTACATCTATGTGTAGTGTTTTTTCTCGTATAAATGTTATTAAAATTATAACAAATGTTGATGTGACAACTCGTAATTTAGTAATTTGTTTGATCAAAAATCTAATATCACCCATGTTCAAATTCTTTGTATGACTCTTCATTTTGAGTCCTTATAATATAAAATTATTTATAACTTGTCATCAGATCTTTACTGAGATGCTCTCTTGTACATTATTCACCTATATTATAAAATAGTTTCTCGTGTAAAAGCACTCGACGCGTAAGTCGCGGTACATTCGACACGTAGGCAAATCAAATTTTATATCTTTGTATAGATTAATGTTAATACGTATTCGTTTTTAATAGTCGTATTTCAAACGATTGCCAACATGTAATTGTGTATGGTTATGCTATTAAAATAATCATTGAGTGGAAATACATTTGCTAAACTAAATGTTACCAATAAAAACTAAACAGAGCGTAATAAAGTTCAGTATTTTTTTTACCGAATTTCATTCTGGTGGTCGTATAATTTTCTCATTCCATTCGAAGCATATTCTTCTTCGGGCATTATTATTCAACTTGGTGTATGGAAAAGTAACGGGAAACAACGTTTAAATGCAAATATTCTTCAAAAAATTCGCAGGGTAAAATGTAATCTCAGTTTATATTCCCATATAAACTATGTCACTTCACCGCACGGGTATGCTGCACCAGCTGAGTTTTATGTGATTAGTTGTATGATAACATATTATAATATTGATTACGATTTTTACCGTAGATATTTTTCAGCAGGTATTGGATTTACATTTTTTTGAGTTTCTGTATTGCTTATATTATTACGCGTGGTAACTAACATTTTATGTTTATTTTTTTTTTTTTTTTTAAAGTGTAGATTAACTGAACAATTTGGTAAAATAATATTTTTATGTTCTCAATTAATTTGTATTAAATAGTTTTCATTTATAAAATATTTAAATAATGTGTCAATTGTTTTTTTCTTTTTCTTACATATATACGCTAGGAATATTTTATTGTTGAATTATTCTCAGTACAATATATAGTATTTAAGGAACTTTTAAAACATTGAATGTATTCTTGAATTATTAACTTTTATATGAGTTATTGAACTTTTTGAAAACTTTTTTGCCAACGTGGTAAAAATAACTAAATACATTTGAAGAATTCGGAAACATTTTATTTGTTTGATATTCTATACGATTTGCTTGTAAACATTTTTTTTAATTTTTATTCAAGACATAATATAATAAAATCGTGTTCAGGGTTTTGAGTATTCTTTAAATCGTCCATCATATACCTATTCAAAATTACATGATTTGATCGAGAGTTGCTTGTAGTAGTTATCAAACAACATGTATAATATTGGTATACAGCAGAAAGTTTTTCTAAATTTTTTTAATTTTAAATTTGCATAACAGAAACCTTTCCGTAAAATTTAACAGCAATAATAATTTTGCTCGGTAAAAGGTCATACTTAGTAAACATAATATTTGTTAGTGAATTAATAATTTAATATTGTTCAAACAATATTTTCCTTTCATCAGCAGTAAACAAAAAAAACTGAATGTCATCCTATGTGCACATACGATGGTAAGGTTAGGTGAAAATGTATTATTACGTAACAGTATTATCATAATAGAGCGCACTTATATTTTGAAACTTGACGTACAACAATAATTGAACAATTTTCCGAACAGAACGTGTTCGTTTTTAGTCAAACGAGAATTGTTTCAAGTGAAACCTGCACAAGGCTAACAATTTGTGTGCATGTATGTCAACCTTTTAATTATTCTGCGTTCAAATGAATCGCGTATTATAACTCTGACGCGTTATCATTCCCTATACGGTTTTTACTAAATTTTCTCTTGCGTTAATTTCATTAATTCGTGTTCGCACCAAAAACGCGAAATCGTCTTTAAATCCATCAACACCCCCTCCCTAATACACACATACGCATATAAACATACACACTCACTCATCCCATGTGTATTGAAGCAATAAATATTGTGATTACTCCAGGGTATTATCAATAGAGTTTTGATACAAATAAAATAGTATATTTCACAAACCGTATTCCTCGGAGATCTAGTAATCATTAGATTAGCCATTTCGGGAATTTATACATGATGGTTATGCGTATTTGTTAAATGAGTCTATCATAATACCGTTCGACCACGAACGATTAGTTTTGACACGTCATATTATTACTGACGATCAAAGCGACTCTAATTTAACCATTTATTAAATTAAACCCCCGGAGTTAATTTGAATGTTGGTAGCCTCCTATGACTCCACCACGGTGAACTGCGAATACATTGTTTAACATAAAACAAAAAGTTTGGATTTTCTAAAAAGTGCATTTCACTCCTATAAAATATGTACATTAGTCCATAAACGAGTTTGAAAACATCAGTATACGAGTCATTGTAAACAAATATGCTTATAACCAGTATTGGGAATAGATAATGCATAATTTATCTAGATAAAGATAATAGATAATATCTATGAAGACTCAATTATAATCATTATTATCAATAGGTATCTAGGTGTTTAATGTTTATTGTAGTAATGTTGTGTACCATTAAGCAGTATTTATATATAATGTACAATATTTAATGATAGTTAATCACTAAAAAATTACGCAAAAGAAAAAAAATAATGAAAATTGATTTGTACATATCAGGATGAATATAAAATAAGTAAGAAATCATTTCAAGTTAACAATATTGTTTTCCGTATAATCTTAATTTGATGGTTTTCATTATTCTATAAGTAGTTACGACTTTACGGGTTCTAAAAGTGAAGTATTGACTATTCAGCGTATGAGTTACATGTGTTTACTAAAATTAAATAACTACTATATTTGGAACTTCCATGGAAAAATAATAAATTTAATTTAAAAATATCAAAAATATTTTCCCAACCTGAAAATACAAACAAAATGCCATACCAAGAAATAATAATTACTTATTAATAATACACGAATTATGATTATAAATACAAAATCTATATATATATATATATAAAGGAAAGTCTGGTTAGTTACAGAATTTATGATTCAAGAATGGTTGGACCGATCTTTATGATCTCTAATTTGTTGGATTCGTTTCCGTACAAGAATAAAAATAACTCTAATCTTGGAAAAAATACAGATAAGTAAAAATTTTATCTTAGATAAGTAATTAAATAACTAAGCGTTATTTATCTAGATAAGATAAAATATGAGAAAAAATTGATCTAAATAAGTCCCAACACTGCTTGTAACACATATGTTTTAAACACAAACAAATTAAACTTTTTTATTTTCGTCTAATATTTACTTGGTGTCGAAGTTGTTCGTTTTTATTTCTTTTGTTGTTTATTTATTTTAAAAGAGATCAATATTTATACAAAATAATAAATAGTCTTATAACTTTAACAATAATTGTTACACGAATAATACCAATGAAATATTTCATACGATTTTTTAAATGGAAGTTTTAACATATTGTTTGGATATTTCATAAACGATTTATCGTTAAATATATTGGTGATTTATTTGACAAATTTATTTTATAACGACCACCGAAACTTCAAACAACAATTCATATTTAATTGTAAGCGGTTAAAGACTGTTGTAAGATCAAATTAAATGTAATAATGAGTGAAGTGAAAATAATTTTAAAATTTGTTTTATTTAGATTTGTGTAATTTTTATACGCAAAACAGAACTGCTGCCACGTAAATAAATAGGAAATTGGAAAATTATAAACGTTAAACTTTTAATAATTATTTATAACAATAATAATATCTAATTACGGCGGTTGAATTATTCAACTGTTAATTATAAATTATTACCGACGTTGGGTTGAACTTTAAGAATTTCACTAAGTAAATATTGTTTGCGCCGCAAACAGATTTAAATGTGTTATATTCCCGCCGTTTTGTTAATGTTGTATTCGTTGGTTTTGGTGTACGTAACGTTTGGTATCGTGCGTTTGCTGCGGTGCTGTCGACAACGGCATCAGCTGATTGTGTGCTGACGGCCCGGCGCGTGCGTTCCACCGTTACGTAATTTGTTTTCGTTGTCTCGAATCGCGTGTGTGCGTTCGAAATATTGTCGGTTATGTTTTGTAAAAGTTTCAAATCATGCTCTCAGTGCCACAAAGTTCATTAATTTCGAGTGTTTTTCTATTTTGTGTGGTGGCACTGGGGCATTTTATCTTCATTGTGGTGTGCGGCGGGCCTTAGCCTTCGTGGTGAATGTCGTCGGCCCCATCTCGCTCTGTTCATGTTCGTCGTGGTGTGCACATCAAATTTCGTTTTCAAGTGTTCCTACGTCCGCAGCCATTTTCATTCAAACCACGTTTTTTTTGTTGAGTAGTGTCATTTTCGTTTTGTGATTGACGTGGTTTTTCGTTTATTGTTCCATTGTCCAGGGCTGTGGACCGTTGCAGTGTTTTCGTTGGTGACTGTGCTTGAGTGGTCGCGCGTACCAATTCTGTGATTTATTTTTTATTGATACACTGCGGTGTGCCGTCTAAGGCAATTGTCTAATCACAGGGTTGGTGCGGTCGCGTGGATGGAATCAGCCATTTCAACATAGTCACAAGTGAGTATTGGTCGACCATATTTCTTCATTTGTGTTTAACCCATTTGCGCCGGAGTTTTTTTATTTACAATTTTAACAACATTTTTGTTAAAAACGTATACATTAGACCTTCAAAATAATTGTAAAAAAAAAAAAAAAATTTTTTTTTCAATAGTTTTTGAGTTATAAGACGTTGCCATATGGCAACGCTAGGAGCTTATAATAACTTATTTCATAAAAATACAATACATTTATTTTGTTATATTTTCATATATTTGTTTTCCGTTTTATAACATAATTAAGTATAATATATTAAACTATGCTTCCTACTACTTTGTACAAGATATTATTGGAATACAATATTGAACTTAAGTAAAAAAAAAAAAAAATAGTTACAGCTTGTACAGTATACTTTTCTTATATTTAACGTGTGTGAAATGGAATAAAACAATCGATACATAATCCTATATTGCATTTTGAGCACATTGTTCTCATTATTGACTTACAATCCTTTCCAGCACATCTTTTCTTTTTTTTATCTTCGATTTGTTTTACCAAATGATCTATTTTGTCAAATCTGATTGAGTCTGAAATCCGACAATCAGTCGAAAATGTTGATGTCGATGGTCTTCCCATTGCTTTAGGCATCGTTTGATACCTTCGTAAATAAACATTTACGATCTCTCTTTTGAAATCAAGTTGATTAATTTTTGTTCCATTCGTTTTGTTGTATAGAATCCAACTATTTTGGAGAGCTACATCGAACATCCATGTTATCAAAGGCCAGTACCATTTTTTCCCTCTAATACCAATACGGTAACATGCGATATTCTGGTCCATTTGATCTGTACCACCCATATACGTATTGTATTTTGCAATAAGTCTTGGTCTTGGGACTAATACATTTCGTTTTTCTTTTTGTGAAAATCGTTGTACTTGGCCAACATTTTGAGAACCACATGACGATGAAATCATTGTAACGACGGCATTGTCCATCCAACGTAGGTACAATAGTCCGTCTTTCCTCTCCACAGCAGTCTCAAAATATCCACGATTTTTTTTTTTAAATAATGTTTTGTTTGTCAATGGGCAATTTTTTGGAATCCTATTATCACGTATTGTACCGATGGCGCTATATCCACGAAATCTCAAAAATGAAAATAAAGTAGGACTTGAAAATAAATTGTCCATATAAATATTATAGTTTAATTCTCTTTTATCGTCCGGAATCTCATCTAATAATACCAAGAGTGGACTAGCAGCCTTTCCAAATAATTTTTCATAATCAGAATTCGATTTGAGATTTTTGCCTTGATAAAGATCAAAATTCAATAAATAACCATTCTTTGAGTTCAGACACCATATTTTATACCCAAACCGTATTGGTTTTCCCCTAATAAATTGCTTACAGCTATGCCGTCCAAAATATTTCACCATACTTTCATCGTATGCCAAGTGCTCTTCTGGTACAAAATTTTTAATACATCGTTTTTTCATAATTTCTATAAAAGGACGAATTTTCCATCCCTTGTCATTCTGGTCAATTTCTGTATTATTAGTACAATGAAAGAAACGACAAATTTGCAAAAACCTGTCCCTACGCATTGATTGGGATACAGCAATATTTTTCATGTCATCACCATTATCCCAATAATGACGTTTAGATGGCAAATCATTATAGCCACTTACAAACAAAATTGCCAAAAAACAACGAATTTCGTTGGCAGTAATATTGGGATCGGGAAAATTTAAAAACAATGCGTAATTCCGGGTTTCTATTACAAAATGTTGTATTATTTCATCGTCAATAAACATTTCAAAAATGTCGATAATTGACATATTTTGATATTGTGAGTAGTCAGGTTTAGGAAATACACTCGTCTTTTCAAGATCAAAGTCGGCCCCTTTTATCCAACATGGTTTACGTTTGGATTGTATACGAGTGCTCATCCATTTTTGATATTTATCAGATAACTGATTAGGTCCTACGATTGAAGAAGTTTCACGTGGAGTATGAACTTGAGAATTGTTATGTTGAGTGTCTAAATCTTCATAATTAACGCCTAAACGTTCATTATTTTGAAACCGTATTTCAGCATTTGCTAATAATTGCCGAGAACTGAGATTGTCAACCAAACTACAGTTAGGAAAAATGTTAATTTTATAAAGATGGTATTATGAATAAAACTGAAATAAATAAGGGACTTACCCACTCCCATCTTCATCTGCAGAATCTACATCCGTATCAACATGAGGATTTGGAGGTTCAATAAAAATATCTCCCTCTATATCTTCATTTAAAAGAATATCTAAGGTTTCAGAGAGCGAAAACCCGTTTCTAATCGAAAAAATAAAAATTCTATTAAAAAAATCCTATAAACGCCTAGCGTTGCCAAATGGCAACATCGAACTTCGAACTTATATAAATACGTGAATGTTTGATTTTTTTTTTTTTTATTCGACGTTGTTATAAAGATAATATTATACTTAATGCGTCTTACATAAAAAAAATTAAAAATATACAATAAAATAATACCAAAATTTACTTACTCGAAAGAAAGATCCATTTTTCGTAGAACGACGTCAATGCACAAATTCAAACAACGATATAACCAAAATTATAATAATAAACGGAATCGATTTTGTCCCTATCTTATCTTGAAATAATAACCTATTACTTAATGTTATTTCCACAGCAATTTGTCAAATTCTCAATGAGAAATTAGCTTCTAAAAATAGGTCTACCTATGTTGCCATATGGCAACGCACGGCGTTAATGGGTTAAAGGCCGACGGGCCTAGCCGTCGTAGGCACGCTATTTATATTATTGTATTTATTTATTATTTTCCGTGCGCCATGTGGGCCACGTATTGTATTTAAATTATTTGTATTTGCGTGCCGTGTGGGCCGTAGATTGTTTATTATATTTATTTGATATTTTTTATTTATATATTTATTGTTGTGCCGCTGTAGGGCCAACACTTATTATTATTATTATTTTATTATTTGGTGTATGCCGTGTGGGCCACACATTATTTATATTATTTATTTTGTTGTTTTTATTATAATTCCATATACCACATATTTGGTCTTTATTATTTATTATTATTTTTTTTTTTTGATAGTGTTATAGGTCGGTAGTGCTACACGTTTGGTGGCCTACTGCCCTGTCGTGAAGGCACCCTTATGTATTTTTATATAAGCGCTGAACGCGACAAATATGTTATACCATCACATTTACAACCAATATTTAAACGAACGATGTTGCTAAAAATATCAAATTTCAAATATTTGCGTTTCAAATAATTTACTTAAGGACAAGTTGTCACACCAGAATTTTTAATATTCTTGTTGCAATAACATAACTAATGTAGTTTTGATATCGCAGTATTGTAATTTCAAAATATCCATTAAGTATCATAACTGTACAAATGACGAAAACTTTGTGTAAAACGAATCTTCGCACTACGTATAGGTTACACTATAGCCGTACACGGGTCTAATAATTGTACGAGATCAACACGTGACGGTTATTAATCGAAAGAAGTATTTTTAAAACCAAAAGCTGATTTAATTTAAATTGAGATGCAAATCTCAGATTCGATGTAACACATGTTAGCGGTAAATTATATCAATTTAATAAAATATGTTTCAAAATAAAGCTGAGGCCTAAATTATATTTTAGTCAAAGATATGTATGATATGTAAGATATCTATGTATAGATGAAATTATTTTTATAGATAATACGGTTTAAGATATATAGATGATTATAATGATCAAAATATTTAACAAAGTTATTATTTTTTAACTCTTTAGCATCTAAAATATTTAAAAAGGGAAAAATCTTTAATTTGCATTTAAGGGAGAAAAAAATGTACATTTTTAAAAAATAACTCATTTACATTTTGAAGCACAATAAGTTAAAATATCTAAAAGTATGTATCAAAAAAATCGTTCATTATTTAATTAATAACATGAATAATTTTTGTGTAAGAATAATTATGAATAATTTGAAATTCGTGTTTCGAAAAATATCATATCTGTAAGCTTTTTAAAAAGTTGATCCCTATGAAATGATAATTTATTATTTACGATTTACGTATTTTTAATTTTTACTTTGATGATAAGAACACTCAGATAATTAATATTATTAATTAAGTTATAAGTACTTTTTATATTTACATGCCAGTGATACGATTTACATTAAATAACGTTTAAGTGTAAAGTTTATAAGTTATGAATTAAAAACATAGCAGAGAAACATAAAAAAATTTTTTTATTTCTTTTATTTAAACTTTGTTAATACAATTAGTTTCAACATTTATTTAATATAATATAATAGTTGTGTACACGAAAAGAAAAAAATAGTAACAATATATTGATTAAATTAAAAATCCTGTATGGTTAAAGAAAGATAATATATTTAATATGATATTTTTTTATTGAATTGAGAAGATGTTTATAGTATTGAAAGGGATATTGGAAGTGTTCAAAAGAGACAGTAGGTGGTCACTATGTGTTGATCATGTTTGCATCAATATCGATTTCGCGGACATTTAAGGAGGTATGTGTTGCAATTCTATTGGTACTTTAGTCATTAATTGTGGGCATCATTAACTTAAATTGTAATAATCGCAAATATTTGTTTCATCCTGAGTGTGTTTCTTTAAAAAAATAAGATACTGATTTTCTTACAACTGCCAACAAGCAGTGGATGTGTCAAAATTGTGTCAAATCAATAAAGATCCTTCAACAGTTTGACTTTTCAAACAGTGCAACTGCCCCACCATCAAATGACAATGGGTCTCATTCAACTGATTTAAAGCATATATTAAGTTGTTTGGATTATGCTCGTACTGAGCAATCAAAGCTTTTTGATTTGATTAACAATCAAAGTAAGAAACTTGATCTTCTTAATAGTAAATTTACACGGGTTCTTACGGAACTATCTGAACTAAAGGAAGAAAACAAAATACTTAGAAATAATGTTGATTCCTTGGTTGACCGAGTAGTTTCTTTAGAAAAGAAACAACTAAATTTAGTTTCAAATGATGATGCATTTTAGGAATTTATTAACTGTTAGTCTCGATCTAAAAATATTGTTTTATTTAATGATCGTAAGACGATCGACAATAACGTAAATAATTCTGATATTTCGACTGTTAATCTCATTTTACGTAATCTTGGTGTTGATATCAAACCGGTTAATGTACAACGCTTAGGCAAACTAAACATTAATTGCCGTCTGATAAAAGTTACGTGACCATCTATTTCTGATGTTCATAAAATTCTCGGTTCTACACGTAATCTTAAATCTGATCATACGTTTAGTGATATTAAAATAAAAAAGTCATAAAACACTGAAGCAACGTCAACATTTTAAAGACCTACGTATTCAACTTAATAATCGTCTTTCAAGTAGTGAAAAAGATCTGACAATTAAGTACATCAAAGGATGTCCATCTATTGTTTCTACTACAGTTCAAAAAAACTAATTAAGAAGTTAGTGCTATCATTGTATTATCAAAATGTAAGAAGTTTAGTCTCTAAAATCGATAAACTTATTCTTATAATTAATACATTTTTTTTAAATATAATTTCGTTTTCTGAGATATAGCTTTCTGGTAATATATCTAATTCTGAGTTTAACTTTAATAATTATACAATTTATAGATGTGATAGGTCTTTGTCTAATAGTAATTATAATGTTGGTGGTGGAGTTTTAATCGCAGTTGATTCTAATTTAAAAAGTAAAATATTGAATGTATCTATTGAAAGTGTCGAGCATTTATTTGTTCATATACAATTAGGATCGAATACGTATATACTTTGATGTGTTTATATTCTTCCTCGTTCGAATATCATTATGTAAGAAAATTGTCTTTTTGCTCTTAATGTATTTTATGAAAATAACCATAATTCTAAAATTATCGTATTAGGCGATTTTAATTTACCTTCTTTAATTTGGTCTAATACTACCTACCATTAATTGTAATTCTAATATTGAATCTTATTTTATTAGTATGTTATCTCAATTAAATTTAAATCAATATAATTTTATTCATAATCACAATAATGTTAGTTTAGATCTCGTATTATCAAATGTTCATGTTAATGTCTCTAACGATCTTGATCCATTATTGCCAATCGATAAGCACCATCCTGCGTTAAATATATCGTTAGACTGTAATCAATGTGACCTATTATAAGTACCTGAGTTAGTTTATGATTTTAAAAACTGTAATTATATTAATATTATAAATTTTTTACGTGACCTAATCTCGAATCAGGTTTTTAATTCATCAGACATTAATATTCTTATTAATCAATTATATTCAATCTTATATAAAGCAGTTGATAATTTTATCCCATTAAAATATATATTCTAAAGCTTTTTCTCTACTTGGTATTCTAAAAAGTTTAAGTTGTTGATAAAAGAAAAAAAAATTGCTCATTTAACCTACAAAAAAATAATAATATAATTAATTACAACCATTTTTCTCAGCTGCGAGCTAAATGCAAAAGTCTAGCAAAACTTGATTATTACTACTAGAACAATACATTTCAACTTTCTACTAAACATAAACCTAAAGAATTTTGGAAATTGGTAAATAACAGAAGAGATGAAAATGCTTTACCGAAAATTGTCAATTTTGATTCTGTTTCTTCTAATAATGGCCAAGACATTGTTAACCTTTATGCATCTTATTTTTTCAAAGCCTATTGTAATTCTACTCATACTAATTTTCGAAATAATAACTTAAATGACAAAATTATTAATTCAACCTTTTCGTTTAATAAATTAAAATTCACTGAAATAGATATATTTAATTTAATCTCTAGTATACCTCTTATATCAAGTAGTGGACCTGATGGTATCCCACCTGTTTTCTTTTATAATTGTATATTTGTTTTAACTCCAATTTTAACTATTATATTCAATACATCTCTTAATATAGGTATCTTTCTTGAGTTATGGAAAACTTCTTTTGTTTTCCCAGTCTTTAAGAAAGGTGATCCGTCATCAATTTCAAATTATATATGTATCTCTAAGCTATCTGCTACTCCTAAACTATTTTCTAATTTAATTTCATCTAAATTAACTGCATATCGTTCCTTATACCTTTTTCAAAATCAACATGGCTTTATATCCAAACGTTCATCATGCACTAATTTATCTTTAGTACAAAATTTAATACTTAACGAATTTAACTCTAATTCACAAACTGATATTATTTACACAGATTTCTCAAAAGCTTTTGATCGTGTTAATCTTGAAATATTGTTCTATAAATTACAGTATTTTAGATTTTCTGATCCATTGCTTTCCTGGTTTCGCTTCTTTCTAACTAACCGTTTCCAAATAGTTAAATACCAAAATTATTGCTCTCCCAAATTTAGTGTTCCATCTGGTGGCCCCTAAGGCGACCACTTGTCAATTCTCCTTTATAATATTTTCATTAATGATTTACCAGATGTTATTAAAAGGTCTGACATTTTTTTATTTGCTGTCGATACCAAGCTATTAAAAATAATAAAAGATACTCAAAATGCTACTAATTTACAAACGAATGTAAACAACGTACAAAATTGATGTAAAAGTCATGATCTGTTTTTAAATATTGAAAAATATAAAGTCATGTGTTTTAATTTAATCAAGAATCCAATTATTTTTAACTATTCTATTTCTAATTCTAATCTGAAACTTGTCTCTAATTTTAAGGATCATGAGATAGTATATGATTCAAAGCTAAATTTTTCTTATCACACTGAATTTATTAAAAACAAATCAATTAAGCAAAGTGTTCTTGTTTTCATCAAACGTTCTTGTAATGATTTTTGTAAACCTTTTCCTTTAAAAATTCTTTATTGCTCTTCAGTTCGTTCGAACCTTGATTATTGTCCATTAATTTGGATAAACAATATGTCTAAACAAAATGACAATATTGAAGCTGTACAAAATAACTTTTTGCAATTTATGTCTTCAAAATGTAACTTACATAGGCCACCACATAGTTCATATGATAATATTTTAAATAATTTAAATCTTATTCCACTTAAAACTAGACACTCACAGCTGATCTTGAAATGTTTCCATAAATTAATTTCTTGCTTAATCGATTGTCCTGATTTACTTTATTTGATCAAATTTAAAATTAATTCCTTTAATACCAGAAATCCTGAATTTTTTTATCCTATTCATTCTGACAGAAACTATATATTAAATAGTCCTGCAAATCAGTTAATGATTGCTGAGAATAATTATACTTTTAATTTTAACTAGTTAAGTTTATTTCATATTGTCTTACTTTTGTCTCTTTTATTATATTGTTTTTTGGATTAATAGTTTTGTAATTATTATTCATATTAATTTTTGTATATTTGTATACTGTACCAAATTTATCATAATTGTAAATTTTTATTGCTGTAATTTAAACCATTTATTTAAAGACTTCATCCGTTTAATTATTATTAATAAATAAATAAATAAATTGCAGAGCCACCATAACTGTCGAGGCAGTCGGATTATGAGGTAGAAGTATGGAATTTTTAAATTTCCTAGTAGGAGGGAGCCAGGTCTAAAATAATAATGTTATAGAGCTTTTTGAAAAGGCCAGAAGATGCTGAATGGAGGGAGAGCGAGCTGGGAGGCTATGGACATTCTACTGTAAAATATTGACTAAATCCATAAGATTTGTGTTTTAAAAATAAAATGTAATGTTATAATGCGATTAAAGGAAAAGAGGCAAATTGACATAAAGATTAGTTAGGGTAAAGATATAGTAAGGACATTGGGTATTGCTAAAAAGGTGAGAAGAGAAGATTCAAATAGCTTTTGAAAAGAACTAGCGGTTTGTGGGATAAGAGAAGCGTTTATTAATAATTGTTTTAAATTATATGAAAAGGTATTTATCCATGTGAGGTCAGTATTTCGTTTTAGAGGTTCATTTACCGAGTGGCTGTTTTAGCATACTTCAAAAAGGAACCATTAGGAAAGAAAACATATTTGAGGTGGAAAGTTTAAAATTTTAACTAGTCCGGCGGGGAGAATGGTGCCTAGATGAACTCGGAGAGTGGTGATCTGTTTAGTTGGTTCTAGTAGTATTAGGTAAGTAATGAAGTAACCTAATTTTATTTTTTAATATTGATAAAAATCACTGAATGAAATATTTTCTGTGGCCATGATTTTCTTGATGTTCCGTTGGAAATCTCATTCTTGTCATTTGCGATCGGTGGCGAGGTGAGGTTGGTGACAGAAGAGTCAACGAGGGTCAGTGGCTTGGGCGGATGGGAACTGGCTAATGGAGTCATTGCTTTCACCACAATAATTGCACCTTGAACTGCTTGGACAGCATTTTTGGGTGTGCCCAAACCGTAAGCATTTGTTGCAATGAAGAGGTGAACGAACGCTTGGTGAAACATCGAAAAATACGTTGAATATGGTTGGATGAATTGGAATTATGGTGAACAGGAATTTTATTTTAACAATGTAAGTAGGAGTGAGATTATCGTCTCTGTTGGCAATAATACGTTTGAAACCAATCAAGGGTACAACACATTTTGTACCATCTAAAAAATCCTCTTCTGAGAAAAAGGTTTCTAGTTTGATTACTCCATGTAAGAAAGATAGAGTTGAAGTTATGTAGAATGACAGTTTGTGTTCGTTTAAAAAAGGAGAGTTGAGGCATATATTATCATGAAAAGTCAAGTCATAAGTTACTTTAACTTTTTTATGACCATTCGGATTAATATTATTGATACCATAAAAATTAGTACAATTTGGCCCACTTTAAAGGGTGCCAGGAAGTAATATTGGGATCAATTAGATCAATAATAGGTGTACCATCAAAATAAGGTTCGATGTGTTTGAGGTGCTGATCAGTATTATATTTCGTTTTATCGACTACGGGTACTTATGGCTAACTGACGATAAAACGACCGTTAATGACGAGAGGTAAATCACGACTGGAAAAAAATATAAAAGATATTGCCAACATTTTTAAATAATTGCCTTAATAAAATGAATAATAATGATATAAATAATAATAGTAGATACCTTTGTACAGTTTAACAGTTGTCCTCAGATCAGTAGATAGGAAAACTTTTAAGTACTTACATAATCCCTAAGATGTTTATATATAATATTGAATGTTATTTTATTGTTTAGAGCAATAACAGCGTTGAACAATGAAAATATGATAAGTCTGCAGATAAAACTATTTTATATGCATTGTTTAAAGATAAAGAAGTATTATTGCTAAAGAAAATAATACGAAAATCTTTTTGAATTAATAGTACGGGAAGGGATTTATAGTTTTCAAATAAATAAATACAATAAGATGCAAAAACGTTAAATTAAAAAACATTCGTACAATATATTATACTAAACAATAACATAACATTAACTAACTATATATTATATTATATATTCGTACAGTACATTATTTAATTCGTTTCAAAATATTATGGTTCATTAATGATCATTACTCCGAGGCTTTATGAATGTGTCCTGAACAAAAGTTTTTTTTACAAGGTCGGGTTGTTAACCCGACGCTGAGCCCCCAACCTGGAGGGCCAAAGGCTATTGCAGCACCCAACGAAGGGCACTGGGTGATGGGAACGCCACTTTCCCAACGTCTATCTGATGGCGCAGAGATGAAATATAGAAGCAATAGAACGAGAGACCTATATCAAAGAGTAAAAAATCTTAAAGGAGACTGCAGACAAGAGTAGAGATTTTTGAAAAACTATGATGGATCATTGATAACTACGGAGGAAGAATTGGTTACAAAATGGGCAAGTTACTTTGACAAGCTTTTAAACTGCGAAGAATCAAGAAAAATTTTCCCTCCCAGCCAAGAAACCAGAAATTATCAACAATGCCTAAGTCCGTCTTTAGAGGAAATCAAGTGCCAGATACAAAATTTAAAGAATCACAAATCACCTGGAAAAGACGAGATAATAGCAAAATTGATAAAGAATGGAAGAGAGGAACTGATTCAAAGAATACGGAAAATCATCACTCAAGTATGGGAAACAGAAGAAATACCTGAAGACTGAAAAACGGTGATAATAAGTCTCATATATAAGAAAGGAGATAGAAAGGACTGCGACAGTTACCAGGGAATAGCACTCTTAAATGTAGCATACAAAATAATTACTAGCTCCATTCTATAAAGGATGAAGAGATATCTGAAAATGTAATTGGAGAATATCAAGGCAGTTTTAGGCCAGGTAAATCGACAACTGACCAAATATTCATTGTCAGACAAATTTTACAGAAAACATGGGAGTTCAATAAGGAATTGCATAAAATTTTTTGTCGATTTTCAAAAAGTATATGATAGCCTATACCGAGAAAGTCTAATTAGTACTTTGGTAGAGTTTCACTTCCCACTCAAACTTATAAATCTGATCAAGTCAAGTATTATGGTAACGTATGTTAAAGTAAGAGTAGGAAATATAAAATTGGAACAAGTATAAGGAAGTGAAATTATTTACCCGGTGTTTTTGTTTTTTTGAATCATAGTAGAATCTCTGTATATCTTTCACAAGTACCTATTTTAACTTATTACTTGGAAATGTTTAATAATATTTAGTCATAATACGGTGTCATCAAAAGCGAATATACTCGTAATATATTGGCGTCGAAGCCATATTCACTACAGGAAAATAATATTATCTTTTTTAAAAATAGACTAAAATTAAATCCGATTGAGTTATTCTATTCTTAAAATAAATATGAATAGCAAACAAGAAAAATAGATAAATGATGTTCAAATTATAACATACTATAGTGAATAATAAACTTGGGGTAAAAATTTACCCCGTGCGCGTAAATATGACATTCAAATGTGTGCGCCATACGACGGGTTATATACTGTAACCAAATAACGTATCTTTATTTGAAATCAATGTTTTTGTAACGACTTACGATCACGTAATAATATTTTCAAAAATTCACGAATATTTCGTTTTCTGCTAGGTGCAATAATATCGCTGATAAAAACGCAATCTATCAGCACAAATTTCAACAGCATAATGCACAGTCGGACTTAGTGATATAGTCTTGACACTTATCAGTTTTGTGTATCGTAATTTATTTAACGGCTTTAAGATTCCAAAGACATTTGGTTTTATGAATGTGTTTTGAGAGTATTTAGTATTGCAGTAAAATCCGAAAACTTGATTTTTATTTCGATAGGAAAAGATAAAAATATTTGTAGACGAGAAAAAATATGTACAATTTATATGCATACTTTTATAGAGAAAATGAGACATTAGAACTGAATTACATCACTAATCTTAGTGATTTAAAAATACGATGTTAATTATTTTCGTTGACAGATGAAATGAAAAATTGTTCATGATGTTTTCTTAATATGTCAGATTTGCCCCTCAAATTCAAAGGCAAGTATGGTGTTTAAAAGTTAATAATATGAATATTTTTGCTTGGGTTTTTCGATAAAATGAAAAAACCATCACCACAGTCAGAGATAGTCGTTGCTTCGTAAGTGAATAGGTGTGCCGTGAAACTTGAACTAAAATAATTAATTGCTTTATTTTTGTCGAAACTTATCGACAATAATGTGCAATACACTTAATTCCTAGATTTCCATGTCATATAATGTTTTACAGACAGAATATTATACAAATAGATGTTGCGAACATGATTTACTTTTTAACATCAACGTATACTAATTGCATTTCCATAGTCCATGAAAAACTGCTCGCGTGGTTTAATGGACCGGAACATGTGTAGTACTAAAATCGTGCGGGAAATAAGAAAATACTTGTTTCTAAGGATTTGGTGTCACGAAAACGTATATTGTGTGTGTCGAATAACACCAAATCCTCTCGTTTCCACAGATTTCTAGATAAACTACATGTGAGTCCATTTATGTTTTCAGTGCATATGTACCTACCCGTTAAGCAGAAAATGTCTTACAGCTCACGTTTATTTTACTCAATGATTTCAAAATATTTTAACTTTCATTTTTATAGTGTCATATTCGAGAGTATGGGTTTTGCATGAACTTTGTAGGCGGACTAATGTTAAAATAAATTCACTCCGTCGCGTTCATAATCCAAATTGTAAATTTTATTCATTGTTTTTTTTTCTATATTATTTTACGAACCAAAAAAAAATGTGGATTTGGCAAAATTATGGATTATTGCGATTTCTGTATGCAATACATGTGCAATATGATCTTCCGCAGCAAGTTCTATAAATTATAATTTGATCCGTGATGGTGTGGAAATAGAATCAGAAATCATTAAAATCTGTAACAATACCCTAATTGACTGGGCACTTTTGTCACTTAAATCGAACATAGGTTCAGGTGTGAATTTTAACTATTACATTTTCATTCATTTAAAAAGACTTTTGTGTTTCACTACTACATCATTTTCGAGACATTTTTAAATTTATTTTTGAAGAGTGATTTCGTTTTTGGCTCGTTGACAATAGTTTTTCCATCAAATGTATATTAAAAAAAAAAAAAAAAAAAAACGTTTTAAGAACAGTCAAACTATAGCATAATGCAGTACTTTTTTGGTGCAAAATGCCATAATTTATTTTATAGCTTCAGATATTTTTGATAGTACAATCTAAAATTTTTGTTTATGAATATATTTATCACTGTGCTCTAATGTGTAGTTACGACGAAATCAAAGTGAGAATTCAAAGTAAACATAATATTTTAATTCGAAAGTTTTGTATGAAATATTTCAGTTGTATTTGGTATGGTCTTGATATTATTAGAACAATTATAAAAGCAATGATAATAAAATCAATAACCGCATAAAGGCCGTTTAGCTAACTATAGATGGAATTCTTTCAGTGACCTTTTTGGGAAAATATAATAAACCTCAGGTGTATTAAATTTGGCTAGGATGAATCTGGAGATGTTTGTTTGTTATTGGTTTTATGTCAAACTCTAATCATAAAAAATTTCAACATTTCCAAATGCAAATCTTACAACTAATATCTAATATTATAAAAATTACAGTTTGAATATCATATACATTAAATAGATATAGTTACACAAATTCGATATTTAAAATAAGAGAGTATTTCTAGTTAAAAATCTTTCTACTCGTAATATTTATAGGAATATATTTACTTGGTAGTTTCATATTATTTACAAAAACTCAGCAATATTTTAGTCGAAAAAAATAACACAACGATTATACATGTAAAACTATGTATTAGGTCAAATTAGCATTAACTATTTAAGAATTTTTTGTGAACTCCTGATTAATTTTTGAATGCAACTTTTAACTACGTATAAGTGTAAATGGCCATAACTATAAGTTAATTTTTGTTTGATTTATTAATAAATTATTATTCATTAGAATCGGTAACCTAGAAAAAAACCCAGATAAAGGTCATTATTTCAATTCAGATTATTTATCAATTTTTTACAATTAAACTAACATAATATAAACCAATAAACTAGGTCAATAACTAATAACTTACAAATTGCTTTTATAGCTTCATATTTTATAGAAAATATGTTTTAAGAGTTTTGGTTGAATGATTCTCTTTTAGCGGGGAAAATTCATTAAAAAAAAAAAAAAAAAAAACAAATACATTATTTTTCATTTAACATCAGAATTAGAGCAGAACAGCGTCAAATTATCAATGTTTTGTTTTTTTATTTACGTCAACAGTTCATTTATTGGTTAGATATATTATAGTATATAAAATAGAATATGATATTATAATTTAGAATTGTTTTTATTTTTCACATAAAATGAATAAGGATTATTTATAACTGTATGTTCAACATCTTTAAGTTTAAAGAATTTTTAAATATAAGTGTAGTATTTTTAACCATATAAACATTAAACTTGTAACGTTTACATTTAAATGAGTTTATGAATGCCAATTATTATTATCTGCGGGATGTATGTTCGAAAGTACGAATTCGTCTACTATGGAACGAAGAACGTACGCACGATGAAGATGTCTCCAGATATGTTCGTATGGTGATGACTTCCTATTTTCCCCTAGCACCCGTAGCTACTTATTCAAATCCATCGATGGAAATCTTGAGCGTTTGTCGCGATACGTCCATTTAAATCCGTACCGGTCCGTTAAAATAGTAAGCCGTCACATGGAACATATTAACATAAGGCTGTCTCGGTTTTTTCCATCGTCGAATCACACCACGGGTAACTGGAAAACCTCGTTCTTCGTTGCGTTGTTAACTAACGCGTTGTTTTTGTGAGGTATGACTTAATTATACTTTGGCCGGCCGGTATCCCTATTTATTTTGTTTTTTTATTCATTTTTGTCCATGTTGTGAATTATGATATTTTATACATAATAAACGGGTAATGATATTGGATATAATGTTAATCCAAAGCCCCTGACGAGATTATAATTATAAAATATATCATTATTAATGATGCTCTCGATTACCATCCAGATGAGCCGACAAGATTGGAATCAAAAGATATAAAATTATTATTGTTCACATGATTTAATTCTATTTATGTCGTGATTTATTTCTTTTCTATTTTTTATATTAATTGAAGGGGATTCATAAATAAATACATAATGTACAAATTAATTGACTTTTGTTTAAATTAATTTCCAAAAAAAAAAAAAAAATCCATATGACTCCACTCTCACAAGGTCTCAGCCTGTGTTTGACGATCCGATACGGTGTGTCATATAACGCTCCATTACTTAAAATAATAAATACAAGTGATAGATGTCACAAACTATATCATACTTTATTATACTTTATACTTTATTTACTTCATACGTTTATTTTAATAATACGAACTTATATGTTTTCAATCCATGTAGCATATCACTATACTATAATTGACTTGGAAATTAATTTGAAATACATTTCCGCTTATCAATTTTAATTTTCACATAAATTAATATTCTTAAGATAACAAATTATAATTTTCATAAAAAAAAATATTTCTAGGTGATTAAGTGGTTCTAAAGCAGTTTAAGTTGATTGTCAGATTTATTAAAATTTAAAAAAAATTTCCTTCAACATTTTTCGTAATTTTTCTTTAACTTAAGTATTATCATTATTAATAAGTATTATTTCTATAGCTATTTCTATTTTAATTAAATACAAGAATATCTGAAAGAAATTATGATTTTAACCTAGAGAAATATTTATTATACTAAATTTTCTCTGGAGGAACTTTTCAAAACATGTAAATTCAATTAAAAAAAATGGTAAGAACTTTTTAGAATATAAAATGGTATTTATAGAAATGTAT
This sequence comes from Sipha flava, assembly GCF_003268045.1. NCBI lineage: Eukaryota > Metazoa > Arthropoda > Insecta > Hemiptera > Aphididae > Sipha > Sipha flava. Next base: position 7,399,496 of record NW_020271713.1, read on the forward strand.
ATACAGTTTGATTATTATTTTATTTTCCCATTTTTATAGCGTACTATTAAATGAATTGTATGACGAATAAAGGATAGAAATATACATTATTGAAAGTTGCTCGATTTATTCTGTTTTATTTCTATTTGGCTTCAATAATGATAATATAAATTTATACATCCAACAACTACGCCAATTAAGAAGAGAAAATTATAATATAGTTTTGGTGTATTTTCAGAAACGTTAACACTTGAATTTAGAATGTTTAATTGTAATTCCGCGAACAAATAAGACAAATAAAGTCAACAACTCATACATTTTCGAAAAAAAATAGAAAAAATAATTTTAATATCATATTGTACTGTTCATATCATATAGCTACATAATAAAAATATATCAAAGTTTCAGTTGAATTTTAATTTTTTTAATTAAAACATCGAATCAGATAATTTTATGGTTTGATAGAAAAAGTTAAACGTAATAATTTAATCAATTTTAAAATCTGAATGTATTTTATACGGTATATTTATTTTCATGTAAAAATTTGGAACTATGTCTACGCAGGAACAAGTAAAAATTATGGAAGTTCAATAATTATTCAAATATAAATAGTATACCATCCTAAGTTTTAATTTTTTTAGTACTAATTTTGATTATCAAAATTTTATTTAATTCATTTAATTAATAATTAAATATTTATTTATTGAATTTAAATAAGAAAAACTTCGTAAAAATCGACATGAGCAACGAATTATGGTAGTAACTCACTTTTATAGCCCCCTTCTTTTTCATTTTTAGATCCGTACCGGGTATTTCATAACCACATATTTCAGTCGTTTCTATGTTGAATTAATTATAATTCATTTTTAACCAAAATATTAAAAGTTTCAATAGACATTTTTCACACACTCTCCTGCCTTTTAATATGTATCTAAACAAATACGATTAATTGGTTTATAAAAATGATTCAAAGAATTTTATCGGATAAAATAGTACTCCTTCATAAATGCATAAATATTCGAAAGTTTAAAATGGTTTAATAAACATAACGTGTACATTTCCCAGAATTTGTAAAATAATATTTGTTTTTTTTTTTCAATAATAATTATTTATTCAGGTATAAATAAAGAATTATGCAAAAATGTTTGAAGCTTTCAAAATATATAATTCGTAATAAATATTTATGAAATGTGTTCAATAGAATAACAAAAAGTAGAAGTGTTTCCTGGTGGATGAATTAAAAATATCTTGTTGGAACATTGTTGATTGTGTTTAGATAGGACTTAAAATTATTTAAAACGAAATGCTTTGAATATTTTGTTATGGAAGTGTAAAAACTGAGTGAGAATTAATTCGCATTTTGAAACAAATGTTTGCTGTTTATAAGTACTCAAGATTTTTTAAATTCCTAATTTTAGATCTCTGTTTTCTCTTTTGTAAAAGTATGAACAATGAAAATTCAACCTCTTTTATTGAGAAATGTGGGCATTTTTAAAAATAAAACTCATTCACCCGATTTCTTTTACTCAGAATCGTTTTGTTGACATTAATGATACTGTAGTGTATTGGATTCAAATTTAAAATACCAATATAATTATGCCATTCACCTACCCCTGTGTCCCACTCAACCTAGGTGTTTCATAATTTTTTAATTTTTTTATTGTTTGGTTTAGGAATATGTAGAAAAACTAGTCCAATCATGTAAAAAAATTATGATTTATAAAAAATAATAGTTTCCTGAGAGCTAAACTCAAGACTTTCATTATTTGCTAATCTTGTGAACATTATTTTTAGAAAACATCGCCCATAGATATACATTATCAGATGTTCATAAAAAAAAAAAAATAAACAAATAGCTATTTTTGTGAAAGACTAACGCTTTTAGATTAATTATTGATAAATATTTGGTTTGAATACCATTATACTTTGTTCTCAAATCAAAAAAAAAAAAAAATTATTTATAAATTGACCGTTTTCACAATACAAATTAAATACGTACAAAATATTTAAATAATAATATCATAAACTTTTCCCATTTTTTTTTTTTTTTTTTATGAATTATTAAATACAAACGAGATAAATGAATCGAATTATGGTGTCATGTTTATGCTAATTCCCTGCAATGTGTATCATGCAATACGAACATTTTAAATCAGTAAAGATTACACAAACTCCATAATGGACCCTTTACTTATAAAAATAACTAAACACTGTTGTTAGATTATTATAATTAACGTATCCGTATCAAAATTTTTACTTGAACATTTAAAGCAAAATATTAATTTGTCTGAAACGCGAGTTATATTTGTCTGATAGTGGAAGGGTGGGTTATCGATCGTGTCATTTTTTTGACTATGAAGATTAACCCTACATTGATAATCAATTTAATTTTAGATGGTTTTGAAATTATATGATCATAATGTTAACTTTAAAATGACATAATATTATTGGTAACTCTTATGATTTTGGAGTACAATTTTATAAAAATATACATTTAATAAGAGGATTCAATAATTTGAGCAAATCATTAATTTATGTTTTAATAATAAATTTTAATTGACAAAACTTGTGATTGTTCTACATAAGTAGACGAGTAACCTCTCGGGTGAGATTAAACAACGCGGCTGATGCTGGGTTAATTGTCAAGTGAAAACACATTCATAGTAGTTGGCAATTTAATATCGATTAATCCGTAAATTAGAAAAAACGATGTTGCATGAAGTGTTTTAATTTGATCACAAATGTACAATTACCCTATTTGCATTCAATAAATATAAAATTCTTGTAATTTTTACACTATAAACATAATTGTTTTACTCACGAATTTATTATAATACGAACATTTGAGTTAATATTTATTCATATATGAATGTAGTCAGTGGCGTAGCCAAGGGTGGATAAGGGGGCTATAGCCCCCCCCCCCCATGGGCCGTGTTTAAATGTATAATGTATCTTGACTATTTAATAGAGTCAATGAATGCTCGTTTTAATTAAAGGCTTATTGATGTTATGCCACTTGAAGGACTTATTCCAGCCAGTTTAAATATGTATGACGATAGAAATATTATGAAATCTGCTAAAATATAAATCCAAGATCTCCATGATGATACCTCATCTACAATCAGAGCTGACCTGTTCATATGGAGGCAACAATGGAGTCAAAATACTATTCCAAAACCGAATTCTGCTCTTGATTCACTCTCTCATCGCACCAATCTTCGACCTAACATTAAAATACTTTTACAATTATTCGCCACGTTACCAGTTACCTCTTTCACTCCGGAAAGAACGTTTTCAGCACTTAATCGCTTAAAATTTTTTTTAAGAAGCACCATATCGGAAACAGACTGAATGGGTTAGCTATGGCTAGTATAAATAAAAAAGAGCAATTCAATGAAAGTGAAATAATAACTGAATTTGCCAAAAATTCGCTTAAGAGGATGCAGCTGACAGAGTAGAGCAAGTGACTGAAAACTGAAACCAAAATTATTATTATTATTATAAATTATATATTAATAAATATTTTTAAAACTATACTAAAATGCTTGAATTACGTTTAGAAACTTGATGGTAGATGGTGGGGGGGGGGTAAAAGGTGAATTATCATATCCTCTCTTACCTTACTTATCCAAAAAAGTGGTTAGCCCCCCCCCCATTTAAAAATCCTGGCTACGCCACTGAATGTAGTCGTACATCAAAATACTCGTATATCAAGCGAAAAAGCTTCGATTAAAAAAAATTATTTTCAAGATTTTTATTGTATTTTGGTCGTGCATTTCCTATGAAACGATAAACAATTTAACTTGATAAGAAAATGTCGATAAATGAACCTGAATATAAAGTTATTAATATTGTTGGACACAAATTTCAAATTAGTTTGTTTTAATACACGTGTACTTTTCATAAAAAAAAAATATGGCGCAGGGACTAAAAAATCTTCATTTTTGTATACAGTTGGAATGATTCAATATATTTTCCGATGGAAATATCGTAATGAGTATTTCAATTTTTTTGTTTTAATGTATTTTTATGGTAAGAGACCGTATAAAATATATATATATATAAAACTTTATTATAAGTTACGGATGCCTTTAAAATACCTATATACGAATTAAACTCGGTCGTTAATGTAAAATTTTTACGCAGATACATTTGGCGTAAATGGGTTGTCGGAAATAACATACCTTTTTTATTTTGGCACAAATGGGCTATACCCAAAACGAATTAATTTTTTTTTACGCAAATGAGTAACACCCGATATTTCCACAGGGATAATACATGCTTGGCCACCTTATTCGTTTTGAAAACGTTAAAACGATTACATTCATTCCTTACTTATTAATTACCGGATAATTAGTATAACATAGGAAGCCACAAAGACATTGTTGTTGTTTACCTAAGAGTAGATGTTTTAATAATTATAATATTCACACTACTTTGTATGCACATAGGATTTATAAATATCGTCAAGACAATTTGGTTACATGTTTGGTCAAAACCACATACGTCAACATGTCACAATCTACCGTTCATTTAATTTAATTAACTTTGAATTAAACGAACTCATACTGTCGGGTATAATGGATTATTTTTATCTTTAATCATCGTAATAGGTATAATATTGTTGTAATTATTATTTTTATTACGTTATTATCCATTATTTTATTATTACTTAGGGATAACTGTATACCTGCTTAAAAATATGGAATGATTATCAATGCGTTCTCCGTTGACATTAATTAGTATGAAAAATTTATTATTTTTTCATTTTTATTTTGTATCTTCATTCTCTGTACTAAACACAGTTTATTTTAATATTTTTTGTGCAAAATATAAAAAAATAGACAAAGTAAGTTATAACACTGAATTAACTCGGTATAAAAGTCTTTGCAAGCGTATGTGTATCGGTGTGAATTTCTGGTGTTTATATTAGAGATGACGGAGAAATGTTAAGTTAACACGAATGATACATTAAAGCAAACAATAAAATGAAACAAAACAGAACAATGGATTTTTTAATTTTTTTCGTCTCTATCTTAGAATAATTGTATACAGGTTCGTACAACATTCTATACAAGTGCTGAGTGGTTAATTTTTTTTTTCATTTTAAAGGAAGCTATCCTTTTTCTATATACCTGCTATACAAACATACATATATATTTATATACTCTCTTAAACAGTGAATTTTACAAAAACAATTACTGTAGGCTATATTATATACTGCACCTACATAGTGCTTGTTACAGTGAACATTTTAATTTGTAACAAATTTAAACAAAAACATATTATGACTTTTTCATTAATTTTATAGTGGTTAAATGGGTATATTTGAGTATACTATTATTATATCTATGTATATAAATATTAAAAGCGGATCCGTAAATATAAGATCAAGTCTAAAATTAATCCTTTATTGCACACTACATTATTATATGCTGTGACGAAATAATCAAATTTACTCTCAAATTGTTATCCACCCATCGTTTGTAATTTATTCGGTATTTAAAATATATCCACAGTAAACGCCCTATTTATGATCCACATGATTGATTTTAATACGTGGTAAATTACGGTATAGTTTACAGTTTTATTAATTAAAGTGGATTCTGTTATTTTCAATTAGATCGGCAATATAGATTATCTAGGATTTATTATAATGTACAATATTATTATTATTATTATTATTACGTATAAAATATAAACTACGATGGCGATCAAAAATAAAGAAATTAAAACTTTTGTTTTAGTCGGAAAACTATAGAAACATATTTTTATCATCGGTATTAAATTAATTAAAGTGATATTTGGAAAGTAAATGTTGGTTTTGAAAATATGTAGGTGTAGATGTAGTAGGCATTTTATTTTTCGAGAAACTTTTTTAGAAAATAAAACAAAGATTAAAATTTATAATTAAAATGTGCCAACTTACGTTAGTGTAAATTTTAAATTTAAATTGAGTGTATTAAAATTATTGAATAATTTAACGTTATATTTTTTAACATATTATGTACATAATTAAAACGGACATGCTGATGAAATTAATTAATTAATTGTAAATATAATACAGTAAAGTCGTCTAATCGGTATTTATAAGAAAATATTTATACATTTGAAACAGAAATGCAAATTATTTTTTATCAAAATGAACAAAAAAAAAATACATAAAACGTTCTAAGACCTAACCTAACCTCTTAATTTGCACGTAAATACACGTATAAAGTGTAGTAACAACACATATATGCAGATAAATGATAAAATATTGATACCAGTGGTTTTAAAACCAAAATATTAATCAGGAAATTCTAAAAATAAAGAAAATATATAAATGCAAACACAATAAAATAATATTTTCAGGACTGCTACTTTTTTTTTTCATTTTTTTAAATTTTTATTTATTATTTTCTGCCAAAAATATATTTTAGTTTTATTGACTTTAAAATATATTGTACCGAAAAAATATTTTGAAAGTACATACTTATTTAATGAGAAAAAATCTATAAATACAAAAATCTATTTAATAGTGAGTTAAATATTAAATTGTTTGTTAAATGATATGTGTACAATTTATGGATAGATAATACTAGGTCAGTCTCAAATGGACTTAGTCAAATTATTTTATAAACACTTAGTAGGTGTACATTATTTATTGAATTATATAATTTTACTCGTACAAGTTACATTACACTTCATCATAATATTATGTTGTTCAAATACGAGTCAGTTTAATAATTATTTTACTATTTACATAGTTATGAAATGCAATAATATAGGAAATCGGATGAACAAAAGAAATTAGTGTCCAAGTATGGACTAAGTGGAGCTCGTGAGTTGCGACTCAAAAAATAAAATACACAAGAATTGCGTCCCGTTAGCGTACAACAAGTAGTAAACAATTAATTTGTTTTCAAAAATTCTAAAAACTATCCTACGAAATGGGCCATTAAGATTAATTTAAACAATAGTATATTATAACCGTTGAAATATATTATCTATCAATAACTAAACCCAAAAGTTAAACTATAATTCAATTTCAAAACATCAATTTGTTAAAATTATATCTAAAAATACACATTCAGATGACTTATTTGCATTGTTCAAAAAATTTACTCAATTACATTTTATATTTCAAATATACACAGCTAGAACTATATATAAGAGTATTTGACTAGATAATAAATTATGAGAAAGCGAACAACTTGTAGTTCATATTCCAATAAATAATGTGTACAAGTGTTTATTGAATAATTTAAGTAAAAAATTTTAAATCAAAAACATTAATTTTTATTTATTATTTATTTTTTTTCGCGATCAGAAATATTGCTTTTTGATTACTTTGATTTAGTCAATGTATGTTTTACAATTTTCTCAGTTATATTTATTTTAACGTTAATTTTATATGTAGTTTAAATCAATTGTTACACACCTTGTTTTTATTATACTATATAATTTACATGTATTTAATTTATATTAGATATTCATTTGTATGATTACACTGTTTCAAAGCCGAACGGCGTACATTACAATAAAAATAAATAAATATCTGGTTTTTGAAATATTAAAACGATTGGTAAAATAATGAATATTTGAACTATCCGATGTGATTATTAATATTTATTTTTATAATTCAACTATTCAATGAACATTAACGGACATATTACTACTTAAATATAAAAATATTATTGATGTATGATTCTATATTTTCAATATTTATCTACCTAGATGTTTAGCTTTAGGTTATCTAAAATGTAATTTTTTTCTTTGATAACTCCGTACATTTATGTTTTGAAAAATAGAGAATAACATATGTAGTGAATATTATTTTAAAAATAAATGAAAGTGATAAAAAGGAGGATTATTAAATATTGAATGCATAATAATAACATATTGAACAATAGTAACATTCTGGCCGTAGTCTCAAAACTCTGCACCTACCAATACGGTGATTTAGATAATAATTCAGAAGTAGCAGCAGAAGCAATTTTACTGATATTAAACAAATTTCAATACGGTTATTCGATTTGTGAAAAAAAAATGCATAAACATGTGCGTGACACTGCTATGACGACGACGCCAATTTATCTGATTACATCGGATTTCGTAGTTTCCGCATATTAATTAACGGTCGCCCTAATAGTAATAATATTTCGCGATAACGGCAGCAGTGGCGGTTGTAAAGGTAGCGTGTATACACTCATACTTTTTTTATGGGTTTACGTGGTACGGATATATTATGTACGGTTTTCGCAAATCCGAACGGAAAAGTAATTCATAAATATGATTTGCAGGCGGTTTTCAAGGGAAAAATCATTCTCTTTATACATAGTCAGAATTTCATATTGATATGTTAACTTTTCATTATTTTATATGTACACATTCCCTGCGTTAATTTATTAGCCACAAAAACAAAAAAAAAAAAACCGAAGAACGGTTCTTATGTACATTGTACATATTCCAGAGTAAACATTTTTTTATTTTTTCTTTCTTTTAGTCCTCTTTTTATCTTTCTCTTTCTTTCCTTCACACACACACACACACACACACACACACACACACACACACATTGGATATTTGAATAATTTATTCAAATGTTTTCTCGAGGTACCCATAAATGATATGGTATCACGTGGCTTCGACCGTGTTCGTTGCATTGGGAATACGGTTACTCAAAATTTATTTGCCCTTCACTAAAACTAACACCACTGCCACCATAACCATCTCATGAAATGATACCCTAATTTTTTTTTTTTTTTTTTGTAGGTCGTAGGTGCTGTAAATAAAATCAGCTATCGGCTTTAAATCAATATTTATTATATCTTCAATTATTGTGCAACACATATCTTTCTTCTGGGAATACCAGTATTTACAATTAGTTTGGTGGTGATTGAGAAAATCATACTTATTAAAAAATAGTTTCGATTTTTTATAATTTATTATTTTTCATTGTATTATAAAGTAATGTTGGTCTATATTAGAAATCAAAATAAAAGTTATCTTATTTCTATTTTATAATTGAATTTTAATTTTTGAATTCTGAAAATTCCGAATTCAAGCTTGTTTTTTTCAGAGCATCACCAAGCTTTACGGTGAAGCGAAATTAAGTACCAATAAATAATATTTTATACTTCAAAAGACCATTTTGAATGATATTGGGGTTTAGAACAATAATTAATTCAAAGGAAAATTAATTAAATACCAAACAACTATCATTCTATGTTATAAAAATGTAAATATATACCTAGTTAAAGGATGAAATTCATGGATAAATATTCTCTGTTAGATAAAACATCTAAACAGACCTATGCAAATTATTCAAAAATTCATGAATATACGGTAGCCTTTTACAAAATCCTGGCCACATTCGAAATGTACATTTATTCTGTGGTTCATAATATGTAAAACGTATCATAAAATGTCACATATTATATACTTCATATGGCATTTTTTTGTTAATTCTGATGAATACTTCAAAAATGAATAATTTTGTAATAAAGTATGATGTTTTCATCAATATTTATCAAAATTCATTTAACTTAAATTAGATAATGTGGATTATTGTGTTAGATAAACTTTCAATAAAGTGTCATTAAATTATCAAATGTATGACCTTTATGAGATATTTGTAATGTATTTCGAGATAGATAGGTACTAGTTATTCTGCGTCAGTTAACAGTTCGATTTCGAAACGGCAAGTGTACATTTCTCGTTTTAAACGAAACAATAAATTCAAATATAATATGTGTTGAAAAATAAGCTCAAAGTTTATAGCGAATGCCATATTTTTAATGATAACTGGTGTGTTAATTATTTTATCTTACTGAATATTATAATAAAGCCATGACAACAAGCCAGCCACAAGAAATTATATAGGTAAACATCGAGGTAAATGTTTCAATCACTAAGGTATCAATTTATCGTAGTTAAATTTTTTCTTTGATCTCTGAACTTATATTCTAATTTAAATGATTTACATTTAAAAATAAATTATTGCATTTATATTTTTTTAGAGAATCTTTGAATATCTAAATTTAAAAAAAAAATCCAAACAAATATGTAAAAGTAAAACTAATTAGGAAAAACAAAAAAAAAAATCAATACAGCAAGTTATGAAAAAACTAAATTGATTTTTCGCAAAAACAAAAACTTAAACAATACATTAAAAAAATTATACCATAAAAAGTGTAAAGGAAATTATTTAAAAAAAAAAAATTTAATATTCGAAAATATCAATACGTTTTGAAGCACAATAACTAGAAATAAATTGAAGCCGATTTAACGGCACAGTTACAAATTTAAGTGAATACCTTTACATTTTTTTCTCTAGTTTTAGATGAAAGTACTGGTATAATAAATACTACTCGATTAATATCTATACAAGGAATAGATTTAGATTTTAACATATAATATAAAAATAAAAATCATGAATAAATCAAGCCAATTTTAGCTCAGTTATTATACAGGCTCAGATATTTATGTAATCGTATATTTTCTTTATATCTAATTTAATGCTAGCCTAGATACAAATTTTATTCATTGTGTACTGAATCAAATACATTATTTTTTATTTTAAATTAATTATGGGTTTTGTTTAAAATTAAGCCTGAGAATTTAAGAATATATGAGTAAATGCGTCTTTCAGTACATTTTTATACTTTTTTGAAAACAATTTAAATTTACAAAATATTTAAAGCAACTACACAATTAATTTTCTAATGTTTATCTCGAATTTTTCTTATAAAGTCTAATAATAATAGTAAATGTAAACATTTATTCTAAATTTCGAAGTTTGGATACTTAAGTGTAAAATACTTTTTTTTTTCTTGTGCATATTTGATATTTTTAAGCTACAAATGCTTATTTTATGATAGTGCATATAATGATTGTTTATTTGGTAATTATTTAATTCATAAATGCATACACATTACAATACGATTCCAACAACTTATGTTCAAAATGTATTAAAAAATAAATAAACAAGTAAAATTATAGTATTAAAGATAAAAAATTAAAAAAATAGTATATTTTTATTGATTTAACATAGGCTTCGTCCATGAGTATTATAAAGTTGTACAGGACGATCGAGAAGATATGCACATCAAAATTAATGTGTTTGTAAATAATATTTTAATTGAATTACTTATACTTTTATTTAAAAATTTAAATAAAAAAAAATGTTCAAAATAAATTTACACAGATGCATTATACCTGTCTCACAACATATATATACTCACAAATATATATTCAAAATAGCTGTCTTGTTCATTAATTCATGCTCGAACACGTTATACCACGTTTGTGGCCACTTTGTGGAGTATGTTTACATTGATTAAGTTAATCTCCGTTGTTATGTTATTCTTCATTTAATCCAATATTTGTGATCTATTTTTATAAACCTTTCCTTTAATCCTTTCAGGCTCAATGATAACTTTAAGACTCATGTTTTATAATTGCATCTAAAATAAACCGCAATGCTCACAGATTAACTAACTTATCATTATATCCAAAATGTTGTGTTCTTTTAAATGGTCACACTGGTTTTCATTGTTATAATATTTTGTGAAAAAAAGGCGCGTTTAGTCGTCTTATCTCATGACAACTGATAAACACCAAAACTCGCATTTCAAACTAATATTCCGGTAAGTAATATTGATTAAATTTTTATATTAAAAATATTTCGTTTATATATAGTTGTTTTTGTATTATTCTAACGCAACATTTTATAACTTACTATTTTTATTTATGAGATATAACAAAGTAAACAATATGGTTCTTATTATTTTCACTGGGCAGAAAAAAATATTGATAAGTATGTAGAATATGGACACTAAGTTCCAATGATAATTATAAGAATCATATGAATTTTTTTTCAAATAATCAACTTCATTAACAATGTTTTGTTTATTTTTACAAACAGTTAATAAAAAATGGCTCGTATATTATCTGATGATTATTATATATCTATTATTTGATGCAGAGTACAACTCTTACATGGGTGACATATCTACATGATATGATTGTGGAGCTGTATTGGATAAATATAAGAGTTAGGTGGTTTTATTTACGTATAATATATCATTCACTAGACATACGTGTTTTGAACTCGTGGCTTTTGTACAGGAGACATTGTAGGCAACTCAATATAAAAAAGTACATAAATCTTTTAAAATTCAAATCTGAAATAGCACATGCACTTCTATTAATATAACTCCAAAAAAAAAAAATTTGGAGGTGATAAATTGGGAGAACGGGGCCACTATAATCCTTTGGAGATGATACGCTCGCCAAGAAACTCGCGTAAAAATTATATGTTTCATTGGATGTATGATATGTGGCATTATCTTGTTGCAACCAATAATCTCATTCGTCGATTTCAAGCAACGAAATAAATTGTGTTATAATATCTTGGTATAAAACACTGTTCACTGTTGTTCCAAAGAAAATATGGCCCACTATTCGATGACGTGATATGGTACACTAAATTTCGATTTTCTGACAGAGAAAAGGGGTTTCTTGAAGGATATGTAGATTTTTGGTGTTTTTACTGTTATATGTAAATATCCACTTAGGTGAAACCGCGCTTCATCAGTGAAAATAACATGGTCAAGTTCTCCAACTCCATTGTTGTCGGAAAATGATCGAAATCTTCTACAGTATATAAGGTGCTTTTCGTTATCAGGATCTTTTAATTTGTGAACACTATGAATATAATATGCATGAAATTTTAACTTTTTGAGTACTATAATATGAAATCTGTGAGTATGACGTTGGTCTCTTCAAGCTTTGTAATGGTGAACATAATATCACACTCCTTACCTTGACTAGTTTAGAGTCAGTAAAAGTGGTAGTTTTCCCGGTTTCACAGGCGATTATTACCCCCTATAATATTACCCCCTCACAATTTTTTACCGGGGGGGGGGGGGTATTAATCGCCTGAGGTAATAATCGCCTACAGCAACAGGCAATTATTACCTCCCCCGACAATTTTTTACTGGGGGGTAATAATCGCCTGAGGTAATAATCGCCTGTTGCTGTTGTAGATTATTACCTCAGGCGATTAATAACCCCCAGTAAAAAAATTTGGGGGGAGGAGGGGTAATAATTGCCTGTTGTTGTAGGTAATTATTACCTCAGGCAATTAATACCCCCCGGTAAAAAATGGTGAGGGGGGTAATAATCGCCTGTTACTGTAGGCGATTATTACCTCAGACGATTATTACCCCCCCCCCCCCCCCCCG